>NC_092755.1:5382161-5682161 GCF_047496795.1 Chiloscyllium punctatum
GACAATGGGGAGAGAGGGGAGGATAGGGGAGAGTGAGGGGCGGGAGAGAAGGAGAGAGAGGGGACGATGGGGGGGAGAGAGAGGGGAGAGAGATGGAAAAGAGAGGGGAGAGAGGGGGAAAACGGTGGGGAGAGAAAGGGAGAGAGGGTTGGATGGTGGGAAGGAGAGGGGATGAGATGAGGAGAGAGGGAGACAATGGGGGGAGACAGAGAGGACGAGAGGGGGAGAGAGAGGGGATAATGGGGGGGGAGAGAGAGGTGATGAGGGGGGATAGAGAGGTGATGAGAGAGGGAGAGAGAGGGGATGATGGGGAGAGAGAGGGGACGATGGGTGCAGAGGGGTAGAGAGGGAGAGAGAGGGGACAATGGGGGAGAGAGAGAGGGGACAAGAGGGGTGGAGAGAGAGGTGAGGAGAGGGGACGGGGAGATAGGGGACAAGTGAGGGATAGAGGGGGATGAGTGAGGGATAGAGAGGGGGAAAGGGTGGGGGGCGAGAGAGGGGAGAGAGAGGGGAGAGAGAGGTGATGAGAGGGGTGGAGTGAGGGGACGAGAGGGGAGAGAGCGGAGACGATGGGTGAATAGAGGTGATGAAGGGGGAGGGAGGAGACGAGATGGGGAGAGAGAGGGGACGAGAGCAGGAAAGAGAGGGGACGATGGGGGAGAGAGAGCGGGAGTGAGAGGGGGAGAGAGGGGGAGAAAGAGGGTAAGAGAGGTGGGACAAGAGGTGTAGAGAGAGAGGACGAGAGTGGAGAGAGAGGGGACGAGAGAGGGTGAGAGAGGGGAGGCAGACAGAAGGGAGGAGAGAGGGAGAGGGAAAGGACGAGAGGGGAGGTGGGGATGGGTTGAGAGAGAAGGGACGAAAGGGGGAGAGAGAGGGGACAATGGGGAAGAGAGAAAGGATGAGAGGGGGAGAGAGAGAGGAGAGAGATGGAGGGAGAGGGGAGGATGGGGGAGAGAGGGGATGATGAGGGAGAGAGAGGGGATGAGAGGGGAGAGCACGGGGAGGATCATGGTGAGGGGGGAGATGGGGAGAGAGAGTGGACGAGAGAGGGAGAGAGAGGGGAGAGAAAGGGGGAGGGAGAGGGGACGAGTGGGGGATAGAGCGGGGACGAGGGGGGGAGGGGGAGAGAAAGGGGGAGAGAGGGGACCAGAGAGGGAGAGAGAGGGGGAGAGACAGGGAAAGGGAGAGGGGATGAGAGAGAGGAGGGAGCGAGAGGAAGGAGAGAAAGAGGGGGAAGAGAGAGGGGACGGGGGTGAGAAAGAAGGGACGATTGGAGAGAGAGAGGGGATGATGGGGGTAGAGAGAGGGGACGATGGGTTAGAGAGAGGGGAGATGGGGGAGAGAGATGGGACGATGGGTGGAGAGAGAGGAAATTAATGAGGGGGGAGAGGGTACGATAGCGGGAGAGGGGGGGACCAATGAAGGAGAGAGTGTGGAGAGAGAGCGAGAGAGAGGGGCGATGGGGGGAGAGAGAGGGGACGAGAGGGGGAACGAAAGCTAACAGTGGGGAGGGGGGAAAGAGAGGGAGAGAGAGGGTTCGAGAGAGGGATAGAGAGGTGAGAGGGAGGGGAGAGAGGCGTCGATGGGAGGAGAGAGGGGGGACGAGAGGCGGACAGAGAGGGGACGATGGGGAAGGGGGTATGGAGAGGGAGGGAGAGCGGAAGACAGAGGGGATGGAGAGGGGTGGAGAGAGGGAAGAGAGGGGACGTTGAGGGGCGAGAGAGGGGACGAGTCGGGGACAGAGAGGGGAGAGTGTGGAGAGAGAGGGAGAGAGAGGGGACGATGGTGGGATAGAAAGGGAACAATAGGGAGAGAGGGGATGACAGGGGGAAGAGAGTGAGGTGACAGAGGGGACGATGGAGAAGAGAGAGGGCATGATGGGGGAGAGAGTGAGGGGAGAGAGATGGAGAGAGAGGGGACGATGCGGGAGAGAGAAGGAACTAGAGAGGTGTGAGAGAGGGGAGAGAGGTGATGAGAGGAATGGAGTCAGGGGACAAGCGGGGAGAGAGGGGGGATGATGGGGGAGAGAGGTGATGGGGGAGAGAGGGGACGAGAGGGAGAGGGAGAGGGGGAGTGAGGGGGAGAGAGAGGGAAAGAGAGGTGGGACAACAGGGGGGGAGAGAGAGAGGACGAGGGTGGACAGAGAGGGGACGAGAGGAGAAGAGAGGGGGATGGGGTGAGAGAGAAGGGATGAGATAGGGAGAGAGAGGGGATGATAGTGAAAGAGAGGGGATGATGGGGGAGAGAGAGGGGTCGGGGATGAGAAAGAAGGGACGAGAGGGGGAGAGAGAGGGAACGATGGGGGGGAGAGAGAGGGGACAAGAGGAGGAGAGAGAGAGGGGTGGGAAAGAGAGGGGAGGAGAGAGGGGGAGAGAGAGAGAGAGGAGAGAGAGAGGGGACGAGAGGAGGAGAGAGAGAGGGGTGGGAATGTGAGGGGAGAGAGAGGGGAAGATAGGGGGAGACAGAGGGGACGAGAGAGGGAGAGAGAGGGGACGATGGGTGGCCAGGGAGGAGACGATGCGGGAAGTGAGAGACAAAAGAGAGGGGAGAGAGAGGGGACGATGGGGGGAGAGAGGGTGAGAGGGAGGTTAGGAGAGGTGGGACAAGAGGCGATGAGAGAGAGGACGAGGGTGGAGAGAGCGGGGACGAGAGAGGGAGACAGAGGGGACAGGAGAGAGAGAGGGGGGACTATGGGGTGAGAGCGAGGAGACGAGATGGAAAGAGAGAGGGAAAGAGAGAGGGGAAGAGAGAGGGGGAGAGATTGTGGGAGAGAGAGGGGACGAGAGAGGGGAGAGAGAGGGGTGGAGAGAGGGGAGAGACGGCAGAGAGAGGAGACGAGAGGGAGAGAGAGAGGGGAAGAGAGAGGGGGAGAGGGGGGCAAGAGAGAGGGGGAGAGAGAGGGGGAGAGAGGGTTTCGGGAGAGGGGAGACAGAGGTGACCAGAGGGGGAGAGAGGGGATGAGAGAGGGGAGCGTGGGGACAAGAGCGGGAGAGAGAGGTGACGAGAGAAGGAGAGAATGGGGAGGGAGCGAGGGGGAGGATAGAGAGAGAGAGTGGATGACGGGAGAGAGAAGGGACGGGAGCGATATAGAAGGGACGAGGGGGAAGAGAGAGGGGACGAATGAGGCGGGAGAGGTGACGAGAGGGGGGACGGTGGGGGAGAGAGATGGGGATAGAGAGGATGAGAGAGGGAGAGAGAGGGGAGAGAGTGGGAGACAAACGGGACTACAGGGAAGAGAGGGGGCGATAGAGGGAGAGAGGGGGAATGAGAGAGGGGAGAGAGAAGTGACGAGGGGGGAGGGAGAGAGGGAAAGTGATAGAGAGAGGGGAGAGTGAGGTGACGAATGGGGGAGAGAGAGGGGAAGAGAGAGAGAGAGAGGGAAGAGAGAGGGGGAAGGATTGAGGGAGAGAGAGGGGACGAGAGGGGGGAGAGAGGTTACAAGAGAGGGGAGACACAGGTGACGAGCGGGGCGAGAGAGGGGAAGAGAGAGAAAAAGGGGAAGAGAGAGGGAGAGAGAGGGGGTAGAGAGAGAGAGGAAGAAAGAGGGAGAGAGAGGGGTCGATGGGGGGAGGGAGAGGGGACGATGGGGGGAGAGAGAGGGGACGATGGGGGGAGGCAGAGGGGATGAGAGAGGGGCAAGAGAAGGGAAAGAGAGGTGACGAGAGGGGTGGAGAGAGAGGTGAGGAGAGGGGGAGGGAGGGGACGTGAGGGGAGAAATGGGACAAGAGAAGGATAGAGAGGGGACAAGGGAGGGAGAGAGAGGGGGGAAAGGGAGGGGGTGAGAGAGGGGAGAGAGAGGGGATGAGAGGAGGAGAGACAGGGAACGAGAGAGGAGATAGAGAGGGGAGAGAGAGATGACAAGAGGAGTGGAGTGAGGGGATGAGAGGGGAGAGAGAGGGGACGATGGGGGGAAAGAAGTGATGGGGGAGCGAGGGGACGAGAGGGGGAGAAAGAGGGGATGAGAGAAGGAAAGAGAGGGGACGATGGGGGGAGAGAGAGGAGGAGTGAGAGGGGGAGCGAGAGAGGGTAAGAGAGGTGGGACAAGAGGGGGAGAGAGAGCACGAGGGTGGAGAGAGAGGGGACGAGAGAGGTAGAGAGAGAGGGGCGGGAGAGAGAGGGAACGAGAGGGGAGCGAGGGGAATGGGGTGAGAGAGAAGGGATGAGAGGGGGAGAGAGAGGGGAGGATGGGGAGAGAGAGGGGATGAAAGGGGGAGAGAGGGAGACGATGGGGATGAGGGGGAGGGAGAAGGGAGGAGAGGGTTCGAGAGAGGGGAGAGAAAGAGAGCTGAAGAGAGGGGGAGAGAGAGGTGACGAGAGAGAGAGAGGAAGAGAGAGATTGAGAGAGGTGATGAGATGGGGAGTGAGGAGACAAGAGGGGGAGACAGAGGGGACGAGAGAAGGAGAGAGTGGGGAGGGAGTGAGAGGAGAGGAGAGACAGAGAGAGAGGGGACGAGGGGAAAGAGAGGGGACAGGAGTGAGAGAGAAGGGATGAGAGGGGGAGAGGGAGGGGACGAATGAGGGAGAGGGGTGACGAGAGCGGGAGAGACGGGCACCAATGATGGAGAGAGAAGGGATGAGAGAGGGAAACAGAGGGGACAATGGGGGAGAGAGAGGGGACGAGAGGAGGAGAGAGAGGGGATGATGGGGAGAGGGGAGAGAGAGGGAGGGGGGATAGAGAGAAAGGGGGGACGAGAGAGGGGAGAGAGAGAGGTGGAGAGAGGGGAGAGGGAGGTGACGAGAGGGAGCGAGAGAGGGGAAGTGAGATATATGAGGGGAAGAGAGAGGGGGAGATATTGAGGGAGAGAGAGGGGGGACGAGAGGGAGAGAGAGGGGAGGAGAGGGGGGAGAGAGAGGTAATGAGACGGGGAAAGACAGGGGAAGAGAGAGGGAGAGAGAGAGGGAGAGAGAGAGGGGGCAAGAGAGGGAGAGAGAATAGAAGAGAGAGAGCAGAAGAGAGAGAGAGTGGGGAGAGAGAGAGGGGGAGAGAGAGGGAGAGAGAGAGAGGGATCGATGTGGGGAGAGGGAGGGAATGATGGGGGTGAGAGAGGGGACGATGGGGTGAGACAGAGGGAACGAGAGGGGGAGAGAGAGCGGACGATGAGGGAGAGAGATGGAACAATGGGTGCAGAGGGGGAGAGAGGGAGAGAGAGGGGACAAGAGAGGGGCGAGAGAGGGGAAAGTAAGGTGATCCAAGGGGTGGAGAGAGAGCAGAGGAGTGGGGGAGAGAGAGGGGACACGAGGGGGGGAGAAAGGGGACGAGAGAGGGATAGAGAAGGGGCGAGGGAGGGAGAGAGAGGGGTGAAATGGAGTGGGCGAGAGAAGGGAGGGAAAGGGCAGAGAGAGGGGATGAGAGGAGGAGAGAGAGGGAATGAGAGAGGTGAGAGAGAGGGGAGAGAGAGGTGACGAGAGGAGTGGAGTGAGGGGACGAGAGGGGAGAGAGAGGGGACGAGAGAAGGAAAGAGAGGGGACGAGAGAGGGGAGAGAGAGGTAACAGGAGGGGGAGAGAGAGGGGAAGAGTGAGAGAGAGAGGGGAAGAGACACAGGGGGTGAGAGAGAGAGAGAGTGGGGTGACAGAGAGAGAGAGGATGAGAGAGAGAGTGAGGGGTTGGAGAGACAGAGAAGAAGTGAGAGACAGAGAAAGAATGAGAGAGAGTCGGGTGAGGGAGAGAGAGGGCTGAGGGAGGGGTGAGAAACAGAGGGATGAAAGAGAGAGAGTGGAGTGAGTGAGAGGAGGAGAGACAGACAGGGTGTGAGAGAGAGAGGGTGTGGGAGAGCGAGTAGGTGAGACAGACGGAGTGAGAGAGATGGGGTGAGAGAGAGAGGGGTGAGAGAGAGAGGGGGATGAGTGAGAGTGGGCGTTGAGAGAGAGGTGGTGAGGGGGGAGAGAGAGTGAGGTGGTGAGAGAGAAAGTGCTGAGAGACAGGGGGAGAGATAGAGGGGGAGAGAGAGAGGGGGAGACAGAGAGAGAGTGGAGAGCATGAGGGGGAGAGAGAGAGGAGCGAGAGAGAGAGGGGGCGAGAGAATGCAGGGGAGAGAGAGGCAGAGAGAGAAACGGGGGTGAGAGAGAGGGAGTGTGTGAGACACGGGGTGAAAGAGAGAGGGCGAGTGAGAGAGGGCGAGTGAGAGAGGGTGTGAGAGAGAGGGGGGTGAGAGAGACGTGGGTGAGAGAGAGGGGGGTGAGAGAGAGGAGGGTGAGAGAGAGAGAGAGAAGGAGGGGTGAGTGAGAGAGAAGGGTGAGAGAGAGCGGTGAGAGAGAGAGAGGGGTGAGACAGAGGGGCGTGAGCGAGAGAGAGAGGGGTGAGAGAGATAGAGAGGGGTGGAGAGAGGGAAGAGAGGGGACGTTGAGGGGCGAGAGAGGGGACGAGTCGGGGACAGAGAGGGGAGAGTGTGGAGAGAGAGGGAGAGAGAGGGGATGATGGTGGGATAGAAAGGGAACAATAGGGAGAGAGGGGATGACAGGGGGAAGAGAGTGAGGTGACAGAGGGGACGATGGAGAAGAGAGAGGGCATGATGGGGGAGAGAGTGAGGGGAGAGAGATGGAGAGAGAGGGGACGATGCGGGAGAGAGAAGGAACTAGAGAGGTGTGAGAGAGGGGAGAGAGGTGATGAGAGGAATGGAGTCAGGGGACAAGCGGGGAGAGAGAGGGGATGATGGGGGAGAGAGGTGATGGGGGAGAGAGGGGACGAGAGGGAGAGGGAGAGGGGGAGTGAGGGGGAGAGAGAGGGAAAGAGAGGTGGGACAACAGGGGGGGAGAGAGAGAGGACGAGGGTGGACAGAGAGGGGACGAGAGGAGAAGAGAGGGGGATGGGGTGAGAGAGAAGGGATGAGATAGGGAGAGAGAGGGGATGATAGTGAAAGAGAGGGGATGATGGGGGAGAGAGAGGGGTCGGGGATGAGAAAGAAGGGACGAGAGGGGGAGAGAGAGGGAACGATGGGGGGGAGAGAGAGGGGACAAGAGGAGGAGAGAGAGAGGGGTGGGAAAGAGAGGGGAGGAGAGAGGGGGAGAGAGAGAGAGAGGAGAGAGAGAGGGGACGAGAGGAGGAGAGAGAGAGGGGTGGGAATGTGAGGGGAGAGAGAGGGGAAGATAGGGGGAGACAGAGGGGACGAGAGAGGGAGAGAGAGGGGACGATGGGTGGCCAGGGAGGAGACGATGCGGGAAGTGAGAGACAAAAGAGAGGGGAGAGAGAGGGGACGATGGGGGGAGAGAGGGTGAGAGGGAGGTTAGGAGAGGTGGGACAAGAGGCGATGAGAGAGAGGACGAGGGTGGAGAGAGCGGGGACGAGAGAGGGAGACAGAGGGGACAGGAGAGAGAGAGGGGGGACTATGGGGTGAGAGCGAGGAGACGAGATGGAAAGAGAGAGGGAAAGAGAGAGGGGAAGAGAGAGGGGGAGAGATTGTGGGAGAGAGAGGGGACGAGAGAGGGGAGAGAGAGGGGTGGAGAGAGGGGAGAGACGGCAGAGAGAGGAGACGAGAGGGAGAGAGAGAGGGGAAGAGAGAGGGGGAGAGGGGGGCAAGAGAGAGGGGGAGAGAGAGGGGGAGAGAGGGTTTCGGGAGAGGGGAGACAGAGGTGACCAGAGGGGGAGAGAGGGGATGAGAGAGGGGAGCGTGGGGACAAGAGCGGGAGAGAGAGGTGACGAGAGAAGGAGAGAATGGGGAGGGAGCGAGGGGGAGGATAGAGAGAGAGAGTGGATGACGGGAGAGAGAAGGGACGGGAGCGATATAGAAGGGACGAGGGGGAAGAGAGAGGGGACGAATGAGGCGGGAGAGGTGACGAGAGGGGGGACGGTGGGGGAGAGAGATGGGGATAGAGAGGATGAGAGAGGGAGAGAGAGGGGAGAGAGTGGGAGACAAACGGGACTACAGGGAAGAGAGGGGGCGATAGAGGGAGAGAGGGGGAATGAGAGAGGGGAGAGAGAAGTGACGAGGGGGGAGGGAGAGAGGGAAAGTGATAGAGAGAGGGGAGAGTGAGGTGACGAATGGGGGAGAGAGAGGGGAAGAGAGAGAGAGAGAGGGAAGAGAGAGGGGGAAGGATTGAGGGAGAGAGAGGGGACGAGAGGGGGGAGAGAGGTTACAAGAGAGGGGAGACACAGGTGACGAGCGGGGCGAGAGAGGGGAAGAGAGAGAAAAAGGGGAAGAGAGAGGGAGAGAGAGGGGGTAGAGAGAGAGAGGAAGAAAGAGGGAGAGAGAGGGGTCGATGGGGGGAGGGAGAGGGGAGAGAGAGGGGGAGAGAGGGAACGAGAGGGGGAGAGAGGGGGGACAATGGGGGAGAGAGAGGGAGAGAGATGGGACGATGGGGGGAGAGAGAGGGGAGAGAGAGGGGACGAGAGGGGGAGAGAGAGGGGACAATGGGGGGGAGAGAGAGGGAGAGAGATGGGACGATGGTGGGAGAGAGAGGGGAGAGAGAGGGGGAGAGAGGGGACGAGAGGGGGAGAGAGATGGGGCAATGGGGGGAGAGAGAGGGAGAGAGATGGGACAATGTGGGGAGAGAGAGGGGAGAGAGAGGGGGAGAGAGGGGACGAGAGGGGGAGAGAGAGGGGACAATGGGGGAGAGAGAGGGAGAGAGATGGGACGATGGGGGGAGAGAGAGGGGAGAGAGAGGGACAGAGAGGGGACGATGGGGGAAAGAGGTGGGACGAGAGAGGGAGAGAGAGCAGAGAAAGAGGGAGAGAGGGGGTCGATGGGGGGAGAGAGAGGGGTCAAGAGAGGGAGAGGGAGTGCACAAGAGGGGAAGAGAGAGTGGAGAGAGAGGGAGAGAGAGGGAGAGAGGAGACGATGGGGGCAAAGAGAGAGGAGAAGAGAGGGAGAGGGAGGGGACGAGAGAGGGGATAGAGAGAGACATGATGATGGGAGGAAAGAGAGGGGATGAGAGCGGGAGAGAGAGGGAGACAGAGGGGGTGATGGGGTAGAGAGCGGGTACGATGTAGGAAGAAGAGAGAGAGAGAGAGAGGAAGAGAGAGGGAGAGACAGGGGACGATGTGGGGAGAGAGAGTGGAGAGAGAATTGAGAGAGAGGGAGAGAGGGTACAATGGGGGAGAGAGAGGGGGCGTGTGGGGAGAGACAGGGGAGAGACAGGGTAGAGACAGTGGAGAGAGAGGGGACGACGGAGGCGAGAGTGAGGGAGATAGAGAGGACGATGGTGGGAGAGAGAGGGAGAGTGAGGGGAGAGAGATCGAGAGAGGGGGAAAGAGGGAGAGAGTGGGGACGATGGGGGGAGAGAGAGGGAACGATGGTGGTGAGAGGGGGAGTGAGAGGGATAGAGAGAGGCGATGGGGAGAGAGAGGAGTCAAGGAGAGAGGGGACGAACGAGGGATTGAGAGGGGAGGGAGAGAGAGGGGACTATGGGGGATGAGAGAGGTGATGATGGGGAGAGAGGGGAATGAGAGAGGGAAAAGGAGGGGACAAGAGGGGGAGAGAGAGGGGACAATGGGGAGAGAGGGGAGGATAGGGGAGAGTGAGGGGCGGGAGAGAAGGAGAGAGAGGGGACGATGGGGGGGAGAGAGAGGGGAGAGAGATGGAAAAGAGAGGGGAGAGAGGGGGAAAACGGTGGGGAGAGAAAGGGAGAGAGGGTTGGATGGTGGGAAGGAGAGGGGATGAGATGAGGAGAGAGGGAGACAATGGGGGGAGACAGAGAGGACGAGAGGGGGAGAGAGAGGGGATAATGGGGGGGGAGAGAGAGGTGATGAGGGGGGATAGAGAGGTGATGAGAGAGGGAGAGAGAGGGGATGATGGGGAGAGAGAGGGGACGATGGGTGCAGAGGGGTAGAGAGGGAGAGAGAGGGGACAATGGGGGAGAGAGAGAGGGGACAAGAGGGGTGGAGAGAGAGGTGAGGAGAGGGGACGGGGAGATAGGGGACAAGTGAGGGATAGAGGGGGATGAGTGAGGGATAGAGAGGGGGAAAGGGTGGGGGCGAGAGAGGGGAGAGAGAGGGGAGAGAGAG
Source organism: Chiloscyllium punctatum (assembly GCF_047496795.1). NCBI lineage: Eukaryota > Metazoa > Chordata > Chondrichthyes > Orectolobiformes > Hemiscylliidae > Chiloscyllium > Chiloscyllium punctatum. Next base: position 5,392,100 of record NC_092755.1, read on the forward strand.
GTGATGAGAGGGGTGGAGTGAGGGGACGAGAGGGGAGAGAGCGGAGACGATGGGTGAATAGAGGTGATGAAGGGGGAGGGAGGAGACGAGATGGGGAGAGAGAGGGGACGAGAGCAGGAAAGAGAGGGGACGATGGGGGAGAGAGAGCGGGAGTGAGAGGGGGAGAGAGGGGGAGAAAGAGGGTAAGAGAGGTGGGACAAGAGGTGTAGAGAGAGAGGACGAGAGTGGAGAGAGAGGGGACGAGAGAGGGTGAGAGAGGGGAGGCAGACAGAAGGGAGGAGAGAGGGAGAGGGAAAGGACGAGAGGGGAGGTGGGGATGGGTTGAGAGAGAAGGGACGAAAGGGGGAGAGAGAGGGGACAATGGGGAAGAGAGAAAGGATGAGAGGGGGAGAGAGAGAGGAGAGAGATGGAGGGAGAGGGGAGGATGGGGGAGAGAGGGGATGATGAGGGAGAGAGAGGGGATGAGAGGGGAGAGCACGGGGAGGATCATGGTGAGGGGGGAGATGGGGAGAGAGAGTGGACGAGAGAGGGAGAGAGAGGGGAGAGAAAGGGGGAGGGAGAGGGGACGAGTGGGGGATAGAGCGGGGACGAGGGGGGGAGGGGGAGAGAAAGGGGGAGAGAGGGGACCAGAGAGGGAGAGAGAGGGGGAGAGACAGGGAAAGGGAGAGGGGATGAGAGAGAGGAGGGAGCGAGAGGAAGGAGAGAAAGAGGGGGAAGAGAGAGGGGACGGGGGTGAGAAAGAAGGGACGATTGGAGAGAGAGAGGGGATGATGGGGGTAGAGAGAGGGGACGATGGGTTAGAGAGAGGGGAGATGGGGGAGAGAGATGGGACGATGGGTGGAGAGAGAGGAAATTAATGAGGGGGGAGAGGGTACGATAGCGGGAGAGGGGGGGACCAATGAAGGAGAGAGTGTGGAGAGAGAGCGAGAGAGAGGGGCGATGGGGGGAGAGAGAGGGGACGAGAGGGGGAACGAAAGCTAACAGTGGGGAGGGGGGAAAGAGAGGGAGAGAGAGGGTTCGAGAGAGGGAGAGAGAGGTGAGAGGGAGGGGAGAGAGGCGTCGATGGGAGGAGAGAGGGGGGACGAGAGGCGGACAGAGAGGGGGACGATGGGGAAGGGGGTATGGAGAGGGAGGGAGAGCGGAAGACAGAGGGGATGGAGAGGGGTGGAGAGAGGGAAGAGAGGGGACGTTGAGGGGCGAGAGAGGGGACGAGTCGGGGACAGAGAGGGGAGAGTGTGGAGAGAGAGGGAGAGAGAGGGGACGATGGTGGGATAGAAAGGGAACAATAGGGAGAGAGGGGATGACAGGGGGAAGAGAGTGAGGTGACAGAGGGGACGATGGAGAAGAGAGAGGGCATGATGGGGGAGAGAGTGAGGGGAGAGAGATGGAGAGAGAGGGGACGATGCGGGAGAGAGAAGGAACTAGAGAGGTGTGAGAGAGGGGAGAGAGGTGATGAGAGGAATGGAGTCAGGGGACAAGCGGGGAGAGAGAGGGGATGATGGGGGAGAGAGGTGATGGGGGAGAGAGGGGACGAGAGGGAGAGGGAGAGGGGGAGTGAGGGGGAGAGAGAGGGAAAGAGAGGTGGGACAACAGGGGGGGAGAGAGAGAGGACGAGGGTGGACAGAGAGGGGACGAGAGGAGAAGAGAGGGGGATGGGGTGAGAGAGAAGGGATGAGATAGGGAGAGAGAGGGGATGATAGTGAAAGAGAGGGGATGATGGGGGAGAGAGAGGGGTCGGGGATGAGAAAGAAGGGACGAGAGGGGGAGAGAGAGGGAACGATGGGGGGGAGAGAGAGGGGACAAGAGGAGGAGAGAGAGAGGGGTGGGAAAGAGAGGGGAGGAGAGAGGGGGAGAGAGAGAGAGAGGAGAGAGAGAGGGGACGAGAGGAGGAGAGAGAGAGGGGTGGGAATGTGAGGGGAGAGAGAGGGGAAGATAGGGGGAGACAGAGGGGACGAGAGAGGGAGAGAGAGGGGACGATGGGTGGCCAGGGAGGAGACGATGCGGGAAGTGAGAGACAAAAGAGAGGGGAGAGAGAGGGGACGATGGGGGGAGAGAGGGTGAGAGGGAGGTTAGGAGAGGTGGGACAAGAGGCGATGAGAGAGAGGACGAGGGTGGAGAGAGCGGGGACGAGAGAGGGAGACAGAGGGGACAGGAGAGAGAGAGGGGGGACTATGGGGTGAGAGCGAGGAGACGAGATGGAAAGAGAGAGGGAAAGAGAGAGGGGAAGAGAGAGGGGGAGAGATTGTGGGAGAGAGAGGGGACGAGAGAGGGGAGAGAGAGGGGTGGAGAGAGGGGAGAGACGGCAGAGAGAGGAGACGAGAGGGAGAGAGAGAGGGGAAGAGAGAGGGGGAGAGGGGGGCAAGAGAGAGGGGGAGAGAGAGGGGGAGAGAGGGTTTCGGGAGAGGGGAGACAGAGGTGACCAGAGGGGGAGAGAGGGGATGAGAGAGGGGAGCGTGGGGACAAGAGCGGGAGAGAGAGGTGACGAGAGAAGGAGAGAATGGGGAGGGAGCGAGGGGGAGGATAGAGAGAGAGAGTGGATGACGGGAGAGAGAAGGGACGGGAGCGATATAGAAGGGACGAGGGGGAAGAGAGAGGGGACGAATGAGGCGGGAGAGGTGACGAGAGGGGGGACGGTGGGGGAGAGAGATGGGGATAGAGAGGATGAGAGAGGGAGAGAGAGGGGAGAGAGTGGGAGACAAACGGGACTACAGGGAAGAGAGGGGGCGATAGAGGGAGAGAGGGGGAATGAGAGAGGGGAGAGAGAAGTGACGAGGGGGGAGGGAGAGAGGGAAAGTGATAGAGAGAGGGGAGAGTGAGGTGACGAATGGGGGAGAGAGAGGGGAAGAGAGAGAGAGAGAGGGAAGAGAGAGGGGGAAGGATTGAGGGAGAGAGAGGGGACGAGAGGGGGGAGAGAGGTTACAAGAGAGGGGAGACACAGGTGACGAGCGGGGCGAGAGAGGGGAAGAGAGAGAAAAAGGGGAAGAGAGAGGGAGAGAGAGGGGGTAGAGAGAGAGAGGAAGAAAGAGGGAGAGAGAGGGGTCGATGGGGGGAGGGAGAGGGGACGATGGGGGGAGAGAGAGGGGACGATGGGGGGAGGCAGAGGGGATGAGAGAGGGGCAAGAGAAGGGAAAGAGAGGTGACGAGAGGGGTGGAGAGAGAGGTGAGGAGAGGGGGAGGGAGGGGACGTGAGGGGAGAAATGGGACAAGAGAAGGATAGAGAGGGGACAAGGGAGGGAGAGAGAGGGGGGAAAGGGAGGGGGTGAGAGAGGGGAGAGAGAGGGGATGAGAGGAGGAGAGACAGGGAACGAGAGAGGAGATAGAGAGGGGAGAGAGAGATGACAAGAGGAGTGGAGTGAGGGGATGAGAGGGGAGAGAGAGGGGACGATGGGGGGAAAGAAGTGATGGGGGAGCGAGGGGACGAGAGGGGGAGAAAGAGGGGATGAGAGAAGGAAAGAGAGGGGACGATGGGGGGAGAGAGAGGAGGAGTGAGAGGGGGAGCGAGAGAGGGTAAGAGAGGTGGGACAAGAGGGGGAGAGAGAGCACGAGGGTGGAGAGAGAGGGGACGAGAGAGGTAGAGAGAGAGGGGCGGGAGAGAGAGGGAACGAGAGGGGAGCGAGGGGAATGGGGTGAGAGAGAAGGGATGAGAGGGGGAGAGAGAGGGGAGGATGGGGAGAGAGAGGGGATGAAAGGGGGAGAGAGGGAGACGATGGGGATGAGGGGGAGGGAGAAGGGAGGAGAGGGTTCGAGAGAGGGGAGAGAAAGAGAGCTGAAGAGAGGGGGAGAGAGAGGTGACGAGAGAGAGAGAGGAAGAGAGAGATTGAGAGAGGTGATGAGAGGGGGAGTGAGGAGACAAGAGGGGGAGACAGAGGGGACGAGAGAAGGAGAGAGTGGGGAGGGAGTGAGAGGAGAGGAGAGACAGAGAGAGAGGGGACGAGGGGAAAGAGAGGGGACAGGAGTGAGAGAGAAGGGATGAGAGGGGGAGAGGGAGGGGACGAATGAGGGAGAGGGGTGACGAGAGCGGGAGAGACGGGCACCAATGATGGAGAGAGAAGGGATGAGAGAGGGAAACAGAGGGGACAATGGGGGAGAGAGAGGGGACGAGAGGAGGAGAGAGAGGGGATGATGGGGAGAGGGGAGAGAGAGGGAGGGGGGATAGAGAGAAAGGGGGGACGAGAGAGGGGAGAGAGAGAGGTGGAGAGAGGGGAGAGGGAGGTGACGAGAGGGAGCGAGAGAGGGGAAGTGAGATATATGAGGGGAAGAGAGAGGGGGAGATATTGAGGGAGAGAGAGGGGGGACGAGAGGGAGAGAGAGGGGAGGAGAGGGGGGAGAGAGAGGTAATGAGACGGGGAAAGACAGGGGAAGAGAGAGGGAGAGAGAGAGGGAGAGAGAGAGGGGGCAAGAGAGGGAGAGAGAATAGAAGAGAGAGAGCAGAAGAGAGAGAGAGTGGGGAGAGAGAGAGGGGGAGAGAGAGGGAGAGAGAGAGAGGGATCGATGTGGGGAGAGGGAGGGAATGATGGGGGTGAGAGAGGGGACGATGGGGTGAGACAGAGGGAACGAGAGGGGGAGAGAGAGCGGACGATGAGGGAGAGAGATGGAACAATGGGTGCAGAGGGGGAGAGAGGGAGAGAGAGGGGACAAGAGAGGGGCGAGAGAGGGGAAAGTAAGGTGATCCAAGGGGTGGAGAGAGAGCAGAGGAGTGGGGGAGAGAGAGGGGACACGAGGGGGGAGAAAGGGGACGAGAGAGGGATAGAGAAGGGGCGAGGGAGGGAGAGAGAGGGGTGAAATGGAGTGGGCGAGAGAAGGGAGGGAAAGGGCAGAGAGAGGGGATGAGAGGAGGAGAGAGAGGGAATGAGAGAGGTGAGAGAGAGGGGAGAGAGAGGTGACGAGAGGAGTGGAGTGAGGGGACGAGAGGGGAGAGAGAGGGGACGAGAGAAGGAAAGAGAGGGGACGAGAGAGGGGAGAGAGAGGTAACAGGAGGGGGAGAGAGAGGGGAAGAGTGAGAGAGAGAGGGGAAGAGACACAGGGGGTGAGAGAGAGAGAGAGTGGGGTGACAGAGAGAGAGAGGATGAGAGAGAGAGTGAGGGGTTGGAGAGACAGAGAAGAAGTGAGAGACAGAGAAAGAATGAGAGAGAGTCGGGTGAGGGAGAGAGAGGGCTGAGGGAGGGGTGAGAAACAGAGGGATGAAAGAGAGAGAGTGGAGTGAGTGAGAGGAGGAGAGACAGACAGGGTGTGAGAGAGAGAGGGTGTGGGAGAGCGAGTAGGTGAGACAGACGGAGTGAGAGAGATGGGGTGAGAGAGAGAGGGGTGAGAGAGAGAGGGGGATGAGTGAGAGTGGGCGTTGAGAGAGAGGTGGTGAGGGGGGAGAGAGAGTGAGGTGGTGAGAGAGAAAGTGCTGAGAGACAGGGGGAGAGATAGAGGGGGAGAGAGAGAGGGGGAGACAGAGAGAGAGTGGAGAGCATGAGGGGGAGAGAGAGAGGAGCGAGAGAGAGAGGGGGCGAGAGAATGCAGGGGAGAGAGAGGCAGAGAGAGAAACGGGGGTGAGAGAGAGGGAGTGTGTGAGACACGGGGTGAAAGAGAGAGGGCGAGTGAGAGAGGGCGAGTGAGAGAGGGTGTGAGAGAGAGGGGGGTGAGAGAGACGTGGGTGAGAGAGAGGGGGGTGAGAGAGAGGAGGGTGAGAGAGAGAGAGAGAAGGAGGGGTGAGTGAGAGAGAAGGGTGAGAGAGAGCGGTGAGAGAGAGAGAGGGGTGAGACAGAGGGGCGTGAGCGAGAGAGAGAGGGGTGAGAGAGATAGAGAGGGGTGGAAGAGAGAGGTGAGAGAGTGGGTTGAGAGAGAGGGGTAGAGAGAGAGAGGGGAGAGAGACAGTGGTGTAAGAGAGAGAAGGGTGAGAGTATGAGGGGGCTGAGAGAGTGGTGAGAGAGAGATGGAGGAGTATAAGAGAGAGAGGGGTAAGAGAGGGATGAGAGAGAGTGGGGTAAAGAGATAGAAAGGGAGAGATGTGAGAGAGAGACGGGTAAGAGAGAGAAGGGTGAGAGCAAGAGAGAGAGAAGGTGAGAGAGAGAGAAAGAGCTGGGAGAGAGAGGGTGTGAGAGAGGGGTGAGAGAGCGCGGTGAGAAAGAGGGGTGAGAGAGAGAAGGGGTGAGAGAGAGAAGGGCGAGAGCGAGAGAGAGAGAGGGTGAGTGAGAGAGGGCTGAGAGAGAGAGGGGTGAGAGAGAGGGGTGAGAGAGTGAGGGGGTGAGAGAGAGAGGAGTGAGAGAAAGAGAGGGAGTGTGAGAGAGAGAGAGTTGGGTGAGAGACAGAGGAGGGAGAGAGAGGGGTGAGAGAGAGATGGGGTGAGAGAGAGAGAAGGTGAGAGGGAGAGATAGAGGGATGAGAGAGAGGGTTGAGAGAGAGAGGGGTGAGTGAGATCGTGAAGTGAAATAGAGAGAACGCGTGAGAGAGAGAGGTGTGAGAGAGAGGGTGTGAGAGAGAGTGGGGGTGAGAGAGAGGGGGTGAGAGAGAGGTGGGAAAGAGAGGGGGTGAGAGAGGGGGAGAGAGGGGGAGTGAGAGGGGGTTGAGAGGGGGGAGAGACAGCGGGAGAGAGAGAGGGTGGATGGGATGAGGGAGAGAGAGGGGAGAGAAGGGGGAGAGATGGGTGAGAGAGAGGGATGAGAGAGTGGGGTGAAAGAGCGGTGAGAGAGAGGGGAGTGAGAGGGGGGAGAGACAAGGGGGAGAGAGGAGTGTGAGAGAAATGGGGTGAGATGGGTGGAGAGAGAGGGGGAAAGAGAGGGGGAGGGAGAGCGGGAGAGGGGGGAGACAGAGGGGGAGAGCGGGGGGCAGAGAGACAGGGAGAGAGGGAGGGATGAGGGAGGGGGTAGAGATGTGTGCGAGAGAGTGTGGGGAGAGAAGGGGAGAGAAAGTGGAAGGGATGGGTAAGAGAGAGGAATGACAGAGCGGTGAGAGAGGGGGGAGAGGGGGAGGAAGGGGTGAGAGAGGGGAGAGAGGGGGAGAGAGAGGGTGTTGAGAGGTGTGAGAGAGAACAGGAGACAGATGGGGAAGGGGATGGGGAGAGGGGGAGGAGAGAAGGGCTAGAGAGAGGAGTAGAGTGAGAGGGTGGCGGAGAGAGGGGGGAGAGAGAGGGGTGAGACAGTGGTGAGAGAGTGGTGAGAGAGAGGGGAGTGAGAGAGGGAGTGAGAGAGGGGTGTGAGAAGGGAGAGAGACGGGAGGAGAGAGGTGTGTGAGAGAAGGGTGAGAGAGATGGGTGGAGAGAGAGGGGAGAGAGGGGGGAGAGAGGGGGGAAAGAGAGGGAGGGAGAGAGGGGAGAGGTGGGGGAGAGAGAGGAGGAGAGAGAGGGAGAGAGAGAGAGCGGTAGAAATGGGGGAGACAGAGGGAGGAGAGCGGGGGCAGAAAGGAGGGGAGAGGAGGGAGAGACGGGAGGAGAGAGGAGTGTGAGAGAAGGGTGAGAGAGAGGGGGAGGGGAGAGAGAGTGTGAGAGAAATGGGGTGAGGTGGGTGGAGAGAGAGGGGAAGAGAGGAAGGAGAGAGGGGAGTGGTGGGGGAGAGAGAGGGGGAGATGGGGAGAGCAGGGGGTGCAGAGAGAGGGGCAGAGAGGGGGTGAGAGAGAGGGGTGAGGGAGGGGGGAGAGATGTGGGCAAGAGAGAGTGGGGAGAGAGAGGGGGAGAGAGGGCTGAGAGAATGGAATGAGAGAGGGGTGAGAGAGAGGGGAGAAGGGGAGTGAGGTGGGTGAGAGAGATGGGGGAGTGTGAGGGGTGAGAGAGTGGTGTGAGAGAGAGGGGTGAGACAGAGAGGGGGGGGAGTGGCGGGCGAGAGAGAGGGGTGAGACAGAGGGGAGGGGAGGGAGTGGCGGGCGAGAGAGAGGGGTGAGACAGAGGGAGGGGAGAGAGGGTGAGGGAGGGGAGAGACAGGAGAGAGGGGTGAGAGGGGTGAGGGGGGAGAGAGGGGGAGAGAGGGGGAGAGAGGGGAGAGAGGGGAGAGGGGAGAGAGGTGGAGTGAGAGAGGGGGAAGAGAGCACAAGAGGGGAAGAGAGAGAGAGAGAGAGAGAGGCCGGGAGAGAGCGAGGGTGAGAGAGTGATGGGTTGAGAGTGAGAGGGGGTGTGAACGAGGGGTGAAAGAGACGGTTGAGAGAATGGGGTGAGAGAGAAGGGTGAGAGAAAGGGGTGAGAGAGAGGGGAGAGAGTGGGAGGGGGAGAGAGGGGGAGGGAGAGAGTGGTGGGAGGAGATTGGTGGGCGAGAGAGAGGGGTGAGGGAGAGTGGGGGGAGAGAGGGGGAGGAGAGAGAGGGGGAGAGGGGGGGAGAGACGGGTGAGTGAGAGAGGTGGAGTGAGAGAGGAGTAGAGAGCACAAGAGGGGCAGAAAGAGAGAGGAAGACAAAGGGGGAAGAGAGAGAGAGGTGCGGGGAGAGAGGGTGAGAGAGAGAGATGGGTTGAGAGTGAGAGGGGGTGTGAGCAAGAGGTGAAAGAGAGGGGTGAGAGAAAGGGGTGAGAGACAAGGGTAAGAGAAAGGGGTGAGAGAGAGGGGAGAGAGAGGGGAGAGGGGGAGGGGGAGAGTGTGGGGGGAGATTGGTGGGCGAGAGAGAGGGGTGAGAGAGAGGGGGAAGAGTGGGGGGAGAGAGAGGGAGGAGGGCGTGGGGGAGAGAGGGGGAGAGAGGGGGGAGTGAGAGAGGTGGAGTGAGAGAGGAGTAGAGAGCACAAGAGGGGCAGAGAGAGAGGGGAAGAGAGAGAGAGAGAGAGGCGGGGGGGAGAGAGTGCGAAAGAGGGATGGGTTGAGATTGAGAGGGGGTGTGAGCGAGAGGGGGTGAGATTGTGAGGGGGAGAGAGAGGGGTGAGAGAGTTGGGTAGCGAGAGGAGTGAGAAATAGAGTGGGGCGAGAGAGGGCGCGAGTGAAAGAGAGAGAGGGGGCAAAAGACAGAGAGGTGCAAGTGAGCGGGAGGGAATGGAAATGAGAGAGAGAGTGTGAGAGAGTGAAAGAGCACACGAGAAGGGGACGAGAGAGAGAGAGAGAGAGAGAGAGCGTGAGAAAGAGAAAGATTGATAGAGAGGGGGCAGAGCGTGATAGGGAGAGATATAGGGCAAGCCAGAGACAGAGGGATGAGGGAGAGAGGGACATGAGGGAGAGAGAGAGTCGGGTGAGAGAGAGGGTTTGGGTGGAGAGTGAGTGAAGGGGTGAGAGAGAAAGAGAGGGTGAGAAAGAGAGAATACGAGTGAGGGGGTGAGAGAGGGGGAGAGAGACAGAGAGAGAGAGAAGTCTCAGGGAGGAGTTGGGGGAAATGTCACAACCTCCTGGCTAAAATACAGATAGACAGCCAAGGTATATTGGCCAAGTAAATCCCCCAAATTACAAATTCCGCACTCCAAGCACAATGCAAACACAGCGGCCAAGTGGTAATGTCATCAGCATAATGTAAAAGGCAACAGTTTTCCAGGACAGACATATCCCTAACAACGTGTCCACCAAACAAAGGAGGGCCGACACAGGAAGGCACTGGGTCCTGCTACAAAAAGAAACTAACAGTAACAAACCATCAAATGGTTGGAAATATTTCAAACTGTTAGCCGATTCTCCTAATTGGCCAGAACTACAGAAAGGTCCGGAAAACCATCCAGAAATGAACACAAACAGGGTTCACCTGAAGACTGATGTCTTGAATCTTCTGGAGCCATCTGAGGAGACAAGCATTGCAAGAGACAGAGAGACAAGCATTGCAAGAGACAGACAGACAGACAGACACAGAGAGAAAGAAGCTCACAGACCCAAAGGCAGAACCAGAAAGGGAGAGATAGAAAGACAGTTTTAAGCAAACCCAAGAAACATGGGAGAGAGGGAGTGTGCAAAACCATTGAGAGAGAGAGAGATAGAGCTGGAAACAACTGGAATAATGTGTGTCACCCCTTCAGTCTGTCCATGCTTTACCTCCTGTTTGTCTCAGTCTGGCGTTCCTTCTCCCTTTCTCTGTCTTCTCTCTCAGCCTGTCTCTCTCTCTCTCTCACTCACTGCCTTTTCTCACTCTCCCCTTTCCCTGTCTCTCTCTCTGCCCATCTTACTCTCATCTCCGTCCCCACTCTCTCGATCTCTCTCTCTCTCTTTCTTAGCCTCCCTTTCTCTATCTTCCCTATTTCAGACTGAAAGTGCTCACCCAATTTTGAACGCCCTCAAAAATATTTTGCCCCCCATTTCACTCTCCTCCCAAATTGATCCCCTTCCCCAAATATCTTCCCTCCCAACTAATTGCCTCACCAAATGTGCCCCACTCAAATATTTCGCTGCCCCCAACATTGCTGTGAGTTCCACTCCCTGGGGCAGAGGGAAATGCATGGAAAAGTGTGGAACTGGAAAAGCCCAGCAGGTCAGGCCTGAACCATCGATTGTCCTTCCTGACCGTCTGTGCCTCCCCATCTCCAGACTTTGTAACTCTGACTCTCCAGCAACAGCAGTCCTCACTTTCTCACACTGGTAAAAGAGTCAGTGTTGACTGGACTGGCCTGTGACTGTTTTAATGCACAGAATGATCCCAGTCCCAGAATTACAGAAGATTTGCATCACAGATGGAATCCCTTCTGCCCATTATGCCCCCTCCCCTATTAAATGATCCTGGACTTGTTCAGGATCCTCTGGATTGGTCGCTGAATGGCCTCATTGACTATGCTTCATGTGGAGACCTTTCCTCTGCCCCTGTCTCAAACTTTGCATCACATGCTATTCTTCCCTCCATCTCTCTCTGACAACAGATCCCCCCCCTTTCTCCACCGACCCCAAAACCCCAACAAACACTCCCTCTGTCTCTGGCTGTCCCACTCCCTCCTTGTCCCCACTATCCCCCTTCCCATGCAGACTCACAGCCCTTGGGCTGGAGGATATAGTGCAGAGACTAACTCACCTTTTAACTGACTGCGTAATGCACAGCAAGATCCCACTCTAAAACCATCGCCAATTACACACACTGTCCTTCTCCCTCCATATACGTCCTTCTCTCTCTCTTCCCCCACCCTCTCTCTCACACTGTCCTTCTCTCACACTCCTTGTCTCCCTGACTCTCACTGCCCATCTCTCTCTCCACACTTTCTCCATCTCCACTCTCTCCATGTCTCTCTCTCTTTTTGTCACTCTCCCTTTCTCTTTTTCTCTATTTCAGACTCACTCAGAAACATACTCCATGTACCTTCCACTCACCCCGTCCCAACAGTTGGGGTAAATCCTGTGAGAGACCAGGCACTGAGGCAAACTCTTCGTAATGCCCCTTCCCCAGTCACTGGGACAGAGCAGCTTGGTCCAGGAGAAACAGTGAGAGAAACTATAGGAGAGAAAGAGAGATGGACAGACACTGAGAGGAGGGAGAGAACAAGAGAAAGACAGGCAGGCAGAGAGAGGGTGAGAAAGTGAGATAACTGAGAGAGAGAGCAGGAGAGAGACAGACAGAGAGAGAGTGAAACTCCAGGAAGAGAAATACAATGTCAGACTGATACAACATAAAAATTGGGGAGAAAGATAGTAAGAGAAGGTCAGACAGACAGCAAGACAGAAATCCCAGGGAGAGATATTGGACAGAGAGTGGAGTTGCAACAGCAGAGAGATAGATCTGAGAGAGTTGGATGATGGTGGAAGGGGGGAGGTGGGGGTGGAGTTGCTCTGATGCAGCGAGAATGATGTCCAGGCAAGAATAGCAAGATCCCACAGAACTGAGAGATAGATGCAAGTAGAGATGAGCAAGGTGTTGATTTTGTGAAAGATTGAATGATTGAGCATTCCTGAAAAAAACCTGATGAGATGACAAAGAGGGAAAGGGAATGCACCGGGAAATGTAAACAGGGCAGAGATGTGAAGGATGTTGAGAGATAGGGATTGAAGGAAAGACGTGGGAGAGAGAACTGGGAACACAGAAATAGACAGGAGAGCTGCAGTGAGAGAGGGAAGCAGTGAACTCTGTGGGATCAGACCCCTCTCTAGCATTTTGCTCCTTTGTCTCTCCCCAGTGCAGAGCTCGCCCCTTGTGGCAAAATTGCCCACAGAGAGCCTGAATCCACAATTCTTGTCTGTGTGTGTGTGTGCGTGTGCGTTCGCTCTCTCTGATTCAGCTACTGTCTGATGATTCCTCATGGCTGAATAATTTGATTCTCTTCTTTGTATTGTCCTAGTTTCAGCTCCCAAATCAAATGTTGAATCATCCACGATCCTATTGAATAGCAGAGCAGACTCGAGGGGCTGAATGGTCTCTCCTGTTCCTATTTCAAAGGGTCTTAGGTTCTGAACACTACCTCCCAGCTCTTGGCCCCCACACTGGAGGTTATGACTCCACAAGGCCCTGATCTGTAGAGTGCTGCACTCTTCCGTGAGTCTCGGAGGGAACCAGCCTGATTTGGATTGGAGTTGCAGCCTCTCAGTGAGAAGTGAAATCTCCTTGAGATTCCCCTCAGTCTCTCACTGTAAGGTGGAGCAGGCCAGTCTCGGGGAAGCAAACAGCAGGCCAGGTCTGCCCTGTCCTCCAGCTCCATTTCAGAAGGCCACATGGAGGGGCTTGTTTCCTTCATCAGCTTCCCGTGCTCTCCCTTCTGGGTTAGGGTGGGGGCTGAATGGCCTTGATCCTGGATCCTATTGAGGTGCAGGCTGGCTATGATTGGGTTATACACGGCATGCCCCTGGAGTGAGGTCGGTTAGCTCAGTTGGCTGGTCAGTTAGCTTACCACACTAGCTAAAGTTACTCTGAAGGACTCTCCTTCCAAACCTCTCCTTTCAGCTGGGCCCTGGTGACCCTCTGATTAAATCCCCACCAGACCCCGCTCTGTAATGAGGAGCTGTCCCATGCTCTGGTAAGACTATGGTGACATTTACATTGGTTTGTACCTGGAGCACTGTGTGCAGGAATAGTCACTGCATTGTCAGAGGGATGTTAGTGTGTGGGGAAGGTTACTGGATGAATCCCCACTGGAATGAACAGCACTCTCCCCCAGTAAAGCCACCCTGACAGATTTTGTGTCATTGGAGACACAAGGACCAATTCAGCTGGATTTTATATTCATGAGCACCTGATAAGATTGGCTAGGTTACACACACACACACACACACACACACAAACACACACTCTCACTTTCAAATACACACTCTCACTCCCTCAAACACACACACATTCCTCCCATTCACACGCACACAAACACAGACACTCGCTCTCTGTCTCTCTCTCTCTCACACACACACACAGATACACACTCACACAACCACGATTACTGTACAAACGTGGAGGAAGTTTCGATGGAGAGATTACTTCTCGTAGGACTGAACCCTGATCTCACATGATGACTGCTCTAGGGAGACTGACAGCAACTGCAAGTGACTTGTTGGATCTTCCTGTGCACTGCATCTTGCATCGACAGCGTTGGTCTGTTTGGGTGCCTGCTTTTCTGAAGCGTCTCCAAGCAACAAGTGACCATACATTGACAACAGTTTTTCTCCAATCCATGTTTAAGACACATGGTGATGTTATTTTTCACTGATTGTTTAAAAAGATCTGAATCTTCTAAAATGGACGTGGCCCTCCATCCCAAACCATTTCCACAAGCCATGCTGACCATCCCTAATCAATCCTTCCTTTTCCAAATGCATGTAAATTGTCTCTCAGAATGCCCTCCAACAGCTTACCCACCACTGACCTCAGGCTAACAGTTCCATAGTTCAATGGCTGTTCCTTGCAGCCTTACTTCAATAATGTAGCATTACATCATTAACCACTCTCCAGTCTTCAGGCGCCTCACCCGTTGTCACTGATCGGTCCATCTGACAAGGCCATCGCCATCCTTCGGTCATCTAAGACTCATCCTCAGTATTTATCACCCAACCAATCTTCATATCATTCATGAACCCAATGATTAACCATCCACCATTCAAATCTAAATCTTTTCCATCAACGACATCAGCAAGACCCCAACAGTGAGACATGAACAGACAGAGATTTCTAATTGGGCCATCACTGCCTGCTTCCTGCCACTCAGCATTCTGCACCAAATTCCTTGGATCTTGAGTGTTTATGTTCACTATCAGTTTCCAATATGGATCCTGATAAAAGCCTGACTGACCTCCAAGCAGATGACAGGAACGTATTGCCCTTGTTTACACACCTGGTCACCTCCTTAAAAAGTGCAATCCCATTGGTTAGACCTGACCCCTCCTTAACACAACCATTCTGACTGGTCTTCATGAACTCCAGTCTCTTTAAATGCTGATTAATTCTATCTCCCAAAATTGCTTCCAACAGACGCCCCACCCACGATATTAGCCTGACTGGCCTGTAGCTGCCTGGCATATCTCATGTTCCTTCTTGAATAACAGTACCACATGGTCAGTCCGACGACACCTCTCCTGTGGCCAGAGGGGATTTGAAAATGTTTGCAAGTGTACCTGTTCCTTCCTCCATCACCTCATTCGGTAAACTGAGATACATTTCCACCGTCTTTGGGGATTTATTGGGTTGTACGAAGGCCACACCACTCAGAACCATCTCTCTCTCTATACATGCTCATTCATTTAATTGTATCACAGAGCATCTTCACAATTTCATATCAACCCTGTCCCAATGAGCATTGACAAAATGAATCCATTTACTGTAGCCTCTGGGTCCATGCACAAATTCTCACTGTGTTCCACAACCTACTCTTTCTGTCATTATCAAATCACCCTTAGGTAAGGTACTTTCAGATTTTTATTTCCTCTCTTAGCACTCCTGTCTCCCAGGCAATTCGCCTGCGATACGACTTGGAGGAGTGTGGGATGTCATTCTGGATGTGGATTAGCATTGGGAAGCTCAGAAATAAGGAATACCCGACTGTGCTGAGTGTGGAGCAGTGGGATTCATTTGGGATGGGCACATGGAAGCTGAGGAATAAACCTCATCCCTGCAGCATGAAAATATCCCTTTGAGCTGGCAGGTCAGTCACACCAAACGAAAACTTGATCCCTGGGAAAAGAGGGTGGTAACCAAATGAAGGCGGTCTGTTTGTACACAGTCTCTGGAATCTGGACGTGGGAATCATTGCTGAGCAGGGTATGCAGGAAGCAGAGGCAGAAATGTACTGAACAATTTCAGATATTCCTCTTTGGCCACAAGATATGGGAGCAGAAATTAGGCCATTCAGCCCATCTGATAGTGTGGCACTCACTCAGTCCTGACTCTGTTACAATGCAAGTATCCCCCAGACTGATGCGCTGACACTTCAGCACTCCCTCAGTCATGATCCTCTGACAGTGCAGCACTCCCTCAGTACTGACCCTCTGACAGTGCAGCACTCCCTCAGTGCTGACCCTCTGACAGTGCAGCACTTCCTCAGTACTGACCCTCTGACAGTGCAGTACTCCCTCAGTGCTGACCCTCTGACAGTGCAGCACTCCCTCATGACTGACTCTCTGACAGTGCAGCACTCCCTCATGACTGACTCTCTGACAGTGCAGCACTCCCTCAGTACTGACCGTCTGACAGTGAGCACTCCCTCAGTACTGACCCTTTGAGAGTGCAGCATTCCCTCAGTACTGACCCTCTCACACTGCGGCGCTCCATCAGTACTGACCCTCTGACAGTGCAACTCTCCCTCAGTACTGACACTCTGACACTGCAGCACTCACTCAGAAATGACCCTCTGACAGTGAAGCACTCCCTCAGTACTGACCCTCTGACAGTGCAGCGCTCCCTCAGTACTGACACTCTGACACTGCAGCACTCCCTCAATACTGACCCTCTGACAGTGCAGCTCTCCCTCAGTACTGACCATCCTACAGTGCATCACTCCCACAGTACTAACCCTCTGACAGTGAAGCACTCCCCCCGTACTGACCCTCCGACAGTGCAGCTCTCCCTCAGTACTGACCGTCTGACAGTGCATCACTCCCTCAGTACAGACCCTCCGACAGTGCAGCTCTCCCTCAGTACTGACCATCTTACAGTGCATCACTCCCAAAGTACTAACCATCTGACAGTACAGCACTCCCTAGGTACTGACCCTCTGGCAGTGCAGCACTCCATCAGGGCTTCATGGTCATTTCAGACATGATAGAGATTGAACCAACAATGTTAGCATCACGAACCTGTTAGCTTAGGTTAATGACCCCCCTTTGTAGCAGAGGGATTCAATCCCTCTGACAGTGCAGCACTCCCTCAGTGTTGACCTTCCGACAGTGCAGCACTCCCTCAGTACTGACCCTCTGACAGTGAAGCACTCCCTCAGTACTGACCCTCTGACAGTGCAGCGCTCCCTCAGTACTGACACTCTGACACTGCAGCACTCCCTCAATACTGACCCTCTGACAGTGCAGCTCTCCCTCAGTACTGACCATCTTACAGTGCATCACTCCCACAGTACTAACCCTCTGACAGTGAAGCACTCCCCCCGTACTGACCCTCCGACCGTGCAGCTCTCCCTCAGTACTGACCGTCTGACAGTGCATCACTCCCTCAGTACAGACCCTCCGACAGTGCAGCTCTCCCTCAGTACTGACCATCTTACAGTGCATCACTCCCAAAGTACTAACCATCTGACAGTACAGCACTCCCTAGGTACTGACCCTCTGGCAGTGCAGCACTCCATCAGGGCTTTATGGTCATTTCAGACATGATAGAGATTGAACCAACAATGTTAGCATCACAAACCTGTTAGCTTAGGTTAATGACCCCCCTTTGTAGCAGAGGGATTCAATCCCTCTGACAGTGCAGCACTCCCTCAGTGTTGACCTTCCGACAGTGCAGCACTCCCTCAGTACTGACCCTCTGACAGTGAAGCACTCCCTCAGTACTGACCCTCTGACAGTGCAGCGCTCCCTCAGTACTGACACTCTGACACTGCAGCACTCCCTCAATACTGACCCTCTGACAGTGCAGCTCTCCCTCAGTACTGACCATCTTACAGTGCATCACTCCCACAGTACTAACCCTCTGACAGTGAAGCACTCCCCCCGTACTGACCCTCCGACCGTGCAGCTCTCCCTCAGTACTGACCGTCTGACAGTGCATCACTCCCTCAGTACAGACCCTCCGACAGTGCAGCTCTCCCTCAGTACTGACCGTCTGACAGTGCATCACTCCCTCAGTACAGACCCTCTGACAGTGCAGCACTCCCTCAGTACTGACCATCTTACAGTGCATCACTCCCTCAGTACTGACCCTCTGACAGTGCAGCACTCCCTCAGTACTGACCGTCTGACAGTGCAGCACTCCCTCAGTACAGACCCTCTGACAGTGCAGCTCTCCCTCAGTACTGACCATCTTACAGTGCATCACTCCCAAAGTACTAACCATCTGACAGTACAGCACTCCCTAGGTACTGACCCTCTGGCAGTGCAGCACTCCATCAGGGCTTCATGGTCATTTCAGACATGATAGAGATTGAACCAACAATGTGAGCATCACGAACCTGTTAGCTTAGGTTAATGACCCCCCTTTGTAGCAGAGGGATTCAATCCCTCTCACAATGCTGCACTCCCTCCACACTAACCCTCTAACAATGCTGCACTCCCTCCACACTGACCCTCTGACAATGCTGCACTCCCTCCACACTGACCCTCTGACAATGCTGCACTCCCTCCACACTGACCCTCTGACAATGCTGCACTCCCTCCGTACTGATCCTCTGATAATGCTGCACTCCCTCCACACTGACCCTCTGACAATGCTGCACTCCCTCCACACTCACCCTCTGACAATGCTGCACTCCCTCCACACTGACCCTCTGACAATGCTGCACTCCCTCCACACTGATGCTCTGACAATTCTGCACTCCCTCCATACTGACTGTCCGACAATGCTGCACTCCCCCCACACTGATCCTCTGACAATGCTGCACTCCCTCCACACTGACCCTCTGACAATGCTGCACTCCCTCCACACTGATCCTCTGATAATTCTGCACTCCCTCCACACTGACCCTCTGACAATGCTGCACTCCCTCCACACTGATCCTTTGACAATGCTGCACTCCCCTCCACACTGACCCTCTGACAATGCTGCACTCCCTCCACACTGATCCTCTGATAATTCTGCACTCCCTCCACACTGACCCTCTGACAATGCTGCACTCCCTCCACACTGATCCTCTGATAATTCTGCACTCCCTCCACACTGACCCTCTGACAATGCTGCACTCCCTCCACACTGATCCTTTGACAATGCTGCACTCCCTCCACACTGACCCTCTGACAATGCTGCACTCCCTCCACATTGATCCTCTGATAATGCTGCACTCCCTCCACACTGATCCCCTGACAATGCTGCACTCCCTCCACACTGACCCTCTGACAGTGCAGCGCTCCCTCAGTACTGACTCTCTGACAGTGTAGCACTCCCTCAGTAAGGACCCTCTGACAGTGCAGCACTCCCTCAGTACTGACCCTCTGGCAGTGCAGCACTGCCTCAGTACTGACCCTCTGACAGTGCAGCACTCCCTCAGTACTGATCCTCTGATAGTGATGCACTCCCTCAGTACTGACTCTCTGACAGCGTGGAAGTGGCCCTATACTGACCCTCCGACAGTTTGGCCCAATCTCAGGCCAAAACCTCTGACAATACTGCACTCCATCATAACTGACTCTCTTACAGTACAGCAGTGTATCAGAACTGACACTCTGACAGTACAGCACTCCCTCAGTACTGACTCATTGACAGTGTAGCACTCCCTCAGCACTGACCCATTGACAGTGTAGCACTCCCTCAGTACTGACCCATTGACAGTGTAGTACTCCCTCAGTACTGACCCATTGACAGTAGCACTCCCTCAGTACAAACCCTCTGGCTCGGTCCTGTACCTCTGACAGTCCAGCAGTGCCTCAGTACTGACCAGCTGACAGTGTAGCACTCTCTCTGTACTGACCATCTGACAGTGTGGCGCTCTCTCTGTACTGACCCTCTGACAGTGTGGCACTCCCTCTGTGCTGACCCTCTGACAGTGTGGCACTCCCTCTGTGCTGACCCTCTGACAGTATGGCGCTCCCTCTGTGCTGACCCTCTGACAGTATGGTGCTCCCTCAGTATTGACCCTCTGTCATTTTCAACCCACCCTTTGCTTCTTCATTACGCTGATTTGAACAGAGGTAAAGAAACAGAGTTAGTGACCATCCACCGTCACCCTGTTATAAAACTTATTTTCAAATGTGGCTTGTATGTGATTCCCACCCCCTCTAATAGTTGCCTGGAAGGTCGGGGTGAGCTGTACTCTCCTGCTGCAGTCCTTGGGTGTCCCACAGTGATGTTAGGGAGGGAGCTCCAGGAGTTTGACCTGAACCATGTAAAGAGCTCTCTTACTGGAGTGCCCTTTTTAAAGTTGGGAAGTTATTATAGACCAGGAGGACCCGAGAGCTGCTGTCTTGTCAGAGAGAGAGGCCTGGTGGGTCAAACACCTCAGGTGAGGGGCGAGGTTGAGAAGCTGGGGCCTTGATGGTGGATGGTCACTAACTCTGTTTCTTTACCTCTGTTCAAATCAGCGTAATGAAGATGCAAAGGGTCAGTTGAAAATGACAATGATATCATTTCGTAGGTTGGTGTTTATTAGAGTTTGTATCGACAGTATGAATGTTTGAGCACTTATTCAAGGGCATGCAGGTAGCTGCCAGAGGAAATGATGGGGGCTGGTATAATTGCGACATTTAAAAGGCATCAGGATGAGTATGTGAATAGGAAGGGTTTAGAGGGATAGCAGCCAAGTGCTAACAAATGGAATGAAATGAGATGAGAATATCTGGTTGGTATGGACAAGTTGGACAGGAGCGTCCATTTCCAAGCTGTGCATCTCTGTGACCCTGTGCTTCTGAATAGTCTATTGCAGAGAGTTTCATCTCAGTGATTCTGTGCCTCTAAATAGTCTATTGCAGAGAGTTTCAGACAGGGTTTGGTTTGTGTGTCTCTCTCATGCTTCCTCAGAATCTGCAAACCCTATGTCTCCAAATTTCCACAAGACTCTGTGAAATAGAAAAAAAGTGGGTCAGTGCTGAGGGAGTGCTGCACTGTCGGAAGGTCAACACTGAGGGAGTGCTGCACTGTCGGAAGGTCAGTACTGAGGGAGTGCTGCACTGTCAGAGGGTCAGTACTGAGGGAGTGCTGCACTGTCAGAGGGTCAGTACTGAGGGAGTGCTGCACTGTCGGAAGGTCAACACTGAGGGAGTGCTGCACTGTCAGAGGGATTGAATCCCTCTGCTACAAAGGGGGGTCATTAACCTGAGCTAACAGGTTCGTGATGCCAACATTGTTGGTTCAATCTCTATCATGTCTGAAATGACCATGAAGCCCTGATGGAGTGCTGCACTGCCAGAGGGTCAGTACCTAGGGAGTGCTGTACTGTCAGAGCGTCAGTACTGAGGGAGAGCTGTACTGTCAGAGCGTCAGTACTGAGGGAGAGCTGCACTGTCAGAGGGTCAATACTGAGGGAGTGATGCACTGTCAGAGGGTCAGTACTGAGGGAGTGCTGTACTGTCAGAGGGTTAGTACTGTGGGAGTGTTGCACTGTAAGATGGTCGGTGCTGAGGGAGTGCTGCACTGTCAGAGGGTCAGTACTGATGGAGTGCTGCACTGTCAGAGGGTCAGTACTGAGGGAGTGCTGCACTGTCAGAGGATCAGTACTGAGGGAGTGCCACACTGTGAGAGGGTCAGTACTGAGGGAGTGCTGCACTGTCAGAGGGTCAGTACTGAGGGAGTGCTGTACTGTCAGAGGGTTAGTACTGAAGGAGTGATGCACTGCCAGAGGGTCAGTACTGAGGGAGTGCTGTACTGTCAGAGGGTTAGTACTGTGGGAGTGTTGCACTGTAAGATGGTCGGTACTGAGGGAGTGCTGCACTGTCAGAGGGTCAGTGCTGAGGGAGTGCTGCACTGTCAGAGGGTCAGTACTGAGGGAGTGCTGCACTCTCAGAGGGTCAGTACTGATGGAGTGCCACACTGTGAGAGGGTCAGTACTGAGGGAGTGCTGCACTGTCAGAGGGTCAGTACTGAGGGAGTGTTGCACTGTCGGAGTGTCAGTACTGATGGAGCGCCGCACTGTGACAGGGTCAGTACCGATGGAGCGCCGCACTGTGAGAGGGTCAGTACTGAGGGAGTGCTGCACTGTCAGAGGGTCAGTACTGAGGGTGTACCACACTGTCACATGGTCGGTATGGGGGCAGAGCCACACAGTCAGATGGTCTGTACTGAGGAAGTTCTGCACTGTGTGAGCGTCAGGACTGAGGGAGTGCTGCACTGTCAGAGGGTCAGTACTGAGGGAGTGCTGCACTGTCAGAGGGTCAGTACAGATGGAGCGGTGCATTCTCACAGGGTTAGTACTGAGGGAGCACTACACTGTAAGAATGTCAGAACTAAAGGAGCGCTGCACTGACAAAGAGCTGCACTGACAGAGGGTCAGTACTGAGGGTGTACCACATTGTCACATGGTCGGTATGGGGGCAGAGCCACACAGTCAGATGGTCTGTACTCAGGGAATGCCTCATTGTCTGAGGGTCAGTACTGAAGGAGTGCTGCACTGTCAGAGGGTTAGTACTAAGGGAGTGCCTCATTGTCTGAGGGTCAGTACTGAGGGAGTGCTGCACTGTCAGAGAGTCAGTACTGAGGGAGCACCACACAGTCAGATGGTCAGTACTGAGGGAGTGCTGCACTGTCAGAGGGTCAGTACTGAGGGAGTGCTGCACAGTCAGATGGTCAGTACCGAGAGAGTGCTGCACTGTTAGAGGGTCAGTACTGAGAGAGTGCTGCACTGTCAGAGGGTCAGTACCGAGAGAGTGCTGCACTGTCAGAGGGTCAGTACCGAGAGAGTGCTGCACTGTCAGAGGGTCAGTACTGAGGGAGTGCTGCACTGTCAGAGGGTCAGTACTGAGGGAGTGCTGCACTGTCAGAGATTCAGTACTGAAGGAGTGCTGCACTGTCAGAGGGTCAGTACTGAGGGAGTGAAACGCTATCAGAGGGTCAGTACTGAGGGAGTGAAACACTGTCAGAGGGTCAGTACTGAGGGAGTGAAACACTGTCAGAGGGGCAGGACTGAGGGAGTGTCTCATTGTCTGAGGGTCAGTACTGAGGGAGTGCTGCACTGTCAGAGGGTCAGTACTGAGGGAGTGCTGCACTGTCAGAGGGTCAGTACTGAGGGAGAGCTGCACTGTCAGAGGGTCAGTTCTGAGGGAGGGCTGCACTGTCAGAGGGCCAGTACTGAGGGAGTGCTGCACTGTCAGAGGGTCAGTTCTGAGGGAGTGCTGCACTGTCAGAGGGTCAGTACTGAGGGAGAGCTGCACTGTCAGAGGGTCAGTTCTGAGGGAGGGCCGCACTGTCAGAGAGACAGCACTGCAGGTGTGCCATACTGTCGGAAGGTCAGTACTGAGGAAATGCTGCACTGTCAGAGGATACTACTGAGGGAGGGCTGCGCTATCTGGGGGTCAGTAATGGGGGATTGCCGCAATGTCAGAGGGTCAATCTGTGGGCAGTGCTGCACTGTGAGAAGGTCAGTACTGAGGGAGTGCTGCACTGACAGAGAGTCAGTACTGAGGGAGTGCTGCACTGTCAGAGGGTCATTACTGAGGGAGTGCCACACTGTCAGAGAGTCAGTACTGAGGGAGCGCTGCACTGTCAGAGGGTCATTACTGAGGGAGTGCCACACTGTCAGAGGGTCATTACTGAGGGAGTGCCACACTGTCAGAGAGTCAGTACTGAGGGAGCGCTGCACTGTCAGAGGGTCATTACTGAGGGAGTGCCACACTGTCAGAGGGTCATTACTGAGGGAGCGCTGCACTGTCAGAGGGTCATTACTGAGGGAGTGCTGCACTGTCAGAGGGTCATTACTGAGGGAGTGCCACACTGTCAGAGAGTCAGTACTGAGGGAGCGCTGCACTGTCAGAGGATCATGACTTTTGAGTGGTGCACTGTCAGCGCATCAGTCTGGGGGATACCTGTTTTGTAAGAGAGTGAGGAGTTGGGTTCATGAGTAATATGAAGATTGGTTGAGTCATAAATACTGAGGAGGATAGCCTTCGATTACAGAAGGATGGAGATGGCCTTGTCAGATGGACCGATCAGTGGCAACGTGTGAGGTGCCTGAAGACTGGAGGGTGATTAATGATGGGCCATTATTGAAGTAAGGCTGCAAGGAACAGCCATTGAACTATGGAGCTGTGAGCCTGATGGCAGTGGGGGGTAAGCTATTGGAGGGCATTCTGAGAGACAATTTACATGCATTTGGAAAAGCAAGAATTGATTAGGGATGGTCAGCTTGGCTTTGTTTGTGGAAATGATGTGTCCAAGTTGAAAGAGCTTTTGAAGGGATGACCAAGGAGACAGATGAGAAGGTTTCATATGGGAGGTTGCTGAGTAAAAGGTTAGATGAGATGCCATCCAAGGAGAGCGGACAGCACGGTGCCTCAGTGGTTTGATTCGAACTCCCGGTGACTGTCTGTGTGGAGTTTACACATTCTCTCTGTATCTGTGCGGGTTCCCTCCAGGTGATCCAGTTTCCTCCCACCGCCCAAAGATGCCATGGGAAATGCAGCATTACAGGGATAGAGTAGAGGATGTGAGTCTGGGTGCGATGCTGTTCAGACAGTCAGTGTGGAGCCAATGGACCGAATGTCTTGCTTCTACACTGTACGAATTCTAAAATTAATCCAGAGAGACAAGTAATGTTCTGGGGACCTGGGCTCCAATCTTGGACAGGGGTGGATGTGGGTCCTTCCAGTCTGAAGGGGTTTGAACACAATCTGAGGGAGGAGCTGGGCTACATCCTGAAATGTTGAGGATGTGAATGTTTTGTGGAGCTACTGTCTAAGGGGCTTTGGGGGTTAAACACAATAATGTGACGCTTTCTTCGGTATTGAGGGAGAACTTTCTGAGGTATTGAGGGAGAAATATCTGAGAAATTGAGGGAGCATTATTAGAGCTACTAAGCAAGAACTATCTGAGCTATTGAGGGAGCAATTTCTGAGGTATTTAGGGAGTACTATCTGAGGTACTGAGGGAGCACTATCTGAGGTATTGAGGGTGAACTATCTGAAATATTGAGGGAGCACTTTCTGAGATAATGAGTGAGCACTATCTGAGGTACTGAGCGAGAACTATCTGAATACTGAGGGAGCACTTTCTGAGGGATCGAAGGAGAATGATCTGAGGTATTGAGAAAGCACTTTCTGAGGTATTGAGGGAGACCTATCTGAGGTACTGAAGGAGAACTATGTGACGTACTGAGGGAACACTTTCTGAGGTATTGAGGGAGCACCATCTGAGGTACTGAGGGAGAACTATCTGAGGTATTGAGGGAGCACTTTCTGAGGTATTGAGGGAGCACTATCTGAGGTACTGAGGGAGACATATCTGAGGTATTGAGGGAGCACTTCCTGAGGTATTGAGGGAGAACTATCTGAGGTACTGAGGGAGCAATTTCTCAGGTATTGAGGGAGCATTATCTTAGATATTGAGGGAGAGCTATCTGAGGTACTGAGGGAGCACTGTCTGAGGTATTGAGGGAGCACTATCTGAGGTACTGAGGGAGCACTATCTGACGTATTGAGGGAGAACTATCTGGGGTATTCAGGGAGCACTATCTGAGGTACTGACGGAGCACTATCTGGTGGTAAAAACAATGACTGCAGATGCTGAAAATAAAATACTGGATTAGTGGTGCTGGAAGAGCACAGCAGTTCAGGCAGCATCCAACGAGCAGCGAAATCAACGTTTCGGGGAAGGGCTTTTGCCCGAAACGTTGATTTCGCTGCTCGTTGGATGCTGCCTGAACTGCTGTGCTCTTCCAGCACCACTAATCCACTATCTGGTGGTACAGAGTGCAGAGGATAGAAAAGAACAGATGTAATTCCCTGATCATTTCCTCTGGGTCCCCGAGGCACTCTGGTGTCGTAATTTGAAATGGAAGCCACTCCCCATTTCAAAAGATTCAGATCATTTTAAACAATCAGTGAAAAATAACAGCAGCATGTGTCTGAAACATGGTTTGGGTGAAAACTTTCATCAATCTATTGTTACTTGTTGCTTGGAGACGTTTTAGAAAAGCCGGCACCCAAACAGAATAATGCTGTAGATGCAAGAGGTGGTGCACAGGAAGATCCAACAAGTCCATCTGTAGCTGTTGTCTGTCTCCCTGGAGCAGTCATCAAGTGAGATCAGGGTTCAGTCCTCGGAGAAATCATTTCTCCAGCAATATCTCAACCATGCCTTTACAGCTGTGTGTATGTGTGTGTGTGTGTGTGTGAGAGAAAGAGAGAGAGATAGAGACTGCCCGTGTTTGTGTGCGTGAAAGAGTGGATGCATGTGTATCTCTGTGTGTCTGTATATGTGTGCGTGAGAGAGAAAGTGCATGTTCATGTGAGAGTGTGTGGCTGCGTGTGTGTGTGTGTATGTGTGAGAGAGTTGTGCCTGTGGGTATGTGTGTGTGAGAGTGTTTCTGTTTGAGGGAGCGTGTGTCTGTGTGTGTGAGAGAGCCTGTGTGTGGCGGGGTCCTTTGTGTATGTGTGTGTGAGAGTGTGTCTGTGTGTGTATGAGGGAGTGTGTCTGTGTGTGTTTGAGGGAGTGTGTGTGTGTGTGTGTCTGTGTGTGTGTGTCTGTGTGTATTTGAGGGAGTGTGTGTGTGAGTGTGTGTGTGTGTTACTGTGTGTGTCTGTGTGTGTGTGTTTGAGGGTGTGTGTGTGTGTGTGTGTGTTTGAGGGAGTATGTGTGTGAGTGTGTGTGTGTCTGTGTGTGTGTGAGTGTGTGTGCGTGTGTGTGTGTCTGTGCGTGTGTGTCTGTGTGTGTGTGTTTGAGGGTGTGTGTGTGTGTCTGTGTGTGTGTGTTTGAGGGTGTGTGTGTGTGTTTGGGGGAGTGTGTGTGTGAGTGTGTGTGTGTCTGTGTGTGTGTGTTTGAGAGTGTGTGTGTGTGTGTGTGTGTGTTTGAGGGTGTGAGTGTTTGAGGGTGTGTGTGTGTGTTTGAGGGTGTGTGTGTGTTTGTGTGTGTGTTTGAGGGTGTGTGTGTGTGTGCGTGTGTGTGTGTCTCTGTATGTGTGTGTGTCTGTGTCTGTGTGTGTGTGTGCGCGTGTGTGTGTAAACGAGCCAATCTCATGAATATAAAATCCAGCTGCTGTTTCAGGTGAACTGGTCCTCGTGTCTCCAAAGACACAAAGGCTGCAAGAGTGACTTAACTGGGGGAAAGAGAGTGCTGTTCATTCCAGTGGGGATTCATCCAGTAAACCTTCCCCACACACTAACATCCCTCTGGCAATGCAGTGACTAGTCCTGAACACAGTGCTCCAGGTACAAACCAATGTAATGTCACCATAGTCTTACCAGAGCATGGGACAGCTCCTCATTAGAGAGTGGGGTCTGGTGGGGATTTAATCAGAGGGTCACTATGGCCCAGCTGAGGGGAGAGGTTGGGAAGGAGAGTCCTTCAGGGTAACCCCAGCTGGTGTGGGAATTGAACACACGCTATTGGTTTTACTCTGCATTATAAACCCACTGTCCAACCAACTGAGCTAACCGACCTCACTCCAGGGGCATGTCCTGTATAACCCAATCATAGCCAGCCTGCACCTCAATAGGATCCAGGATCAAGGCCATTCGGCCCCCACCCTAACCCAGAAGGGAGAGCACGGGAAGCTGATGAAGGAAACAAGCCCCTCCCATGTGGCCTTCTGAAATGGAGCTGGAGGACAGGGCAGACCTGGCCTGCTGTTTGCTTCCCTGAGACTGGCCTGCTCCACCTTACAGTGAGAGACTGAGGGGAACCTCGAGGAGATTTCACTTCTCACTGAGAGGCTGCAATTCCAATCCAAATCAGGCTGGTTCCCTCCGAGACTCACGGAAGAGTGCAGCACTCTACAGATCAGGGCCTTGTGGAGTCATAACCTCCAGTGTGGGGGCCAAGAGCTGGGAGATAGTGTTAAGGACATAAGACCATCCGAAATAGGAACAGGAGGAGACCATTCAGCCCCTCGAGCCTGCTCTACTATTCAATATGTGGGATATAGGTAAATTAATGTTACTTCTGCAATTCTGCAATTTCATTTTACAAAGTAAAATGGACTCACACCAGTGTGTAATTGTTTTAGCCAAGAGCTGAGTCAACAAGAATGGAAACGATGTGGAGGAAATATATAACTGTTTTTGTCTTAGCTAAAACTGTATGTCAGAAGGTAGACATTACGGGCAAATAGATAAGATGTTGTGAGGGGATCAAGTTAAGCTAGATACGCCTGTACAAACAGTAGGTATAAACATCTGCTTCCCACTTTTACAAAAACACAGGAACAAACCCCAATTAAAAGGGTCATAGGGATCAGAACGGCCTCGGGAAAGGCACAGATGAAGGGGGTAGATAATGGTGAAGAAAGAATATGCCTAACAATGACCTACAGCAGGATGAGGTCAAACGGCCTTGTGAGACCAGGAATAAGCATTTTGTCACAGACAAGGCCGGATAAGGCAAGAGATAAACAGGGGTAATGGGGGCCGGTCTTAGGGAAGTGGAAGATGTAAACAGGGGAGGAGCAATTTAAAACAAAAGACGTCAAATCATATAAATATTATGTATGAATTGAACTTGGTGTGTGTATGTCCTCTACCTTATAGGCACTGGACATCTCACCCACTTGCAAGTGTAAAATAAATGACACTAATGATTCAGATCTTGTCTCGGACTGAAATTGTTGAAGTGAGTGGGCTTTGTTTCTCACAATTGGGGGCTCGTCCGGGATTTTCTTCCATCACCGGGGGGAGTGGCTGGCCTTGGACACTGGGAAGACGCGTCCTGTTCCCCATTGAGGAGCGGTCTCGTGTCCTGGTTTGGTCTGCTCCCTTGGGCGACTGGCACGAATCCCACAAGAGAGACATCTGAATCAGACAGGGATAGGCGTTCGATAGAAAATACGGCGACAAGGGGCCAGGCAACTCAGTGCACAGACCAAGGTAAGAAAAATGACTTTTAAGTATTGCCTTGGTGGCCGGGATTGGGTTTTAGTAGTTAATAAGGGACTAACGAAGGAACTCAATATGGGTTGTGCCGTGGGTAAGGAAAAAGCATCCGGGAAAACAAAAGAAGGAAAAAGCAATGGAATTGGAGGCGGGGTCCCTTACAACATACCTCCAGAAAGTCCTTTGGGGAGGATGTTGTGGAATTGGCAAAATAATACTTGTACAAGGGGAAAAGACGATTAAATATTATTGCTTCATATGGACTAAGGAATCCATTCTTTGTCCCACCTCTTTTGGCCAAAATTCAGGTCGGATGATGACTGGGTTTGTAAATATCTGAATGTATTTGTCAATGAGTGAGAGAGAGAGAGAGAGAGAGAATGAAGAGAGCTGTGCAGCTGGTAGAAAGTTTAACCCTTTGTGATTTGGTTTGAATGCACATTTGTTTGTTGGTGATTGAATGTTTGCGTTTTATTCCCTGGAGCTTGAGTTCCGGGACTGTTTTGAATCTGATTTTTATTATGGAAACTTTACATGATTTCTTTTAAGGTTAAGGATTCTATAGAGATTATGAAAAAAAAAGAATGATAACTCCTGTTCTTCTCACAGGTCATGACTGCCTTACTATCAGTTTCTAACTAATCTCTTTTATCCTTACATAAAAGCGATTTATGGAGGACAGTTGAAGTTTCAGTTCAACATTAGATTGTAGTAAAAACAAAATTCTATGGTTAATATCTGTGACCCTGGATTCGACCATTGTTCATGTATTAGAAGTTTTTTTTAAAACTTGAATAGACAAATAATTTTAAAGCAGCTCTGATTATTTCACGACCTATAGTATTGTAATTGAGCAATGATTGGTCAGCACTACTTAAGAAAACTAATTTTGGATTTAAATTAAGGGACTAAAACTGGGTGATTACAGTGGATTTCAAAATTGAGAACTGTATGCATTTTACATTTTGAATATTAAATACTGAATAAATGATCGTAAATATATAAATATATTTACAAGTTTGGAACAGGCTTTAAAGTTAGTCAAGCATGAATTGATGAATTGGTGTTTGAAGTTATGGGGAGCTACAAATATTGCAATATTTCTTTAAAAAAAGAAAAAGGGGAAGAACGTAATGACTTATCCCCTTCGGGAGGTACCAATAGGGGACAAAGAGATTGGGTTTGTAAGTGTCCCCCTCAGCAGTGGGGAGGTCAGAACATTTAAAAAAGAAATGAAGGTCCTGGTTGAGGATCTGGTAGGGTTGTCTGAACAAATTGATCAATTTTTGGGGCCCAGTCTGTATACCTGGGCTGAGTTAATGTCTATTTTGAATATACTATTTACTGGGGAAGAAAGGGGACTTATACGAGGAGCAGCCATTAAAATATGGGACAGGGAATATCCCATTGGAGATGGGGCTGCTGGACAGGGAGAGACGAAGTTTCCCCTCAGAGACCCCCAGTGGGAAGATCAAAATCCGGAGCATAGAGAAGAAATGAGGGAATTGAAAGACCTGATTCTAAAAGGAATAAGAGAGGCATTTCCGAAGTCACAGAATTTGACTAAAGCCTTTGAAGTTATATAGGAGAAAGATGAGACTCTTTCAGCTTTTTTGCAGACATTAAGAGACTCAATGTGGAAATACGCCGGAATGAACCCTGAGAACCCAGTGGCACAGGGTCTTTTGAAAGTACATTTTGTGACAAAGGAATGGCCAGACATCCAGAGAAAGATACAGAAGATAGAAGGGTAGAGTGAAAAACCATGAGATGAATTGTTAAGAGAGGCACAGAAAGTGTTTGTAAAGAGAGAGGATAAGAGACAGAAACAGAAGGTGAAAATGATGGTAGCTACGGTTGATGAGGTAGTTAAGAAAAGAATGGAACCAATATTGAGCAACCGGAGGGTGGGTGGCAGCATGTAGGACAGAGAGGACAAGGGGGAGGGAGAGGACAAGGGGGAGCATTTGATAGAGGGTTCGAGCGACAGGGGCAGAGCTGGAGGTCTCCACAGGCAGGATGCTATTATTGCGGAAAGATAGGGCACTTTTAGCGGGAGTGTCCTGCTCTGAAAAGGGAAGAGAGGGCAATTCCGCTTATGAATTTTGATGAAGAATAGGGGTGTCAGGGGTTCCCGCCCCTGGGGACCCACCAGGAACCCTTGATAAACCTGAAGGTGGGACCCTATAGGGAAGAGGTAGTCTTCCTAGTAGATACGGGGGCAGCACGGTCATCGCTGAATTTTAAACCAAAGAAAGTAGGAATGTCAACACGGTCAATTACTGTTTCGGGGTTAAAAAGGGGAAGGATTTACTGTTCCAGTATTTGAACCTATGATGATAGAAGGTCCTAAGGATAGAGTCACAGGGGAACTGCTGTATATCCCTGATATAGGAAGTAACTTACTAGGGAGAGATTTAATTATCCTCTTAGAACTGGGGATTGGAATTCAGGAAAAAGAATTAGTTGTACAAAAGGCAATGTTGACAGAGGATGTGGAGAGAGAGATAGACCCTATTGTATGGGCTAGAGAAGGGAATTGTGGAAAACTACAGATCCCTCCCCTTGAAGTAAATTTAAAAAAAAGGAAAGGGGACGTTGTCTGTGAGTGACAATATCCCATTTCCATAGAAGGTAAACGAGGACTGCAGCCAGTAATTGAGGGATTGATTAGAGATGGACTGTTGGAGCCATGTATGTCTCCTTATAATACCCGAATCCTACCAGTGCGGAAATCCGATGGAATTTATCGATTGGTGCAGGATTTGAGAACATTAAGTTGAATAGTACAGATCAGGCACCCAGTGGTGCCAAACCCCTATACCTTATTAAGTGAGATCCCTCATGACCACAAATGGTTTAGTGTGATAGATTTAAAGGATGCCTTTTGGGTTTGTCCCTTGGCAGAGGAAGGTAGGAATTTGTTTGCCTTTGAGTGGGAAGACCCTAAGACAAGACAGAAACAGCAATACTGATGTACTGTGCTTCCCCAGGGGTTTACGGTCTCCCCGAATTTATTTGGACAGATGTTAGAACTTTGGAGAAATTTAGCAGCCCCAAGGGGACTACCCTGTTGCAGTATGTAGACGACCTCTTAGTTACAGGAAAAAGAAGAGAAAGAGTAGTAGAAGCCACTAACAAATTATTGAATTTCCTGGGTCAGCAGGGACTGAGGGTATCTAAAAACAAACCACAATATGTGGAGCAAGAAGTGAAATACTTGGGACATTTAGTTAGTGAGGGAAAGCGAAAGATAAGCCCGAACGGATAGAGGGAACAGTGGGGATGCCGCTGCCCAGCACTAAACGGGAGTTAGGTACATTTTTGGGTCTAACGGGACATTGCAATTGTGGATTGATTCCTATGCTCAGAAGATTAAGAAATTATATTAGAGGGGGAACCAAAATGTCTAAGTTGGGATGATGAGGGAAAAAGAACGAGTTGAGGAACTCAAAAGAGATCTGATCCATGCCCCTGTGTTAGCCTTACCTTCTCGAGATAAACCTTTCCACCTCTTTGTTACTGTAGATAAGGGAGCAGCTTTGGGAGTATTAACCCAGAGGTGGGGAGGAATGAAACAGCCAGGAGCATATCTTTCGAAGCTACTGGATCCAGTATCCCGGGGATGGCCTGAGTGTGTGCAGGCCGTGGCTGCCACTGCACTGTTGGTGGAGGAAAGCAGAAAGCTTACATTTGGGGGAGCCCTAATAGTAGGCACCCCACACCAAGTGAGAACGATCCTAAACCAAAAAGCTGGGCGATGGTTGACAGACTCGCGGATTCTTAAATATGAGGCAATATTAATAGAAAAGGATGATCTAGTGTTGGTCACGGACAATTGTTTAAATCCAGCTGCCTTTCTTTGGAAAGGGGCAGGAGACTCTCCTCAGAATCCAGGGCACGACTGCCTTGACATTATAGAATACCAAACTAAGGTCTGCATGGACCTGAGAGATGTTCCACTTCATGCAGGAGCCCCACATTTTATAGACGGATCATCCCGGGTGACTGAAGGGAAAAGACATAATGGGTATGCAGTCGTGGATGGGACAAAAGGTAGTGTGGTGGAGGCAGGAAGGTTGCCAAATGGGTGGTCAGCTCAGACCTGCGAACTCTATGCATTGGAAAGAGCCCTTAGGGCATTAGAAAATAAAGAGGGAACAGTATACACTGACTCTAAATATGTATTTGGTGTTGGCACTTTCGGAAAGATATGGCAGGAAAGAGGACTGATCAATAGCCGAAGGAAGGAATTAGAACATGAGGAGTTGATTAAACGGGTCTTGGAGTTCCTATTACTCCCCCGAGAAATAGCGGTAGTGCATGTAAATGGTCATCAGAAAGGAAATGAACCTGACGTTAGGGGAAATAGATTAGTCGATGAAGTGGCTAAGGAAGCAGCCCTGAACCCACAAGAAGTGGTGATCCATTCCCTAATACCTACTGTCCCAGGTCCTCGGGAAGCTCCTATATTTACTGAAAGAGAAGAAAAAGAAATGAGAGATTTAGTAGCTGTAAAAACAGCAGAAGGGCATTGGATGTTACCTGATGGAAGGGAAATGTTAAACAAAATGATGATGCGAGAGATTATGGCTGTCTTACATCGAGGCAGCCATTGGGGAGTACAGGCAATGTGTGATTTAGTTCTTAGAGAATATGGATGTAAAGGAATATATACAATTGCTAAACAAATATGTGAGGGATGTATAATATGCAGAAAGGTAAATAAGAAAGTCTTGAGAAAACAGACCCCAGGAGGAAGAGACCCAGGATTGAGACCTTTCCAGAGTATAAAAGTGGATTATACTGAACTCCCCAGGGTAGGCAGACGAAAATATATACTGGTCATAGTAGATCATCGATCTGGTTGGGTTGAGGCATACCCCCGAGCTACTGCCACTGCGAGTGGGGTGTCTAAAACAATATTAGAACACATAATTCCCCTATATGGGCTAGTGAACCGTATAGATTCCAACCAAGGAACTCATTTTACCTCTAAAATGTTACAGGGGGTAATGAAAGGGTTGGGAATTTCCTGGGAGTTCCATACTCCATGGCACCCGCCATCATCAGGAAGGGTTGAGAGAATGAACCAAACACTCAAATGACAGCTCGCTAAACTGATAATAGAAACTAGACTCCCTTGGATCAAATGTTTACCTATAGCTCTCTTGTGAGTACGAACAGCCCCAAGGAAAGACTTGGGACTATCCCCCTATGAAATCTTATTTGGATTACCTTATCTGGGAACGAATGGGGAATTGCCACTTCCCGAAACTAAAGACTTGTTCTTAAAGAAGTATATACTGGGCTTGTCCTCCTCTTTGTCTTTCCTCAGGAAACAGGGTTTATTGGCACAGACTCCACCCCTTGAATTCACCGTTCATCCCATCCGGCCGGGAGATTGGGTCTCAGTAAAATCATGGACAGAGACTAAATTACAGCCGGGCTGGGAAGGGCCGTACCAGGCTCTTTTGACGACCAAAACGGCAATAAGGACAGCGGAGAAAGGCTGGACTCACTACACTCGGATCAAAGGGCCAGTGGAATCTCCAGTTGGGGAAGAAGTCTGGACAGCCGAATCAACGCAAGACCCGCTGAAACTCAGACTAAAGAGACTTTGAGTAACTGATTATACAGTGGTGACACGAGCGCGGGATTATTTCTGTAAGATTGTATATTAAGTCTTTTGGTGCTTCAGCACGATTTTTAGAATGCTGGAGATGTTTAGAGTTATGATGCTAGCTCTCTTAGTATTGGGATTTTGTCAAATATCATTTTCATATGTATTATTAACAGTCCCTGAGTCTGATAATCCACAAGTAATAGACGCTGATGTATGCAGCTTAAATTGTGGGGATGTAGATAATCAGAGACAGTCCCACAGCTCTGAGATACATCTTAATCCTCTGGGGATGGCCTTGGGGATGGTACTGGGTATAATGGTCTCGTCACTGTACACTGGGCCCCCTTCCGACCAGCTCACGATTGTCCCCATAAAAAGTGTAACCCAATATACTTAATGACAAAGAAAACCACATGGCACGAATCAATTCTGGGGGTGGGGGGGGGGGGGTGGGGGGGCACCTATCAGGTCCAATTAAATTAAACATTTGGGATAGAGATGAAAACAAACGGGAATGATTTCTTGGGCTGTTGTTTTTGAATAGTGTGGGACAGGTGAAAATGGGCAGAACTACTGGATAATAAGATACAACCTTTCACCCTTCCCAATGACCCTAAAGTATTGAAAATTATAGAGGTAAAGGACTTAAAACAGACCATCGAACTAGAAACTGGGTTTGGGGATGTAAATGCCTGGGTTGAATGGGTAAAGTATCCTGTAAAAAGTCTGAACAAGACCAATTGTTATGCATGTGCCTCCCGTCGGACAGTGACCCAGGGGGTTCCCTTTCCACTCGGGTGGAAGGGAGACAGGAAGGGCATGG
Source organism: Chiloscyllium punctatum (assembly GCF_047496795.1). Taxonomy (NCBI): domain Eukaryota; kingdom Metazoa; phylum Chordata; class Chondrichthyes; order Orectolobiformes; family Hemiscylliidae; genus Chiloscyllium; species Chiloscyllium punctatum. The sequence goes on from NC_092755.1 coordinate 5,426,417, forward strand.
AATGTATGATAGCCCTGTACCAGGATGAGACTGCATGGAGTGATAGGAAAGACTCAAAACCCCCACCCCCCCACCTTTCCAGCCACAGTCGGAAATCACACGTGGTGTGTGTGTAGACGAGGTACAAATCGGTCTGGAGACTTTGGGGGAGCTGAAATTATGTACAGAGACTAAGAATGTCACCGAAACGGAGAAGGGAGGGAACTACTCAGCACTGAAGGTTCCCCGAGCGGCTCTGTGGTGGGACTGTGGAGGCAAAATATAGAGACCCACCCTCCCTCCAGATTGGAGAGGGATATGTGCAATTGTACAATTGGCAATTCCATTTACCCTGGCATTTGAGAAGGAAAAGATAGTAGGGAAAAAGGGAAGGGGTAAGAGATTACTGTTAGACACTTCTTTCGATGACAGGATTTATCTCGATTCTGTAGGAGTCCCTCCGGGGGGGTACCTGATGAGTTCAAGGCTCGTACCCAGATTGCAGCAGGCTTTGAGTCAGCTCTCTTCTGGTGGGTAACAATTAATAAAAATATAGATTGGATAAATTACATTTTCTATAATCAACAGTGATTTATAAATTATACAAGAGATGTGGTTAAAGGAATATCAGACCAGCTTGATGTGACAAGTGGGATGGCATGGGAAAACAGAATGGCCCTTGAGATGATTCTAGCGGGAAAAGGGGGTGTGTGTGTGTGATGTTAGGAGGAAGCTGGTGTACCTTTATTCCTAATAACACTGTGCCTGATGGTTCAATCACTCGGGCCTTAAGGGGATTGACTCCCTTAGCAGAGGAACTGGCTGAGAATTCGGGAGTAGACACAGCTCTCACAGGATGGCTTGAATCCTGGTTTGGAAAATGGAAGGGGGTGGTGGTTTCTATCCTTACTTCCCTGACAGTAGTAGCCGGGGTGTTGGTGGCCACTGGCTGTTGTATCATACCCTGTATACGAGGACTCACCCAAAGACTGATTGAAACAGCCTTGATGAAACAGATGCCCCTAAAAGGGAGTCAGGCAGAGGAACTTTATTGACTAAATAATGAGGGGATGAGTGAGACCAAGATGGATGAAATCTCCAGAATGATGCTTGTGAATTTTGGGGGCGATGCTTAGAAGAAAAATTGCAGAAGGTAACAAATGGTAATTAAAGAAAAAGGGGAAATTGTGGGATGTGGGAAAACTAGTGTTATTTCTGCAATTCCATTTACTTATACAAAGTAAATGAACTCACACCAGTGTGTAATTGTTTTAGCCAAGAGCAGAGTCAACAAGAATGGAAACTATGTGGAGTAAATACATAATTGTTCTTGTATTAGCTAAAATTGTGTGCAAGAATGAAACGTGACTGCAAAACAATGGTAGATATTACAGGGGAATAGATAAGATGCTGTGAGGGGAGGAAGTTAAGCTAGATACGCCTGTACAAACAGGAGGTATAAACATCTGTTTCCCACTTTTACAGAGACACAGGAACAAACCCCAATTAAAAGGGTCATAAGGATCAGGGGAAGGTACAGATGGAGGGAGTAGATAATGGTGAAGAAAGAATATGCCGAACAATGACCTACAGCAGGATGAGGTCAAATGGCCTGAGGCCAGAAATAAGCATTTTGTCACAGACAAGGCCGGATAAGGCAAGAGATAAACAGGGGTAATGGGGGCCGGTCTTAGGGAAGTGGAGGATGTAAACAGGGGAGGAGCAATGTAAAACAAAAGAAACCAAATTTTATAAAGATTGTGTATGAATTGAATTTGGGATGTGTGTATGTCCCTTGCCTTGTAGACACTGGACATCACGCCCTCTTGCAAGAGTAAAATAAAGGACACTACTGATTCAGATTTTGTCTCGGACTGCAATTATTGAAGTGTGTGAGCTTTGTTTCTCATAGTTCCAGACCCTAACCACTGGATTAATCCGGCCAACCCCACACTGTCAGGCACTGTGTTCCAGACCCTAACCCCTGGATTAATCTGGCCTATCCCACTTTCGCAGGCACTGTGTTCCAGACCCTAACCACTGGATTAACCCGGCCAACCCCACATTCTCTGGCACTGTATTCCAACGCTAAACCCTGGATTAATCCAACCTATCCCACTCTCTCAGGCACTGTCTTCTCAACCCTAACCATTGGATTAATCCAGCACACCCACACTCGCAGACACCGCATTCCAGAACCTACGTCCTGGATTAATCCGGCCTATCCCAAACATTCTCAGACACTGTGTTCCAGACCCTAGCCCCTGGATTAATCCGGCCTATCCCACAATCTCAGACATTGTATTCCAGAATGTAACCCCTGGATTGACCGGACCTATCCCACAGTCTCAGACACTGTATTCCAGACACTAACCCCTGGATTAATCCGACCAAACCCACATTCTCAAGCACTATGTTCCAGATCCTAACCCCTGGATTAATCCGACCTATCCCACTCTCTCAGGAACTGTGTTCCAGTCCCTAACTCATGGATTAGTCCGGCTTATCCCACTCTCTCAGGCACTGTGTTCCAGACTCTATTCCCTGTATTAATCCTGCCTATCCTACTCTCTCAGGCACTTTGTTGCAGACACTAAACTCTGGATTAATCTGGCCTATCCAACAATGTCAGACACTCTGTTCCAGTCCCTAACCCCTGGATTAATCCAGCCTATTCCACTCTCTCATGCACTGTGTTCCAGACCCTAACCACTGGATTAATCCGGCCTATCCCACTCTCTCAGGCACTGTGTTCCAGACTCTAACCCCTTGATTAATCCGACCAATCACACACACTCAGACATTGTATTCCAGAATGTAACCCCTGGATTGACCGGGCCTATCCCACACTCTCAGACATTGTATTCCAGACACTAACCCCTGGATTAATCTGGTCTATCCCACACTCTCAGACACTGTGTTCTTGGACCTAACCCCTGGATTAATCTGGCCTATCCCACACTCTCAGACACTGTTCCAGACCCTAACCCCTGGATTGACCCGGCCTCCAACACACTCTTAGACACTGTGTTTCAGATCTAATCCCTGGATTTTGCGGCCTCCCCCAGACTCTCAGGCACTGTGTTCGAGACCCTAAACCCAGGATTAATCCGGCCCATTCCACACTCTGAGGCACTGTGATGCAGACTCTAACCCCTGGATTAATCCGGCCTATCCCACAGTCTCAGGGACTGTGTTCCAGACCCTAACTCATGCATTAACCCAGCCTATCCCACACTCTCAAATGCTGTGTTCCAGACCTTAACACCTGGATTAATCCGGCCTATCCCTCACGCTCAGACATTCTGTTCCAGTCCCTAACCCCTGGATTAATTCGACCACTCCCACACTCTCAAGCACTATGTTCCAGTCCCTAACCCCTGGATTGATCCGACCTATCCCACTCTCTCAAACACTGCGTTCCAGACCCTAACTCCTGGAATATTCCGGCCTATCCCACACTCACACACTGTGTTCCAGACGCTAACCCCTGTATTAATCCGGTCTATCCCATAAACTCAGACAATGTATTCCCGACCCTAACCCCTGGATTGACCCGGCCACCCCAAACTCTCTGACACTGTGTTCCAGACCCTAACCCCTGGATTGACCCGGCCACCCCACACTCTCTGACACTGTGTTCCAGACCCTAACCCCTGGATTGACCCGGCCACCCTAAACTCTCTGACACTGTGTTCCAGACCCTAACCCCTGGATTAATCTGGCCTATCCCACGCTCGCAGACACTATGTTCCAGACCCTAACCCTTGGGTTGAATCTGCCTTCCCCACACTCTCCGGCACTTTGTTCCAGTCTCTCACCCCTGGATTAATCCGGCCTATCCCACACTCTCAGGCACTGTGTTCCAGACCCTAACCACTGGATTATTCCAGCCTATCACACACTCTCAAGCACTGTGTTCCAGACACTAACCCCTGTTTTAATCCCTCCTGTCCCTCTCTCTCAGGCACTGTGTGCCAGACTCTTAAACCCTGGATTAATCCGGCCTATCCGACATTATCAGGCACTGTGTTCCAGACCGTAACCCCTGGATTAATCCGGCCTATCTCACATTCTCAGACACTGTATTCCAAACCCTAAACCCTGGATAAATCTGGCCTCCCCCATACTCTCAGATATTGTATACCAGAGCCTAACCCCTGGATTAATCCGGCCAATCCCACACTCTCAGACACTGTGTTCCAGGCCCTAAAACCTGGATTAATCTGGCCTCCCCCATACTCTCAGATATTGTATACCAGACCCTAACCCCTGGATTAATCCGGCCTATCCCACACTCGCAGACACTATGTTCCAGACCCTAACCCTTGGATTGAATCTGCCTTCCCCACACTCTCCGGCACTTTGTTCCAGTCTCTCACCCCTGGATTAATCCGGCCGACCCCACACTCTCAGGCACTGTGTTCCAGACCCTAACACCTGCATTAATCCAGCCTATCCCACTCTCTCAGGCACTGTGTTCCAGACCCGATTCCCTGTATTAATCCGGCCTATCCTACTCTCTCAGGCTCTTTGTTGCAGACACTAAACTCTGGATTAATCCGGCCTATCCAACAATGTCAGACACTGTGTTCCAGTCCCTAACTCCTGGATTAATCCGGCCTATCCCACTCTCTCAGGCACTGTGTTCCAGACCCTAACCACTGGATTGACCCTGCCTATCCCACACCCTCGGGCACTGTGTACTGACCCTAACCCCTGGATTAATTTAGCCTAACCCACACTCTCTGAAAGTGTATTCCAGACAACAAACCCTGGATTAATCCGACCTATCCTACTCTCTCAAGCACTGCTTTCCAGACCCTAACTCCTGGAATATTCCGGCCTATCCCACACTCACACACTGTGTTCCAGACCCTAACCCATGGATTAATCCAGTCTATCCCTTAAACTCAGACATTGTATTCCAGACCCTCACCCCTGGATTGACCCGGCCACCCCAAATCTCTGACACGGTGTTGCAGACCCTAACCCATGGATTAATCCAGCCAATACACACTCTCAGGCACTGTGTTCCAGACCCTAACGTCTGGATTAATCCCGCCTATTCCACACTCTCAGATACTGTATTCCAGAGCCTAGCCCTTGGATAAATCTGGCCTATCCCACACCCTCAGACCCATGTTCCAGACACTAATCCCTGGATTATTCCGACCTACGCCACTCTCACAAGTACTATAATCCAGACACAAACCCCTGGATTAATCTGGCCTATCCCACACTCTCAGGCACAGTGTTCCAGACCCTATTTCCTGTATTAATCCGGCCTATCCCACTCTCTCAGACACTGTTTTCCAGAACCTAACCCTTGGATTAATCCGGCCTATCCCACTCTCTCAGGCACTGTGTTCCAGACTCTAACCCCTTGATTAATCTGACAAATCCCACACTCTCAGACATTTTGTTCCAGAATGTAACCCCTGGATTGACCGGGCCTATCCCACATTCTCAGACATTGTATTCCAGAACCTAACCCTTGGATTAATCTGGCCTATCCCACACTCTCAGACACTGTGTTCTAGGACCTAACCCCTGGATTAATCTGGCCTATCACACACTGTCAGACACTGTTCCAGACCCTAACCCCTGGATTGACCCGGCCTCTAACACACTCTTAGACACTATGTTTCAGATCTAATCCCTGGATTTTGCGGCCTCCCCCAGACTCTCAGACACTGTGTTCGAGACCCTAAACCCAGGATTAATCCAGCCCATTCCACACTCTGAGGCACTGTGATGCAGACCCTAACCCCTGGATTAATCCAGCCTATCCCACAGTCTCTCAGGGACTGTGTTCCAGACACTAACCATTGGATTGACCCGGTCTATCCCACACTCTCAGACACTGTTCCAGACCCTAATGCCTGGATTAATCCGGCCTATCCCACACTCTCAGACACTGTGTTCCAGACTCTAACCCCGAGATTGAATCGGCCTTCCCCACACTTTCTGGAACTTTGTGCCAGACCCTAACCCCAGGATTAATCCTGCCTATCCTACTCCCGCACTGTATTCCAGACACTAACCCCTGGATTAATCCGGCCTACGCCACTCTCTCAGGCACTGTGTTCAACACACTAAGCCCTGGAGTAATCCAGTCTATCCCACATTTACAGGCACTGTATTCCAGACACTAACCCCAGGATTGACCCGACCTATCCCACACTCTTAGACACTGTGTTCCAGACCCTAACTCATGCATTAACCCAGCCTATCCCACACTCTCAAATGCTGTGTTCCAGACCTTAACACCTGGATTAATCCGGCCTATCCCTCACGCTCAGACATTCTGTTTCAGACCCTAACCCCTGGATTAATTCGACCACTCCCACACTCTCAAGCACTATGTTCCAGTCCCTAACCCCTGGATTGATCCGACCTATCCCACTCTCTCAAACACTGCGTTCCAGACCCTAACTCCTGGAATATTCCGGCCTATCCCACACTCACACACTGTGTTCCAGACGCTAACCCCTGTATTAATCCAGTCTATCCCATAAACTCAGACAATGTATTCCCGACCCTAACCCCTGGATTGACCCGGCCACCCCAAACTCTCTGACACTGTGTTCCAGACCCTAACCCCTGGATTGACCCGGCCACCCCAAACTCTCTGACACTGTGTTCCAGACCCTAACCCCTGGATTGACCCGGCCACCCTAAACTCTCTGACACTGTGTTCCAGACCCTAACCCCTGGATTGACCCGGCCACCCCAAACTCTCTGACACTGTGTTCCAGACCCTAACCCCTGGATTGACCCGGCCACCCCAAACTCTCTGACACTGTGTTCCAGACCCTAACCCCTGGATTGACCCGGCCACCCCAAACTCTCTGACACTGTGTTCCAGACCCTAACCCCTGGATTAATCTGGCCTATCCCACGCTCGCAGACACTATGTTCCAGACCCTAACCCTTGGATTGAATCTGCCTTCCCCACACTCTCCGGCACTTTGTTCCAGTCTCTCACCCCTGGATTAATCCGGCCTATCCCACACTCTCAGGCACTGTGTTCCAGACCCTAACCCCTGAATTATTCCAGCCTATCACACACTCTCAAGCACTGTGTTCCAGACACTAACCCCTGTTTTAATCCCTCCTGTCCCTCTCTCTCAGGCACTGTGTGCCAGACTCTAAAGCCTGGATTAATCCGGCCTATCCGACATTATCAGTCACTGTGTTCCAGACCGTAACCCCTGGATTAATCCGGCCTATCTCACATTCTCAGACACTGTATTCCAAACCCTAAACCCTGGATAAATCTGGCCTCCCCCATACTCTCAGATATTGTATACCAGAGCCTAACCCCTGGATTAATCCGGCCAATCCCACACTCTCAGACACAGTGTTCCAGGCCCTAAAACCTGGATTAATCTGGCCTCCCCCATACTCTCAGATATTGTATACCAGACCCTAACCCGTGGATTAATCCGGCCTATCCCACGCTCGCAGACACTATGTTCCAGACCCTAACCCTTGGATTGAATCTGCCTTCCCCACACTCTCCGGCACTTTGTTCCAGTCTCTCACCCCTGGATTAATCCGGCCGACCCCACACTCTCAGGCACTGTGTTCCAGACCCTAACCACTGGATTATTCCAGCCTATCCCACACTCTCAGACACTGTGTTCCAGGCCCTAAAACCTGGATTAATCCGGCCTATCCCACAATCTCAGACATTGTATTCCAGAATGTAACCTCTGGATTGACCGGGCCTATCCCACACTCTCAGACACTGTATTCCAAACACTAACCCCTGGATTAATCCGGCCTATCCCACACTCTCAGACACTGTATTCCAGAAACTAACCCCTGGATTAATCCGACCAAACCCACACTCTCAAGCACTATGTTCCAGATCCTAACCCCTGGATTAATCCGACCTATCCCACTCTCTCAGGAACTGTGTTCCAGACACTAACTGCTGGATTAGTCCGGCCTATCCCACACTCTCAGGCACAGTGTTCCAGACCCTATTTCCTGTATTAATCCGGCCTATCCCACTCTCTCAGACACTGTTTTCCAGAACCTAACCCTTGGATTAATCCAGCCTATCCCACTCTCTCAGGCACTGTGTTCCAGACTCTAACCCCTTGATTAATCCGACAAATCCCACACTCTCAGACATTTTGTTCCAGAATGTAACCCCTGGATTGACCGGGCCTATCCCACACTCTCAGACATTGTATTCCAGACCCTAACCCTTTGATTAATCTGGCCTATCCCACATTCTCAGACATTGTATTCCAGACCCTAACCCTTGGATTAATCTGGCCTATCCCACACTCTCAAACACTGAGTTCTAGGACCTAACCCCTGGATTAATCTGGCCTATCACACACTGTCAGACACTGTTCCAGACCCTAACCCCTGGATTGACCCGGCCTCCAACACACTCTTAGACACTGTGTTTCAGATCTAATCCCTGGATTTTGCGGCCTCCCCCAGACTCTCAGGCACTGTGTTCGAGACCCTAAACCCAGGATTAATCCGGCCCATTCCACACTCTGATGCACTGTGTTCCAGTCCCTAACCCCTGGATTAATCCGGCCTATCCCACACTCTCAGACATTGTGTTCCAGACCAAAACCCTGGAATATTCCAGCCTACCCCACACTCTCAGACACTGTGTTCCAGACCCTAACCCCTGGATTAATCCAGCCTGTCCCACACTCTCAAATGCTGTGTTCCAGTCCCTAACCCCTGGATTAATCCGGCCTATACCACACTCTCAGACACTGTGTTCCAGACCCTAACTCCTGGAATATTCCGGCCTAACCCACACTCACACACTGTGTTCCAGACGCTAACCCCTGTATTAATCCGGTCTATCCCATAAACTCAGACAATGTATTCCCGACCCTAACCCCTGGATTGGACCGGCCCCCCCAAACTCTCTGACACTATGTTCCAGACCCTAACCCTTGGATTGAATCTGCCTTCCCCACATTCTCCGGCACTTTGTTCCAGTCTCTCACCCCTGGATTAATCTGGCCGACCCCACACTCTCAGGCACTGTGTTCCAGACCCTAACCCCTGGATTATTCCAGCATATCACACACTCTCAAGCACTGTGTTCCACACACTAACCCCTGTGTTAATCCCTCCTGTCCCTCTCTCTCAGACACTGTGTTCCAGACTCTAAACCCTGGATTAATCTGGCTTATCCGACACTGTCAGGCACTGTGTTCCAGACCGTAACCCCTGGATTAATCCGAACAATCCCACACTTTCAGACATTGTTTTCCAGAACGTAACCCGTGGATAGATCGGCCGATCCTACACTCTCAGACACTGTGTTCGAGACCCTAGCCCCTGGATTAATCCGGCCTATCCCACACTCTCAGACACTGTGTTCCAGACCCTAGCCCCTGGATTAATCCGGCCTATCCCACAATCTCAGACATTGTATTCCAGAATGTAACCCCTGGATTGACCGGGCCTATCCCACACTCTCAGACACTGTATTCCAGACACTAACCCCTGGATTAATCCGACCAAACCCACATTCTCAAGCACTATGTTCCAGATCCTAACCCCTGGATTAATCCGACCTATCCCACTCTCTCAGGAACTGTGTTCCAGTCCCTAACCCCTGGATTACTCCGGCCTATCCCACTCTCTCAGACACTGTGTTCCAGACCCTATTCCATGTATTAATTCTGCCAATCCTACTCTCTCAGACACTTTGTTGCAGACACTAAACTCTGGATTAATCCGGCCTGTCCAACAATGTCAGACACTGTGTTCCAGTCCCTAACCCCTGGATTAATCCAGCCTATCCCACACCCTCGGGCACTGTGTACTGACCCTAACCCCTGGATTAATTTAGCCTAACCCACACTCTCTGAAAGTGTATTCCAGACAACAAACCCTGGATTAATCCAACCTATCCCACTCTCTCAGGCACTGTCTTCTCCACCCAAACCATTGCATTAATCCGGCACACCCACACTCGCAGACACTGCATTCCAGAACCTATGTCCTGGATTAATCCGGCCTATCCCACTCTCTCAGGCACTCTGTTCCAGACACTAACCCCTGGATTAATCCGGTCTAGCCCATCACCTCAGACAATGTATTCCCGACCCTAACGCCTGGATTGACCCGGCCACCCCAAACTCTCAGACACTGTGTTTCAGACCTAAACCCCTGGATTAATCCGGCCTATCCCACACTCGCAGACACTATGTTCCAGATCCCAACCCTTGTATTGAATCTGCCTTCCCCACACTCTCCGGCACTTTGTTCCAGTCTCTCACCCCTGGATTAATCTGGCCGACCCCACACTCTCAGGCACTGTGTTCCAGACCCTAACCCCTGGATTATTCCAGCATATCACACACTCTCAAGCACTGTGTTCCAATCACTAACCCCTGTGTTAATCCCTCCTGTCCCTCTCTCTCAGACACTGTGTTCCAGACTCTAAACCCTGGATTAATCTGGCCTATCCGACACTGTCAGGCACTGTGTTCCAGACCGTAACCCCTGGATTAATCCGAACAATCCCACACTTTCAGACATTGTTTTCCAGAACGTAACCCGTGGATAGATCGGCCGATCCTACACTCTCAGACACTGTGTTCGAGACCCTAGCCCCTGGATTAATCCGGCCTATCCCACACTCTCAGACACTGTGTTCCAGACCCTAGCCCCTGGATTAATCCGGCCTATCCCACAATCTCAGACATTGTATTCCAGAATGTAACCCCTGGATTGACCGGGCCTATCCCACACTCTCAGACACTGTATTCCAGACACTAACCCCTGGATTAATCCGACCAAACCCACATTCTCAAGCACTATGTTCCAGATCCTAACCCCTGGATTAATCCGACCTATCCCACTCTCTCAGGAACTGTGTTCCAGTCCCTAACCCCTGGATTACTCCGGCCTATCCCACTCTCTCAGACACTGTGTTCCAGACCCTATTCCCTGTATTAATTCTGCCAATCCTACTCTCTCAGACACTTTGTTGCAGACACTAAACTCTGGATTAATCCGGCCTGTCCAACAATGTCAGACACTGTGTTCCAGTCCCTAACCCCTGGATTAATCCAGCCTATCCCACTCTCTCAGGCACTGTGTTCCAGACCCTAACCACTGGATTAATTTAGCCTATCCCACACCCTCGGGCACTGTGTACTGACCCTAACCCCTGGATTAATTTAGCCTAACCCACACTCTCTGAAAGTGTATTCCAGACAACAAACCCTGGATTAATCCAACCTATCCCACTCTCTCAGGCACTGTCTTCTCCACCCAAACCATTGCATTAATCCGGCACACCCACACTCGCAGACACTGCATTCCAGAACCTATGTCCTGGATTAATCCGGCCTACCCACTCTCTCAGGCACTCTGTTCCAGACACTAACCCCTGGATTAATCCGGTCTAGCCCATCACCTCAGACAATGTATTCCCGACCCTAACGCCTGGATTGACCCGGCCACCCCAAACTCTCAGACACTGTGTTTCAGACCTAAACCCCTGGATTAATCCGGCCTATCCCACACTCGCAGACACTATGTTCCAGATCCCAACCCTTGTATTGAATCTGCCTTCCCCACACTCTCCGGCACTTTGTTCCAGTCTCTCACCCCTGGATTAATCCGGCCTTCCCCACACTCTCCGGCACTTTGTTCCAGTCTCTCACCCCTGGATTAATCCGGCCTATCCCACACTCTCAGGCACTTAGTTCCAGACCATAACCACTGGATTAATCCGGCCAACCCACACTCTCAAGCACTGTGTTCCAGACACTAACCCCTGGATTAATCTGGCCTATCCCACACTCTCAGGCACTGTGTTCCAGACCCTAACCCCTGGATTAATCTGGCCTACCCCACACTCTCAGGCACTGTGTTCCAGACCGTAACCCCCGGATTATTCCGGCCCACCCCACGCTCTCAGACACTCTTTCCAGACACTAACCCCTGGATTAATCTGGCCTCCCCCACACTCTCGGATACTCTGTTCCAGAATTTAACCCCTGGATTGACCGGGCCTATTCCACACTCTCAGACCCTGTATTCCGGACACTAACCCCTGGATTTATCTGGCATACACCACATTCTCAGACACTGTGTGTCAGACCCTATCCCCTGGATTAATCCGGCCTATCACACACTCTCAAATGCTGTGTCCCAGACCTTAACACCTGGATTAATCCTACCAATCCCACACTCTCAGAAATTGTGTTTCAGATCCTAACCCCTAGATTGACCGGGTCTATCCTACACTCTCAGACACTGTGTTCCAGACACTAACCCCTGGATTAATCCGGCCTCCCCCACACTCTCAGACACTGCTTTCTAGAACCTAACCCCTGGATTAATCCAGCCTATCCCACACTCTCAGACACTGTGTTCCAGACCCAAACCCCTGGAACGACCTGGCCTCCCCCAAAATCTCAGACACTGAATTACAGACACAAACCCCTAGATTAATCCGGCCTATCCCATACTCCCAGACAATGTAACCAGACTCTAGCCCCCGGATTAATTTGGCGTATCCCACAATTTCCGGCACTTTGTTCCAGACCCTAACCCCTGGATTGACCCGCTCTCCCCACACTCTCAGACACTGTATTCCAGACACTAACCCCTGGATTACGCTGGCCTATCCCACACTCTCAGACACTGTGTTCCAGATCCTAACACCTGGATTAATCCGGGCTATCCCAAACATTCTCGGACACTGTGTTCTAGACCCTAACCCCTGGATTAATCCGGCCTATCCCACACTCTCAGACACTGTGTTCCAGGCCCTAAAACCTGGATTAATCCAGCCTATCCCACACTGTCATACACTGTGTTCCAGACCCTATCTCCTGGATTAATCCGGCCTATCCCACACTCTCAGACACTGTGTTCCAGGCCCTAAAACCTGGATTAATCCAGCCTATCCCCCACTGTCAGACACTGTGTTCCAGACCCTATCTCCTGGATTAATCCGGCCTATCCCACACTCTCAGACACTGTGTTCCAGGCCCTAAAACCTGGATTAATCCAGCCTATCCCCCACTGTCAGACACTGTGTTCCAGACCCGATCTCCTGGATTAACCCGGCCCATCCCACACTCTCAGACACTGTGTTCCAGACCCTAACCCCTGGATTAATCCGACCAACCCCATACTCTCAAGCACTGTGTTCCAGACACTAATTGCTGGATTAATCCGGCCTATGCCACTCTCTCAGGTACTGTGTTCCACACCCTATTCCCTGTATCAATCCTGCCTATCCCAAACTCTCAGGCACTCCTTTCCAAACCATAACCAGTGGATTAATCCGACCTATTCCACTCTCTCAGGCACTGTGTTCCCGACACTAACTGCTGGATAAATCCGACCTATTCCAGTCTCTCAGGCACTGTATTCCAGACCCTAACCACTGGATTATTCCAGCCTATCACACACTCTCAAGCACTGTGTTCCAGACCGTAAATCCTGGATTAATCCCTCCTGTCCCTCTCTCTCAGACACTGTGTTCCAGACTCTAAAGCCTGGATTAATCTGGCCTATCCGACACTGTCAGACACTGTGTACCAGACCGTAACCCCTGGATTAATCCGGCCTATCCCACACTCTCAAGCACGGTGTTCCAAACCCTAACCCCTGGAGTAATCTGGCCTTCCCCTCCCTCTCAGAAACCGTGATCCAGACCCTAACCCCTGGATTAATCCAGCCTATCCCACTCTCTCAGGCACTGTGTTCCAGACCCTAACCACTGGATTAATACGGCCTATCCCACACTCTCAGACACATGTGTTCCAGACCAAAACCCTGGAATATTCCAGCCTACCTCACACTCTCAGACACTGTGTTCCAGACCCTAACACATGGATTAATCCGGCCTATCCCACATTCTCAGGCACTGTATTCCAGACACTAACCCCAGGATTGACCCGGCCTATCTCACACTCCTGGAATTTTCCGAGCTATCCCACACTCACTCACTGTGTTCCCGATGCTAACCCCGGATTAATCCGGTGTATCCCATAAATTCAGACAATGTATTCCACATCCTATCCCCTGGATTGACCCGGCCACCCTAAACTCTCTGACACTGTGTTCCAGACCCTAACTCCTGGATTAATCCGGCCTCCCCATACCCTCAGACACTGTTCCAGACCCTAACCCCTGGATTAATCCAGACTATCCACTCTCTCAGACAATGTATTCCAGAACCCTAACCCCTGGATTAATCCGGCCTATCCCACAATCTCCGGCACTTTGTTCCAGACCCTAACCACTGGATTGACCCGCTCTCCCCATATTCTCAGACACTGTGTTCCAGACACTAACCCCTGGATTACATTGGCCTATGCCACACTGTCACATACTGTTGTCCAGACCCTAATACCTGGATTAATCTGGTTTATCCCAAACATTCTCGGACACAGTGTTCTAGACCCTACCCCTGGATTGACCCGGCCACCGCAAACTCTCTGACACTGTATTCCAGACCATAACCCCTGGATTAATCCGGCCTAACCCACACTCTCAGGCACTGTATTCCAGACACCAACCCCTGGATTAATCCGAACTATCCCACTCTCTCAAGCACTGTGTTCCAGACCCTAACTCCTGGAATATTCCGGCCTATCCCACACTCACTCAATGTGTTCCAGACCCTAACCCCTGGATTAATCCAGCCAACCCCACATTCTCAGGCACTGTGTTCCAGACACTAAACCCTGGATTAATCCAACCTATCCCACTCTCTCAGGCACTGTCTTCTCAACCCTAACCATTGGATTAATCCGGCACTCCCACACTCGCAGACACCGCATTCCAGAACCTACGTCCTGGATTAACCCGGTCCATCCCACACTCTCACGCACTGTGTTCCAGACCCTAACCCCTGGATTAATCCGGCCTATCCCACACTGTCAGACACTGTGTTCCAGACACTAACCCTTGGATTAATCCGGCCTATCCCACACTCTCAGACACTGTGTTCCAGACACTAAACCCTGGATTAATCCAACCTATCCCACTCTCTCAGGCACTGTCTTCTCAACCCTAACCATTGGATTAATCCGGCACTCCCACACTCGCAGACACCGCATTCCAGAACCTACGTCCTGGATTAACCCGGTCCATCCCACACTCTCACGCACTGTGTTCCAGACCCTAACCCCTGGATTAATCCGGCCTATCCCACACTGTCAGACACTGTGTTCCAGACACTAACCCCTGGATTAATCCGGCCTATCCCACACTCTCAGACACTGTGTTCCAGGACCTAAAACCTGGATTAATCCGGTATATCCCACACTCTCAGACACTGTATTCCAGACCCTAACTCCTGGATTAAGCCGGCCCATCCCACACTCTCAGACACTGTGTTCCAGACACTAACCCCTGGATTAATCCGACCAACCCCACACTCTCAAGCACTGTGTTCCAGACACTAATTGCTGGATTAATCCGGCCTATCCCACACTCTCAGACACTGTTCCAGACCCGAAATCCTGGATTATTCCGGCCACCCCCACATTCTCAGGCTCTTTCTTCCAGAGCCTAGCCCCTGGATTAATACGGCCTACCCCACACTCTCAGACACTGTGTTCCAGACCCTAATGCCTTGATTAATCCGGCCTATCCCACAATCCCAGGTACTTTGTTCCAGACTCTAACCCCGGGATTGAATCGGCCTTCTCCACACTTTCCGGAACTTTGTACCAGACCCTAACCCCTGGATTAATCCTGCCTATCCTACTCCCGCACTGTATTCCAGACCCAAACCGCTGGATTAATCCGGCCTATCCCTCACGCTAAGACACTGTGTTCCAGACCCTAACCCCTGGATAGACCCGGTGTCCCCACACTCTCAGACACTGTGTTCCAGACCCTAACTCCTGCATTAATCCAGCCTATCCCACATTCTCAAACGTTGTGTCCCAGACCTTAACACCTGGATTAATCCGGCCTACCCCTCACGCTCAGACACTGTGTTCCATACCCTAACCCATGGATTAATCCAGTCAATACACACTCTCAGGCACTGTGTTTCAGACACTAACCCCTGGATTAATCCGACCTATCCCACTCTCTCAAGCACTGCATTCCAGACCCTAACTCCTGAAATATTCCGGTCTATCCCACACTCACACACTGTGTTCCAGACCCTAACTCCTGGATTAATCTGGTCTATCCCATAAACTCAGACAATGTATTCCAGATCCTAACCCCTGGATTGACCCGGCCACCCCAAACTCTCTGACATTGTGTTCCAGACCCTAACCCCTGGATTGACCCGGCCACACCAAACTCTCTGACACTGTGTTCCAGACCCTAACCCCTGGATTGACCCGGCCACACCAAACTCTCTGACACTGTGTTCCAGACCCTAACCCATGGATTAATCCGGCCTATCCCACTCTCTCGAGCACTGCATTCCAGACCCTAACTCCTGGAATATTCCGGCCTATCCCACACTCACACACTGTGTTCCAGGCCCTAACCCCTGGATTAATCCGGCCTACCCCACACTCTCAGACAATGTGTTCCAGACCCTAACCCCTGGAATATTCCGGCCTACCCCACACTCTCAGACACTGTGTTCCAGACCATACCCCTGGATTATTCCATCCTCCCCCACACTCCCAGACACTGTGTTCCAAACACTAACCCCTGGATTAATCCAGCCTACCCCATAATCTCTGCCACTCTGTTCCAGGCACTAACCCCTGGATTGACCCGGCCTATTCCACCCTCTCAGACACTGTGTTCCAGACCCTAACCCCTGGATTATTCCGGCCTCCCCACGCTCTCATGCACTTTGTTCCAGACCCTAACCCCTGGATTAATCCAGCGTACCCACACTCTCAGACACCCTGTGTTCCAGACTCTAACCCCTGGATTAATCCGGCCCATCCCACACTCCCAAATAATTTGTTCCAGACTCTAACCCCGGGATTGAATCGGCCTTCCCCACACGTTCCGGCACTTTGTACCAGACCCTAATCCCTGGATTAATCCGACCTATCCTACTCCCGCAGACACTGAATTCCAGACCCACACTGCTGCATTCATCCAGCCTATCCCACACTCTCAGACACTGTGTTCCAGACCCTAACCCCTGGATTGACCTGGCCTATCCCATACTCTCAGGCACAGTGTTCCAGACCGTAACTCCTGCATTAATTCAGTCTATCCCACACTCTCAAATGCTGTGTCCCAGACCTCAACACCTGGATTAATCCGACCAATCCCACACTCTCAGAAACTGTGTTCCAGATCCTAACCCCTGGATAGACCGGGCCTATCCTACACTCTCAGACACTGTGTTCCAGGCCCTAACCCCTGGATTAATCCGGCCTCTCCCACACTCTCAGGTTCTTTGTTCCAGACCCTAACCCCTGGAATCTTCCGGCCTACCCCACACTCTCAGACACTGTGTTCCAGACCCGAACCTATGGATTATTCCGGCCTATCCCACACTCTCAGACACTGTGTTCCAGACCCGAACCTATGGATTATTCCGGCCTATCCCACACTCTCAGACACTGTTTTAGACCTTAACCCCTGGATTAATCCGGCCTACTCCACAGCCTCAGCCACTGTGTTCCAGACACTAACCCCTGGATTATTCCGGCCTATCCCACACCCTCAGCCAATGTGTTCCATACGCTAACCCATGCATTAATCCGGCCAATCCCACACTCTCAGACACTGTGTTCCACACCGTAATGCATGGATTAATCCGGCCTATCACACACTCCCAGATACTTTATTCCAGTCTCGAACCCAGGGATTGACCCAGCCACACCAAAATCTCTGACACTGTGTTCGAGACCCTAAATTCTGGATTGAACCGGCCATCAGTTCATCTCGTGGATCAACTCCTCGAGCCTGTGTGAGTTAGATTGTCAGAGTGGGGTCAGTCTGCTCTTCCCTGGGTGTGTTACATTGACAGAGTGGGGCAGTCTGCACTTCCCTGGGTGTGTTACATTGACAGAGTGGGGTCAGTCTGCTCTTCCCTGGGTGTGTTACATTGACAGAGTGGGGTCAGTCTGCTCTTCCCTGGGTGTGTTACATTGACAGAGTGGGGTCAGTCAGCTCTTCAGTGGGTGTGTTACATTGACAGAGTGGGGTCAGTCAGCTCTTCCTGTGTGTGTTACATTGACAGAGTGGGGTCAGTCTGCCCTTCCCTGGGTGTGTTAAATTGACAGAGTGGGGTCAATCTGCTCTTCCCTGTGTGTGTGACATTAACAGAGTGGGGTCAGTCTGCTATTCCCTGGGTGTGTGACATTAACAGAGTGGGGTCAGTCTGCTATTCCCTGGGTGGGTTACATTGACAGAGTGGGGTCAATCTGCTCTTCCCTGGGTGTGTGACATTAACAGAGTGGGGTCAGTCTGCTCTTCCCTGGGTGTTTTACATTGACAGAGTAGGGTCAATCTGCTCTTCAGTGGGTGTGTTACATTGACTGAGTGGGGTCAGTCTGCTCTTTCCTGGGTGTGTTACATTGACAGAGTGGGGTCAGTCTGCTCTTCCCTGGATGGGTTACATTGACAGAGTGGGGGCAGTCTGCTCTTCCCTGGATGGGTTACATTGACAGAGTGGGGGCAGTCTGCTCTTCCTTGGGTGGGTTACATTGACAGAGTGGGGTCAGTCTGCTCTTCCTTGGGTGGGTTACATAGAAGGAGTGGGGTCAGTCTGCTCTTCCCTGGGTCTGTTACATTGACAGAGTGGCGTCGGTCTGCTCTTCCTTGGGTGGGTTACATTGACAGAGTGGGGTCAGTCTGCTCTTCCCTGGGTGTGTTACATTGACAGAGTGGGGACAGTCTGCTCTTCCCTTGGTGTACTACATTGACAGAGTGGGGTCAGTCTGCTCTTCCCTTGGTCTGTTACATTGACAGAGTGGGGTCAGTCTGCTCTTCCCTGGGTGGGGTATATTGACAGAGTGGGGTCAGTCTGCTCTTCCCAGTGTGTTACATTGACAGAGTCGGGTCAGTCTGCTCTTACCTAGGTGTGTTACATTGAGAGAGTGGGGTCAGTCTTCTCTTCCCTGGGTGTGTTACATTGACAGAGTGGTGTCAGTCTGCTCTTCCCTCGGTGGGTTACATTGCCAGAGTTGGGTCAGTCTGCTCTTCCCTGGGTGTATTACATTGACAGAGTGGGGTCAGTCTGCTCTTCCCTGGATGTGCTACATTGACAGTGTGGGGTCAGTCTGCTCTTCCCTGGGTGTGTTACATTGACCGAGTGGGGACAGTCTGCTATTCCCTGGGTGTGTTACATTGACAGAGTTGGGTCAGTCTGCTCTTCCCTGGGTGTGTGACATTGACAGAGTGGGGTCAGTCTGCTCTTCCCTGGGTGTGTTACATTGACAGAGTTGGGTCAGTCTGCTCTTCCCTGGGTGTGTTACATTGACAGAGTGGGGTCAGTCTGCTCTTCCCTGGGTGTGTTACATTAACAGTGTGGGGTCAATCTGCTCTTCCCTGGGTGTGTGACATTAACAGAGTGGGGTCAGTCTGCTCTTCCCTGGGTGTTTTACATTGACAGAGTAGGGTCAATCTGCTCTTCAGTGGGTGTGTTACATTGACTGAGTGGGGTCAGTCTGCTCTTTCCTGGGTGTGTTACATTGACAGAGTGGGGTCAGTCTGCTCTTCCCTGGATGGGTTACATTGACAGAGTGGGGGCAGTCTGCTCTTCCCTGGATGGGTTACATTGACAGAGTGGGGGCAGTCTGCTCTTCCTTGGGTGGGTTACATTGACAGAGTGGGGTCAGTCTGCTCTTCCTTGGGTGGGTTACATAGAAGGAGTGGGGTCAGTCTGCTCTTCCCTGGGTGTGTTACATTGACAGAGTGGCGTCGGTCTGCTCTTCCTTGGGTGGGTTACATTGACAGAGTGGGGTCAGTCTGCTCTTCCCTGGGTGTGTTACATTGACAGAGTGGGGACAGTCTGCTCTTCCCTTGGTGTACTACATTGACAGAGTGGGGTCAGTCTGCTCTTCCCTTGGTCTGTTCCATTGACAGAGTGGGGTCAGTCTGCTCTTCCCTGGGTGGGGTATATTGACAGAGTGGGGTCAGTCTGCTCTTCCCTGTGTGTGTTACATTGACAGAGTCGGGTCAGTCTGCTCTTACCTAGGTGTGTTACATTGACAGAGTGGGGTCAGTCTTCTCTTCCCTGGGTGTGTTACATTGACAGAGTGGTGTCAGTCTGCTCTTCCCTCGGTGGGTTACATTGCCAGAGTTGGGTCAGTCTGCTCTTCCCTGGGTGTATTACATTGACAGAGTGGGGTCAGTCTGCTCTTCCCTGGATGTGCTACATTGACAGTGTGGGGTCAGTCTGCTCTTCCCTGGGTGTGTTACATTGACCGAGTGGGGACAGTCTGCTATTCCCTGGGTGTGTTACATTGACAGAGTTGGGTCAGTCTGCTCTTCCCTGGGTGTGTGACATTGACAGAGTGGGGTCAGTCTGCTCTTCCCTGGGTGTGTTACATTGACAGAGTTGGGTCAATCTGCTCTTCCCTGGGTGTGTTACATTGACAGAGTGGTGTCAGTCTGCTCTTCCCTGGGTGTGTTACATTTACAGAGTGGGGTCAGTCTGCTCTTCGCTGGGAGGTTTACAGTGACTGAGTGTGGTCAGTCTGCTCTTCCCTGGGTGTGTTACATTGACAGAGTGGGGTTAGTCTGCTCTTCCCTGGGCGTGTTACATTGACAGAGTGGGGTCAGTCTGCTCTTGCCTGAGGGTGTTACATTGACAGAGTGGGGTCAGTCTGCTCTTCAGTGGGTGTGTTACATTGACTGAGTGGGGTCAGTCTGCTCTTCCCTGGGTGTGTCACATTTTCAGATTAGAGTCAGTCTGCTCTTCCCTGGGTGTGTTACATTGACAGAGTGGGGTCAGTCTACTCTTCCTTGGGTGGGTTACATTGACAGAGTGGGGTCAGTCTGCTCTTCCCTGGGTGGGTTACATTGACAGAGTTGGGTCAGTCTGCTCTTCCCTGGGTGTGTTACATTGACAGAGTGGGGTCAGTCTGCTCTTCCCTGGGTGTGTTACATTGACCGAGTGGGGACAGTCTGCTATTCCCTGGGTGTGTTACATTGACAGAGTTGGGTCAGTCTGCTCTTCCCTGGGTGTGTGACATTGACAGAGTGGGGTCAGTCTGCTCTTCCCTGGGTGTGTTACATTGACAGAGTTGGGTCAGTCTGCTCTTCCCTGGGTGTGTTACATTGACAGAGTGGGGTCAGTCTGCTCTTCCCTGGGTGTGTTACATTGACAGTGTGGGGTCAGTTTGCTCTTCCCTGTGTGTGTTACATTGACAGAGTGGGGTCAGTCTGCTCTTCCCTGGGTGTGTTACATTGACAGAGTGTTGTCAGTCTGCTCTTCCCTGGGTGGGTTACATTGACAGAGTGGGGTCAGTCTGCTCTTCCCTGGGTGTGTTACATTGACAGATTGGGGTCAGTCTGCTCATCCCTGGGTGGTTTACATTGACTGAGTGCGGTCAGTCTGCTCTTCGCTGGGAGGGTTACATTGACTGAGTGGGGTCAGTCTGCTCTTCCCTGGGTATGTTACATTGACAGAGTGGGGTCAGTCTGCTCTTCCCTGGCTGTGTTACATTGACAGAGTGGGGTCAGTCTGCTCTTCCCTGGGCGTGTTACATTGACGGAGTGGGGTCAGTCTGCTCTTGCCTGAGGGTGTTACATTGACAGAGTGGGGTCAGTCTGCTCTTCAGTGGGTGTGTTACATTGACTGAGTGGGGTCAGTCTGCTCTTCCCTGGGTGTGTCACATTGTCAGATTAGAGTCAGTCTGCTCTTCCTTGGGTGTGTTACATTGACAGAGTGGGGTCAGTCTACTCTTCCTTGGGTGGGTTACATTGACAGAGTGGGGTCAGTCTGCTCTTCCCTGGGTGTGTTACATTGACAGAGTGAGGTCAGTCTGCTCTTCCCTGGGTGTGTTACATTGACAGAGTGGGGTCAGTCTGCTCTTCCCTGGGTGTCTCACATTGACAGAGTTGGGTCAGTCTGCTCTTCCCTGGGTGTGTTACATTGACAGAGTGGGGTCAGTCTGCTCTTCAGTGGGTGTGTTACATTTACAGAGTGGGGTCAGTCTGCTCTTCCCTGGGTGTGTCACATTGTCAGATTAGAGTCAGTCTGGTCTTCCCTGGGTGTGTTACATTGACAGAGTTGGGTCAGTCTGCTCTTCCCTGGGCGTGTTACATTGACAGAGTGGGGTCAGTCTGCTCTTCCCTGGGTGTGTTACATTGACAGACTGGGGTCAGTCTGCTCTTCCCTGGGAGGGTTACATTGACTGAGTGGGGTCAGTCTGCTCTTCCCTGGGTGTGTTACATTGTCAGATTAGAGTCAGTCTGGTCTTCCCTGGGTGTGTTACATTGACAGAGTTGGGTCAGTCTGCTCTTCCCTGGGTGTGTTACATTGACAGAGTGGGGTCAGTCTGCTCTTCCCTGGGTGTGTTACATTGACAGAGTGGGGTCAGTCTGCTCTTCCCTGGTTGTGTAACAATGACAGAGTGTTGTCAGTCTGCTCTTCCCTGGGTGTGTTACATTGTCAGATTAGACTCAGTCTTCTCTACCCTGGGTGTGTTACATTGTCAGAGTGGGATCTGTCTGCTCTTCCCTGGGTCTGTTACATTGACAGAGTGAGTTCAGTCTGCTCTTCCCTGGGTGTGTTACATTGACAGAGTGGGGTCAGTCTGCTAATCCCTGGGTGTGTTACATTGACAGAGTGGGGTCAGTGTGCTCTTCCCTCGGTGTGTTACATTGACATAGTGAGTTCATTCTGCGCTTCCCTGGTTGTGTTACGTTAACAGAGTTGGGTCAGTCTGGTCTTCCCTGGGTGTGTTACATTGACAGAGTGGGGTCAGTCTGCTCTTCCCTTGGTTTGTTACATTGACAGAGTGGGGTCAGTCTGCTCTTCCCTTGGTTTGTTACATTGACAGAGTGGGGTCAGTCTGCTCTTCCCTGGGTGTGTTACATTGACAGAGTGGGGTCAGTCAGCTCTTCAGTGGGTGTGTTACATTGACAGAGTGGGGTCAGTCTGCTCTTCCCTGGGTGTGTTACATTGACAGAGTGGGGTCAGTCAGCTCTTCCTGTGTGTGTTACATTGACAGAGTGGGGTCAGTCTGCCCTTCCCTGGGTGTGTTAAATTGACAGAGTGGGGTCAATCTGCTCTTCCCTGTGTGTGTGACATTAACAGAGTGGGGTCAGTCTGCTATTCCCTGGGTGTGTGACATTAACAGAGTGGGGTCAGTCTGCTATTCCCTGGGTGGGTTACATTGACAGAGTGGGGTCAATCTGCTCTTCCCTGGGTGTGTGACATTAACAGAGTGGGGTCAGTCTGCTCTTCCCTGGGTGTTTTACATTGACAGAGTAGGGTCAATCTGCTCTTCAGTGGGTGTGTTACATTGACTGAGTGGGGTCAGTCTGCTCTTTCCTGGGTGTGTTACATTGACAGAGTGGGGTCAGTCTGCTCTTCCCTGGATGGGTTACATTGACAGAGTGGGGGCAGTCTGCTCTTCCCTGGATGGGTTACATTGACAGAGTGGGGGCAGTCTGCTCTTCCTTGGGTGGGTTACATTGACAGAGTGGGGTCAGTCTGCTCTTCCTTGGGTGGGTTACATAGAAGGAGTGGGGTCAGTCTGCTCTTCCCTGGGTGTGTTACATTGACAGAGTGGCGTCGGTCTGCTCTTCCTTGGGTGGGTTACATTGACAGAGTGGGGTCAGTCTGCTCTTCCCTGGGTGTGTTACATTGACAGAGTGGGGACTGTCTGCTCTTCCCTTGGTGTACTACATTGACAGAGTGGGGTCAGTCTGCTCTTCCCTTGGTCTGTTACATTGACAGAGTGGGTTCAGTCTGCTCTTCCCTGGGTGGGGTATATTGACAGAGTGGGGTCAGTCTGCTCTTCCCTGTGTGTGTTACATTGACAGAGTCGGGTCAGTCTGCTCTTCCCTAGGTGTGTTACATTGACAGAGTGGGGTCAGTCTTCTCTTCCCTGGGTGTGTTACATTGACAGAGTGGTGTCAGTCTCCTCTTCCCTTGGTGGGTTACATTGCCAGAGTTGGGTCAGTCTGCTCTTCCCTGGGTGTATTACATTGACAGAGTGGGGTCAGTCTGCTCTTCCCTGGATGTGCTACATTGACAGTGTGGGGTCAGTCTGCTCTTCCCTGGGTGTGTTACATTGACCGAGTGGGGACAGTCTGCTATTCCCTGGGTGTGTTACATTGACAGAGTTGGGTCAGTCTGCTCTTCCCTGGGTGTGTGACATTGACAGAGTGGGGTCAGTCTGCTCTTCCCTGGGTGTGTTACATTGACAGAGTTGGGTCAGTCTGCTCTTCCCTGGGTGTGTTACATTGACAGAGTGGGGTCAGTCTGCTCTTCCCTGGGTGTGTTACATTGACAGTGTGGGGTCAGTCTGCTCTTCCCTGTGTGTGTTACATTGACAGAGTGGGGTCAGTCTGCTCTTCCCTGGGTGTGTAACAATGACAGAGTGTTGTCAGTCTGCTCTTCCCTGGGTGTGTTACATTGTCAGATTAGAGTCAGTCTTCTCTACCCTGGGTGTGTTACATTGACAGAGTGAGTTCAGTCTGCTCTTCCCTGGGTGTGTTACATTGACAGAGTGGGGTCAGTCTGCTCATCCCTGGGTGTGTTACATTGACAGAGTGGGGTCAGTGTGCTCTTCCCTGGGTGTGTTACATTGACATAGTGAGTTCATTCTGCGCTTCCCTGGTTGTGTTACGTTAACAGAGCTGGGTCAGTCTGCTCTTCCCTGTGTGTGTTGCATTAACAGAGTGGGGTCAGTCTGCTCATCCCTGGTTGTGTTACATTGACAGAGTGGGGTCAGTCTGCTCTTCCCTGGGTGTGTTACATGGACAGAGTGGGGTCAGTCTGCTCATCCCTGGGTGTGTTACATTGACAGAGTGGGGTCAGTCTGCTCATCCCTGGGTGTGTTACATTGACAGAGTGGGGTCAGTCTGCTCTTCCCTGGGTGTGTTACATGGACAGAGTGGGGTCAGTCTGCTCATCCCTGGGTGTGTTACATTGACAGAGTGGGGTCAGTGTGCTCTTCCCTGGGTGTGTTACATTGACAGAGGGGGGTCAGTCTGCTCTTCGCTGGGAGGTTTACAGTGACTGAGTGGGGTCAGTCTGCTCTTCCCTGGGTATGTTACATTGACAGAGTGGGGTCAGTCTGCTCTTCCCTGGGTGTGTTACATTGACAGAGTGGGGTTAGTCTGCTCTTCCCTGGGCGTGTTACATTGACAGAGTGGGGTCAGTCTGCTCTTTCCTGAGGGTGTTACATTGACAGAGTGGGGTCAGTCTGCTCTTCCTTGGGTGTTTTACATTGACTGAGTGGGGTCAGTCTGCTCTTCCCTGGGTGGGTTACATTGACAGAGTTGGGTCAGTCTGCTCTTCCCTGGGTGTGTTACATTGACAGAGTGGGGTCAGTCTGCTCTTCCCTGGGTGTGTTACATTGACCGAGTGGGGACAGTCTGCTATTCCCTGGGTGTGTTACATTGACAGAGTTGGGTCAGTCTGCTCTTCCCTGGGTGTGTGACATTGACAGAGTGGGGTCAGTCTGCTCTTCCCTGGGTGTGTTACATTGACAGAGTTGGGTCAGTCTACTCTTCCCTGGGTGTGTTACATTGACAGAGTGGGGTCAGTCTGCTCTTCCCTGGGTGTGTTACATTGACAGTGTGGGGTCAGTCTGCTCTTCCCTGTGTGTGTTACATTGACAGAGTGGGGTCAGTCTGCTCTTCCCTGGGTGTGTAACAATGACAGAGTGTTGTCAGTCTGCTCTTCTCTGGGTGTGTTACATTGTCAGATTAGAGTCAGTCTGCTCTTCCCTGGGTGTGTTACATTGACAGAGTGGGGTCTGTCTGCTCTTCCCTGGGTGTGTTACATTGACAGAGTGAGGTCAGTCTGCTCTTCCCTGGGTGGGTTACATTGACAGAGTTGGGTCAGTCTGCTCTTCCCTGGGTGTGTTACATTGACAGAGTGGGGTCAGTCTGCTCTTCCCTGGGTGTGTTACATTGACCGAGTGGGGACAGTCTGCTATTCCCTGGGTGTGTTACATTGACAGAGTTGGGTCAGTCTGCTCTTCCCTGGGTGTGTGACATTGACAGAGTGGGGTCAGTCTGCTCTTCCCTGGGTGTGTTACATTGACAGAGTTGGGTCAGTCTGCTCTTCCCTGGGTGTGTTACATTGACAGAGTGGGGTCAGTCTGCTCTTCCCTGGGTGTGTTACATTGACAGTGTGGGGTCAGTTTGCTCTTCCCTGTGTGTGTTACATTGACAGAGTGGGGTCAGTCTGCTCTTCCCTGGGTGTGTTACATTGACAGAGTGTTGTCAGTCTGCTCTTCCCTGGGTGGGTTACATTGACAGTGTGGGGTCAGTCTGCTCTTCCCTGGGTGTGTTACATTGACAGATTGGGGTCAGTCTGCTCATCCCTGGGTGGTTTACATTGACTGAGTGCGGTCAGTCTGCTCTTCGCTGGGAGGGTTACATTGACTGAGTGGGGTCAGTCTGCTCTTCCCTGGGTATGTTACATTGACAGAGTGGGGTCAGTCTGCTCTTCCCTGGCTGTGTTACATTGACAGAGTGGGGTCAGTCTGCTCTTCCCTGGGCGTGTTACATTGACAGAGTGGGGTCAGTCTGCTCTTGCCTGAGGGTGTTACATTGACAGAGTGGGGTCAGTCTGCTCTTCAGTGGGTGTGTTACATTGACTGAGTGGGGTCAGTCTGCTCTTCCCTGGGTGTGTCACATTGTCAGATTAGAGTCAGTCTGCTCTTCCTTGGGTGTGTTACATTGACAGAGTGGGGTCAGTCTACTCTTCCTTGGGTGGGTTACATTGACAGAGTGGGGTCAGTCTGCTCTTCCCTGGGTGTGTTACATTGACAGAGTGAGGTCAGTCTGCTCTTCCCTGGGTGTGTTACATTGACAGAGTGGGGTCAGTCTGCTCTTCCCTGGGTGTCTCACATTGACAGAGTTGGGTCAGTCTGCTCTTCCCTGGGTGTGTTACATTGACAGAGTGGGGTCAGTCTGCTCTTCAGTGGGTGTGTTACATTTACAGAGTGGGGTCAGTCTGCTCTTCCCTGGGTGTGTCACATTGTCAGATTAGAGTCAGTCTGGTCTTCCCTGGGTGTGTTACATTGACAGAGTTGGGTCAGTCTGCTCTTCCCTGGGCGTGTTACATTGACAGAGTGGGGTCAGTCTGCTCTTCCCTGGGTGTGTTACATTGACAGACTGGGGTCAGTCTGCTCTTCCCTGGGAGGGTTACATTGACTGAGTGGGGTCAGTCTGCTCTTCCCTGGGTGTGTTACATTGTCAGATTAGAGTCAGTCTGGTCTTCCCTGGGTGTGTTACATTGACAGAGTTGGGTCAGTCTGCTCTTCCCTGGGTGTGTTACATTGACAGAGTGGGGTCAGTCTGCTCTTCCCTGGGTGTGTTACATTGACAGAGTGGGGTCAGTCTGCTCTTCCCTGGTTGTGTAACAATGACAGAGTGTTGTCAGTCTGCTCTTCCCTGGGTGTGTTACATTGTCAGATTAGACTCAGTCTTCTCTACCCTGGGTGTGTTACATTGTCAGAGTGGGATCTGTCTGTTCTTCCCTGGGTCTGTTACATTGACAGAGTGAGTTCAGTCTGCTCTTCCCTGGGTGTGTTACATTGACAGAGTGGGGTCAGTCTGCTAATCCCTGGGTGTGTTACATTGACAGAGTGGGGTCAGTGTGCTCTTCCCTCGGTGTGTTACATTGACATAGTGAGTTCATTCTGCGCTTCCCTGGTTGTGTTACGTTAACAGAGTTGGGTCAGTCTGGTCTTCCCTGGGTGTGTTACATTGACAGAGTGGGGTCAGTCTGCTCTTCCCTTGGTTTGTTACATTGACAGAGTGGGGTCAGTCTGCTCTTCCCTTGGTTTGTTACATTGACAGAGTGGGGTCAGTCTGCTCTTCCCTGGGTGTGTTACATTGACAGAGTGGGGTCAGTCAGCTCTTCAGTGGGTGTGTTACATTGACAGAGTGGGGTCAGTCTGCTCTTCCCTGGGTGTGTTACATTGACAGAGTGGGGTCAGTCAGCTCTTCCTGTGTGTGTTACATTGACAGAGTGGGGTCAGTCTGCCCTTCCCTGGGTGTGTTAAATTGACAGAGTGGGGTCAATCTGCTCTTCCCTGTGTGTGTGACATTAACAGAGTGGGGTCAGTCTGCTATTCCCTGGGTGTGTGACATTAACAGAGTGGGGTCAGTCTGCTATTCCCTGGGTGGGTTACATTGACAGAGTGGGGTCAATCTGCTCTTCCCTGGGTGTGTGACATTAACAGAGTGGGGTCAGTCTGCTCTTCCCTGGGTGTTTTACATTGACAGAGTAGGGTCAATCTGCTCTTCAGTGGGTGTGTTACATTGACTGAGTGGGGTCAGTCTGCTCTTTCCTGGGTGTGTTACATTGACAGAGTGGGGTCAGTCTGCTCTTCCCTGGATGGGTTACATTGACAGAGTGGGGGCAGTCTGCTCTTCCCTGGATGGGTTACATTGACAGAGTGGGGGCAGTCTGCTCTTCCTTGGGTGGGTTACATTGACAGAGTGGGGTCAGTCTGCTCTTCCTTGGGTGGGTTACATAGAAGGAGTGGGGTCAGTCTGCTCTTCCCTGGGTGTGTTACATTGACAGAGTGGCGTCGGTCTGCTCTTCCTTGGGTGGGTTACATTGACAGAGTGGGGTCAGTCTGCTCTTCCCTGGGTGTGTTACATTGACAGAGTGGGGACTGTCTGCTCTTCCCTTGGTGTACTACATTGACAGAGTGGGGTCAGTCTGCTCTTCCCTTGGTCTGTTACATTGACAGAGTGGGTTCAGTCTGCTCTTCCCTGGGTGGGGTATATTGACAGAGTGGGGTCAGTCTGCTCTTCCCTGTGTGTGTTACATTGACAGAGTCGGGTCAGTCTGCTCTTCCCTAGGTGTGTTACATTGACAGAGTGGGGTCAGTCTTCTCTTCCCTGGGTGTGTTACATTGACAGAGTGGTGTCAGTCTCCTCTTCCCTTGGTGGGTTACATTGCCAGAGTTGGGTCAGTCTGCTCTTCCCTGGGTGTATTACATTGACAGAGTGGGGTCAGTCTGCTCTTCCCTGGATGTGCTACATTGACAGTGTGGGGTCAGTCTGCTCTTCCCTGGGTGTGTTACATTGACCGAGTGGGGACAGTCTGCTATTCCCTGGGTGTGTTACATTGACAGAGTTGGGTCAGTCTGCTCTTCCCTGGGTGTGTGACATTGACAGAGTGGGGTCAGTCTGCTCTTCCCTGGGTGTGTTACATTGACAGAGTTGGGTCAGTCTGCTCTTCCCTGGGTGTGTTACATTGACAGAGTGGGGTCAGTCTGCTCTTCCCTGGGTGTGTTACATTGACAGTGTGGGGTCAGTCTGCTCTTCCCTGTGTGTGTTACATTGACAGAGTGGGGTCAGTCTGCTCTTCCCTGGGTGTGTAACAATGACAGAGTGTTGTCAGTCTGCTCTTCCCTGGGTGTGTTACATTGTCAGATTAGAGTCAGTCTTCTCTACCCTGGGTGTGTTACATTGACAGAGTGAGTTCAGTCTGCTCTTCCCTGGGTGTGTTACATTGACAGAGTGGGGTCAGTCTGCTCATCCCTGGGTGTGTTACATTGACAGAGTGGGGTCAGTGTGCTCTTCCCTGGGTGTGTTACATTGACATAGTGAGTTCATTCTGCGCTTCCCTGGTTGTGTTACGTTAACAGAGCTGGGTCAGTCTGCTCTTCCCTGTGTGTGTTGCATTAACAGAGTGGGGTCAGTCTGCTCATCCCTGGTTGTGTTACATTGACAGAGTGGGGTCAGTCTGCTCTTCCCTGGGTGTGTTACATGGACAGAGTGGGGTCAGTCTGCTCATCCCTGGGTGTGTTACATTGACAGAGTGGGGTCAGTCTGCTCATCCCTGGGTGTGTTACATTGACAGAGTGGGGTCAGTCTGCTCTTCCCTGGGTGTGTTACATGGACAGAGTGGGGTCAGTCTGCTCATCCCTGGGTGTGTTACATTGACAGAGTGGGGTCAGTGTGCTCTTCCCTGGGTGTGTTACATTGACAGAGGGGGGTCAGTCTGCTCTTCGCTGGGAGGTTTACAGTGACTGAGTGGGGTCAGTCTGCTCTTCCCTGGGTATGTTACATTGACAGAGTGGGGTCAGTCTGCTCTTCCCTGGGTGTGTTACATTGACAGAGTGGGGTTAGTCTGCTCTTCCCTGGGCGTGTTACATTGACAGAGTGGGGTCAGTCTGCTCTTTCCTGAGGGTGTTACATTGACAGAGTGGGGTCAGTCTGCTCTTCAGTGGGTGTGTTACATTGACTGAGTGGGGTCAGTCTGCTCTTCCCTGGGTGTGTCACATTGTCAGATTAGAGTCAGTCTGCTCTTCCCTGGGTGTGTTACATTGACAGAGTGGGGTCAGTCTGCTCTTCCTTGGGTGTTTTACATTGACTGAGTGGGGTCAGTCTGCTCTTCCCTGGGTGGGTTACATTGACAGAGTTGGGTCAGTCTGCTCTTCCCTGGGTGTGTTACATTGACAGAGTGGGGTCAGTCTGCTCTTCCCTGGGTGTGTTACATTGACCGAGTGGGGACAGTCTGCTATTCCCTGGGTGTGTTACATTGACAGAGTTGGGTCAGTCTGCTCTTCCCTGGGTGTGTGACATTGACAGAGTGGGGTCAGTCTGCTCTTCCCTGGGTGTGTTACATTGACAGAGTTGGGTCAGTCTACTCTTCCCTGGGTGTGTTACATTGACAGAGTGGGGTCAGTCTGCTCTTCCCTGGGTGTGTTACATTGACAGTGTGGGGTCAGTCTGCTCTTCCCTGTGTGTGTTACATTGACAGAGTGGGGTCAGTCTGCTCTTCCCTGGGTGTGTAACAATGACAGAGTGTTGTCAGTCTGCTCTTCTCTGGGTGTGTTACATTGTCAGATTAGAGTCAGTCTGCTCTTCCCTGGGTGTGTTACATTGACAGAGTGGGGTCTGTCTGCTCTTCCCTGGGTGTGTTACATTGACAGAGTGAGGTCAGTCTGCTCTTCCCTGGGTGTGTTACATTGACAGAGTGGGGTCAGTCTGCTCTTCCCTAGGTGTGTTACATTGACAGAGTGGGGTCAGTTTGCTCTTCCCTGTGTGTGTTACATTGACAGAGTGGGGTCAGTCTGCTCTTCCCTGGGTGTGTTACATTGACAGAGTGGGGTCAGTCTGCTCATCCCTGGGTGGGTTACATTGACAGTGTGCGGTCAGTCTGCTCTTCCCTGGGTGTGTTACATTGACAGATTGGGGTCAGTCTGCTCATCCCTGGGTGGTTTACATTGACTGAGTGCGGTCAGTCTGCTCTTCGCTGGGAGGGTTACATTGACTGAGTGGGGTCAGTCTGCTCTTCCCTGGGTATGTTACATTTACAGAGTGGGGTCAGTCTGCTCTTCCCTGGCTGTGTTACATTGACAGAGTGGGGTCAGTCTGGTCTTCCCTGGTCGTGTTACATTGACAGAGTGGGGTCAGTCTGCTCTTGCCTGAGGGTGTTACATTGACAGAGTGGGGTCAGTCTGCTCTTCAGTGGGTGTGTTACATTGACTGAGTGGGGTCAGTCTGCTCTTCCCTGGGTGTGTCACATTGTCAGATTAGAGTCAGTCTGCTCTTCCTTGGGTGTGTTACATTGACAGAGTGGGGTCAGTCTACTCTTCCTTGGGTGGGTTACATTGACAGAGTGGGGTCAGTCTGCTCTTCCCTGGGTGTGTTACATTGACAGAGTGAGGTCAGTCTGCTCTTCCCTGGGTGTGTTACATTGACAGAGTGGGGTCAGTCTGCTCTTCCCTGGGTGTCTCACATTGACAGAGTTGGGTCAGTCTGCTCTTCCCTGGGTGTGTTACATTGACAGAGTGGGGTCAGTCTGCTCTTCCCTGGCTGTGTTACATTGACAGAGTGAGTTCATTCTGCGCTTCCCTGGTTTGGTTACGTTAACAGAGTTGGGTCAGTCTGCTCTTCCCTGGGTGTGTTACATTGACAGAGTGTGGTCAGTCTGCTCTTCCCTGGGAGGGTTACATTGACTGAGTGGGGTCAGTCTGCTCTTCCCTGGGTGTGTTACATTGTCAGATTAGAGTCAGTCTGGTCTTCCCTGGGTGTGTTACATTTACAGAGTGGGGTCAGTCTGCTCTTCCCTGGGTGTGTTACATTGACAGACTGGGGTCAGTCTGCTCTTCCCTGGGAGGGTTAGATTGACTGAGTGGGGTCAGTCTGCTCTTCCCTGGGTGTGTTACATTGTCAGATTAGAGTCAGTCTGGTCTTCCCTGGGTGTGTTACATTGACAGAGTTGGGTCAGTCTGCTCTTCCCTGGGCGTGTTACATTGACAGAGTGGGGTCAGTCTGCTCTTCCCTGGGTGTGTTACATTGACAGAGTGGGGTCAGTCTGCTCTTCCCTGTGTGTGTTACATTGACAGAGTCGGGTCAGTCTGCTCTTCCCTGGGTGTGTTACATTGTCAGATTAGAGTCAGTCTGGTCTTCCCTGGGTGTGTTACATTGACAGAGTTGGGTCAGTTTGCTCTTCCCTGGGTGTGTTACATTGACAGAGTGGGGTCAGTCTGCTCTTCCCTGGGTGTGTTACATTGACAGGGTGGGGTCAGTCTGCTCTTCCCTGTGTGTGTTACATTGACAGAGTGGGGTCAGTCTGCTCTTCCCTGGGTGTGTAACAATGACAGAGTGTTGTCAGTCTGCTCTTCCCTGGGTGTGTTACATTGTCAGATTAGAGTCAGTCTTCTCTACCCTGGGTGTGTTACATTGTCAGAGTGGGATCTGTCTGCTCTTCCCTGGGTCTGTTACATTGACAGAGTGAGTTCAGTCTGCTCTTCCCTGGGTGTGTTACATTGACAGAGTGGGGTCAGTCTGCTAATCCCTGGGTGTGTTACATTGACAGAGTGGGGTCAGTGTGCTCTTCCCTGGGTGTATTACATTGACATAGTGAGTTCATTCTGCGCTTCCCTGGTTGTGTTACGTTAACAGAGTTGGGTCAGTCTGGTCTTCCCTGGGTGTGTTACATTGACAGAGTGGGGTCAGTCTGCTCTTCCCTTGGTTTGTTACATTGACAGAGTGGGGTCAGTCTGCTCTTCCCTTGGTTTGTTACATT
This sequence comes from Chiloscyllium punctatum, assembly GCF_047496795.1. Lineage (NCBI taxonomy): Eukaryota > Metazoa > Chordata > Chondrichthyes > Orectolobiformes > Hemiscylliidae > Chiloscyllium > Chiloscyllium punctatum. The sequence continues at coordinate 5,459,511 of NC_092755.1, forward strand.
GACAGAGTGGGGTCAGTCTGCTCTTCCCTGGGTGTGTTACATTGACAGCGTGGGGTCAGTCTGCTCATCCCTGGGTGTGTTACATTGACAGAGTGGGGTCAGTCTGCTCTTCCCTGGGTGTGTTACATTGACAGAGTGGGGTCAGTCTGCTCATCCCTGGGTGGGTTACATTGACTGAGTGGGGTCAGTCTGCTCTTCGCTGGGAGGGTTACTTTGACTGAGTGGGGTCAGTCTGCTCTTCCCTGGGTATGTTACATTGACAGAGTGGGGTTAGTCTGCTCTTCCCTGGGCGTGTTACATTGACAGAGTGGGGTCAGTCTGCTCTTGCCTGAGGGTGTTACATTGACAGAGTGGGGTCAGTCTGCTCTTCAGTGGGTGTGTTACATTGACTGAGTGGGGTCAGTCTGCTCTTCCCTGGGTGTGTCACATTGTCAGATTAGAGTCAGTCTGCTCTTCCCTGGGTCTGTTACATTGACAGAGTGGGGTCAGTCTACTCTTCCTTGGGTGGGTTACATTGACAGAGTGGGGTCAGTCTGCTCTTCGCTGGGTGTGTTACATTGACAGAGTGAGGTCAGTCTGCTCTTCTCTGGGTGTGTTACATTGACAGAGTGAGGACAGTCTGCTCTTCCCTGGGTCTGTTACATTGACAGAGTGTGGTCAGTCTGCTCTTCCCTTGGTGTGTTACATTGACAGAGTGGGGTCAGTCTGCTCTTCCCTGGGTGGGGTATATTGACAGAGTGGGGTCAGTCTGCTCTTCCCTGGGTGTGTTACATTGACAGAGTGGGGTCAGTCTGCTCTTCCCTGGGTGTGTTACATTGACCGAGTGGGGACAGTCTGCTATTCCCTGGCTGTGTTACATTGACAGAGTTGGGTCAGTCTGCTCTTCCCTGGGTGTGTGACATTGACAGAGTGGGGTCAGTCTGCTCTTCCCTGGGTGTGTTACATTGACAGTGTTGGGTCAGTCTACTCTTCCCTGGGTGTGTTACATTGACAGAGTGGGGTCAGTCTGCTCTTCCCTGGGTGTGTTATATTGACAGTGTGGGGTCAGTCTGCTCTTCCCTGTGTTTGTTACATTGACAGAGTGGGGTCAGTCTGCTCTTCCCTGGGTGTGTAACAATGACAGAGTTTTGTCAGTCTGCTCTTCCCTGGGTGTGTTACATTGTCAGATTAGAGTCAGTCTGCTCTTCCCTGGGTGTGTTACATTGACAGAATGGGGTCTGTCTGCTCTTCCCTGGGTGTGTTACATTGACAGAGTGAAGTCAGTCTGCTCTTCCCTGGGTGTGTTACATTCACAGAGTGGGGTCAGTTTGCTCTTCCCTGTGTGTGTTACATTGACAGAGTGGGGTCAGTCTGCTCTTCCCTGGGTGTGTTACATTGACAGAGTGGGGTCAGTCTGCTCATCCATGGGTGTGTTACATTGACAGTGTGGGGTCAGTCTGCTCTTCCCTGGGTGTGTTACATTGACAGATTGGGGTCAGTCTGCTCATCCCTGGGTGGTTTACATTGACTGAGTGCGGTCAGTCTGCTCTTCGCTGGGAGGGTTACATTGACTGAGTGGGGTCAGTCTGCTCTTCCCTGGGGATGTTACATTGACAGAGTGGGGTCAGTCTGCTCTTCCCTGGCTGTGTTACATTGACAGAGTGGGGTCAGTCTGCTCTTCCCTGGGCGTGTTACATTGACAGAGTGGGGTCAGTCTGCTCTTGCCTGAGGGTGTTACATTGACAGAGTGGGGTCAGTCTGCTCTTCAGTGGGTGTGTTACATTGACTGAGTGGGGTCAGTCTGCTCTTCCCTGGGTGTGACACATTGTCAGATTAGAGTCAGTCTGCTCTTCCCTGGGTGTGTTACATTGACAGAGTGGGGTCAGTCTACTCTTCCTTGGGTGGGTTACATTGACAGAGTGGGGTCAGTCTGCTCTTCCCTGGGTGTGTTACATTGACAGAGTGAGGTCAGTCTGCTCTTCCCTGGGTGTGTTACATTGACAGAGTGGGGTCAGTCTGCTCTTCCCTCGGTGTCTCACATTGACAGAGTTGGGTCAGTCTGCTCTTCCCTGGGTGTGTTACATTGACAGAGTGGGGTCAGTCTGCTCTTCCCTGGGTGTGTTAGATTGACAGACTGGGGTCAGTCTGCTCTTCCCTGGGAGGATTACATTGACTGAGTGGGGTCAGTCTGCTCTTCCCTGGGTGTGTTACATTGTCAGATTAGTGTCAGTCTGGTCTTCCCTGGGTGTGTTACATTTACAGAGTGGGGTCAGTCTGCACTTGCCAGGGTGTGTTACATTGACAGAGTGGGGTCAGTCTGATCTTCCCTGGTTGTGTTACATTGACAGAGCCGGGTCAGTCTGCTCTTCCCTGAGTGTGTTACATTGACACAGTGGGTTCAGCCTGCTCTTCCCTAGGTGTGTTACATTGACAGAGTTGGGTCAGTCTACTCTTCCCTGGGTGTGTTACATTGACAGAGTGATGTCAGTCTGCTCTTGCCTAGGTGTGTTACTTTGAGAGAGTGGGGTCAGTCTGCTCTTCCCTTGATGTGTTACATTGACAGAGTGAGGTCAGTCTGCTCTTTCCTGGGTGTGTTCCATTGACAGAGTGGGGTCTGTTTGCTGCTCCCTGGGAGGGTTACATTGACCGAGTGGGGTCAGTCTGCTCTTCCCTGAGTGTGTTACATTGACACAGTGGGGTCAGTCTGCTCTTCCCTGGGTGTGTTACATTGACACAGTGGGGTCAGTCTGCTCTTCCCTGGGTGTGTTACATTGACAGAGTGGGGTCAGTCTGCTCTTCCCTAGGTGTGTTACATGGACAGAGTGGGGTCAGTCTGCTCATCCCTGGGTGGGTTACTTTGACAGAGTGAGTTCATTCTGCGCTTCCCTGGTTTGGTTACGTTAACAGAGTTGGGTCAGTCTGCTCTTCCCTGGGTGTGTTACATTGACAGAGTGGGGTCAGTCTGCTCTTCCCTGGGTGTGTTACATTGACAGATTGGGGTCAGTCTGCTCTTCGCTGGGAGGGTTACATTGACTGAGTGGGGTCAGTCTGCTCTTCGCTGGGAGGGTTACATTGACTGAGTGGGGTCAGTCTGCTCTTCCCTGGGTACGTTACATTGACAGAGTGGGGTCAGTCTGCTCTTGCCTGGGTGTGTTACATTGACAGAGTGGGGTTAGTCAGCTCTTCCCTGGCCGTGTTACATTGACAGAGTGGGGTCAGTCTGCTCTTGCCTGAGGGTGTTTCATTGACAGAGTGGGGTCAGTCTGCTCTTCAGTGGGTGTGTTTCATTGACTGAGTGGGGTCAGTCTGCTCTTCCCTGGGTGTGTCACATTGTCAGATTAGAGTAGTCTGCTCTTCCCTGGGTGTGTTACATTGACAGAGTGGGGTCAATCTACTGTTCCTTGGGTGGGTTACATTGACAGAGTGGGGTCAGTCTGCTCTTCCCTGGGTGTGTTACATTGACAGAGTGAGGTCAGTCTGCTCGTCCCTGGGTGTGTTACATTGACAGAGTGGGGACAGTCTGCTCTTCCCTGGGTGTGTTACATTGACAGAGTGTGGTCAGTCTGCTCTTCCCTTGGTGTGTTACATTGACAGAGTGGGGTCATTCTGCTCTTCCCTTGGTCTGTTACATTGACAGAGTGGGGTCAGTCTGCACTTCACTGGGTGGGGTATATTGACAGAGTGGGGTCAGTCTGCTCTTCCCTGTGTGTGTTACATTGACAGAGTCGGGTCAGTCTGCTCTTCCCTAGGTGTGTTACATTGACAGAGTGGGGTCAGTCTTCTCATCCCTGGGTGTGTTACATTGACAGAGGGGTGTCAGTCTGCTCTTCCCTGGGTGGGTTACATTGACAGAGTTGGGTCAGTCTGCTCTTCCCTGGGTGGTTTACATTGACTGAGTGGGGTCAGTCTGCTCTTCGCTGGGAGGGTTACATTGACTGAGTGGGGTCAGTCTGCTCTTCCCTGGGTATGTTACATTGACAGAGTTGGGTCAGTCTGCTCTTCCCTGGCTGTGTTACATTGACAGAGTGGGGTAAGTCTGCTCTTCCCTGGGCGTGTTACATTGACAGAGAGTGGTCAGTCTGCTCTTGCCTGAGGGTGTTACATTGACAGAGTGGGGTCAGTCTGCTCTTCAGTGGGTGTGTTACATTGACTGAGTGGGGTCAGTCTGCTCTTCCCTGGGTGTGTCACATTGTCAGATTAGAGTCAGTCTGCTCTTCCCTGGGTGTGTTACATTGACAGTGTGGTGTCAGTCTACTCTTCCTTGGGTGGGTTACATTGACAGAGTGGGGTCAGTCTGCTCTTCCCTGGGTGTGTTACATTGACAGAGTGAGGTCAGTCTGCTCTTCCCTGGGTGTGTTATATTGACTGAGTGGGGTCACTCTGCTCTTCCCTGGGTGTCTCACATTGACAGAGTTGGGTCAGTCTGCTCTTCCCTGGGTGTGTTACATTGACAGAGTGGGGTCAGTCTACTCTTCCCTGGGTGTGTTACATTGACAGAGTGAGTTCATTCTGCGCTTCCCTGGTTGGGTTACGTTAACAGAGTTGGGTCAGTCTGCTCTTCCCTGGGTGTGTTACATTGACAGAGTGGGGTCAGTCTGTTCTTCCCTGGGTGTGTTACATTGACAGACTGGGGTCAGTCTGCTCTTCCCTGGGAGGGTTACATTGACTGAGTGGGGTCAGTCTGCTCTTCCCTGGGTGTGTTACATTGTCAGATTAGAGTCAGTCTGGTCTTCCCTGGGTGTGTTACATTTACAGAGTGGGGTCAGTCTGCACTTGCCAGGGTGTGTTGCATTGACAGAGTGGGGTCAGTCTGCTCTTCCCTGTGTGTGTTACATTGACAGAGTGGGGTCAGTCTGCTCTTCCCTGAGTGTAATACATTGACACAGTGGGGTCAGTGGGATCTTCCCTGGTTGTGTTATATAAACAGAGTGGGGTCAGTCTGCTCTTCCCTGAGTGTGTTACATTGACACAGTGGGTTCAGCCTGCTCTTCCCTGGGTGTGTTACATTGACAGAGTGATGTCAGTCTGCTCTTGCCTAGGTGTGTTACTTTGAGAGAGTGGGGTCAGTCTGCTCTTCCCTGGGTGTGTTACATTGACAGCGTGAGGTCAGTCTGCTCTTTCCTGGGTGTGTTCCATTGACAGAGTGGGGTCTGTTTGCTCTTCCCTGGGAGGGTTAAATTGACCGAGTGGGGTCAGTCTGCTCTTCCCTGAGTGTGTTACATTGACACAGTGGGGTCAGTCTGCTCTTCCCTGGGTGTGTTACATTGACACAGTGGGGTCAGTCTGCTCTTCCCTGTGTGTGTTACATTGACAGAGTCGGGTCAGTCTGCTCTTCCCTAGGTGTGTTACATTGACAGAGTGGGGTCAGTCTGCTCTTCCCTGTGTGTGTTACATTGACAGAGTCGGGTCAGTCTGCTCTTCCCTGGGTGTGTTACATTGACAGAGTGAGGTCAGTCTGCTCTTCCCTGGGTGTGTTACATTGACAGAGTGGGGTCAGTCTGCTCTTCCCTGGGTGTCTCACATTGAAAGAGTTGGGTCAGTCTGCTCTTCCCTGGGTGTGTTACATTGACAGAGTGGGGTCAGTCTGCTCGTCTCTGGGTGTGTTACATTGACAGACTGGGGTCAGTCTGCTCTTCCCTGGGAGGGTTACATTGATTGAGTGGGGTCAGTCTGCTCTTCCCTGGGTGTGTTACATTGTCAGATTAGAGTCAGTCTGCTCTTCCCTGGGTGTGTTACATTTACAGAGTGGGGTCAGTCTGCACTTGCCAGGGTGTGTTACATTGACAGAGTGCGGTCAGTCTGCTCTTCCCTCTGTGTGTTACATTGACAGAGTGGGGTCAGTCTGCTCTTCCCTGAGTGTGTTACATTGACACAGTGGGGTCAGTGGGATCTTCCCTGGTTGTGTTACATTGACAGAGTGGGGTCAGTCTGCTCTTCCCTGAGTGTGTTACATTGACACAGTGGGGTCAGTGGGATCTTCCCTGGGTGTGTTACATTGACAGAGTGGGGTCAGTCTGCTCTTCCCTGGGCGTGTTACATTGACAGAGTGGGTCAGTCTGCTCTTGCCTGAGGGTGTTACATTGACAGTGTGGGGTCAGTCTGCTCTTCAGTGGGTGTGTGATATTGACTAAGTGGGGTCAGTCTGCTCTTCCCTGGGTGTGTTACATTGACAGAGTGCGGTCAGTCTACTCTTCCTTGGGTGGGTTACATTGACAGAGTGGGGTCAGTCTGCTCTTCCCTGGGTGTCTCACATTGACAGAGTTGGGTCAGTCTGCTCTTCCCTGGGTGTGTTACATTGACAGAGTGGGGTCAGTCTGCTCTTCCCTGGGTGTGTTACATTGACAGAGTGGGGTCAGTGTGCTCTTCCCTGGGTGTGTTACATTGGCATAGTGAGTTCATTCTGCGCTTCCCTGGTTGTGTTACGTTAACAGAGTTGGGTCAGTCTGCTCTTCCCTGGGTGTGTCACATTGACAGAGTGGGGTCAGTCTGCTCTTCTCTGGGTGTGTTACATTGACAGACTGGGGTCAGTCTGCTATTCCCTGGGAGGGTTACATTGACTGAGTGGGGTCAGTCTGCTCTTCCCGGGTGTGTTACATTGACAGATTAGAGTCAGTCTGCTCTTCCCTGGGTGTGTTTCATTGTCAGATTAGAGTCAGTTTGCTCTTCCCTGGGTGTGTTACATTTACAGAGTGGGGTCAGTCTGCACTTGCCAGGGTGTGTTACATTGACAGAGTGGGGTCAGTCTGCTCTTCCCTGTGTGTGTTACATTGACAGAGTGGGGTCAGTCTGCTCTTCCCTGAGTGTGTTACATTGACACAGTGGGGTCAGTGGGATCTTCCCTGGTTGTGTTACATTGACAGAGTGGGGTCAGTCTGTTCTTCCCGGGGTGTGTTACATTGACAGAGTGCGATCAGTCTGCTCTTCCCTGGGTGTGTTACATTGACATAGTGAGTTCATTCTGCGCTTCCCTGGTTGTGTTACGTTAACAGAGTTGGGTCAGTCTGCTCTTCCCTGTTTGTGTTAATTTGACAGAGTGGGTTCAGTCTGCTCTTCCCTGCGTGTGTTACATTGACAGAGTGGGGTCAGTCTGATCTTCCTTGGGTGTGTTACATTGACAGAGTGGGGTCAGTCTGCTCTTCCCTAGGTGTGTTACATTATCAGAGTGAGGTCTGTCTGCTGATCCCTTTTTGTGTGTGTTACATTGCCATAGTGAGGTAGGTCTGCTCATCCCTGTGTGTGTTACATTGCCAAAGTGAGGTCGGTCTGCTGTTGCCTGGGGGTGTTACATTGACAGAGTGGTGTCAGTCTGCTCTTCCCTGGGTGTCTCACATTGACAGAGTTGGATCTGTCTGCTCTTCCCTGGGTGTGTTACATTGACAGAGTGGTGTCAGTCTGCTCTTCCCTAGGTGTGTTACATTCACAGAGTGGGGTCAGTCTGCTCTTCCCTGGGTGCTTTACATTGACAGCGTGAGGTCATTCTGCGATTTTTGGTTGGGTTACATGAACAGAGTTGGGTCAGTCTGCTCTTCCCTGGGTGTGTTACTTGGAGAGAGTGGGCTCAGTCTGCTCTTCCCTGGGTGTGTTACATTGACAGAGTGAGTTCATTCTGCGCTTCCCTGGGTGTGTTACATTGACAGTGTGGAGTCAGTCTGCTCTTCCCTGGGTGTGTTACATTGACAGAGTTGGGTCTGTCTGCTCTTCCCTGGGTGTGTTACATTGACAGAGTGGTGCCAGTCTCCTCTTCCCTAGGTGTGTTACATTGACAGAGTAGAGTCAGTCTGCTCTTCCCTGGGTGTGTTACATTGACAGAGTGTGGTCAGTCTGCTATTCCCTGGGTGTGTTACATTGACAGAGTGGGGTCAGTCTGCTCATCCCTGGGTGGGTTACATTGACAGAGTGGGGTCAGTCTGCTCTTCCCTGGGTGTGTTACATTGACAGAGTGAGGTCATTCTGCGATTCCCTGGGTGTGTTACATTGACAGTGTGGAGTCAGTCTGCTCTTCCCTGGGTGTGTTACATTGACAGAGTAGGGTCAATCTGCTCTTCCCTGGGTGTGTTACATTGACAGAGAGGTGCCAGTCTCCTCTTCCCTAGGTGTGTTACATTGACAGAGTGTGGTCAGTCTGCTATTCCCTGGGTGTGTTACATTGACAGAGTGTGGTCAATCTGCTCTTCCCTGGGTGTGTTACATTGACAGAGTGGGGTCAGTCTGCTCATCCCTGGGTGGGTTACATTGACAGAGTGGGGTCAGTCTGCTCTTCCCTGGGTGTGTTACATTGACAGAGTGAGGTCATTCTGCGATTCCCTGGTTGGGTTACATGAACAGAGTTGGGTCAGTCTGCTCTTCCCTGGGTGTGTTACATTGACAGAGTGAGGTCAGTCTGCTCTTCCCTGGGTGTGTTACATTGACAGAGTGGGGTCAGTCTGCTCTTCCTTGGGTGGGTTACTTTGACAGAGTGATGTCAGTCGGATCTCCCCTGGGTGAGTTACATTTGACAGAGTTGGGTCAGTCTGCTCTTCCCTGGGTGTGTTACATTGACAGAGTGAGGTCTGTTTGCTCTTCCCTGGGAGGGTTACATTGACCGAGTGGTGTCAGTCTGCTATTCCCTGAGTGTGTTACATTGACAGAGTGAGGTCAGTCTGCACTTCCCTTGGTGTTTTACATTGACAGAGTGAGGTCAGTCTGCTCTTCCCTGGGTGTGTTGCATTGACAGAGTGGGGTCTGTTTGCTCTTCCCTGGGAGGGTTACATTGACCGAGTGGGGTCAGTCTGCTCTTCCCTGAGTGTGTTACATTGACAGAGTAGGGTCAATCTGCACTTCCCTGGGTGTGTTACATTGACACAGTGGGGTCAGCCTGCTCTTTCCTGGGTGTGTATCATTTTCAGAGTGGGGTCAGTCTGCTCTTGCCTGAGTGTGTTACATTGACACAGTGGGTTCAGCCTGCTCTTCCCTAGGTGTGTTACATTGACAGAGTGGGGTCAGTCTGCTCTTCCCTGGGTGTGTTACGTTGACAGAGTGATGTCAGTCTGCTCTTGCCTAGGTGTGTTACTTTGAGAGAGTGGGGTCAGTCTGCTCTTCCCTTGGTGTGTTACATTGACAGAGTGAGGTCAGTCTGCTCTTTCCTGGGTGTGTTCCATTGACAGAGTGGGGTCTGTTTGCTCATCCCTGGGTGGGTTACATTGACAGAGTTGGGTCAGTCTGCTCTTCCCTGGGTGCTTTACATTGACAGCGTGAGGTCATTCTGCGATTTTTGGTTGGGTTACATGAACAGAGTTGGGTCAGTCTGCTCTTCCCTGGGTGTGTTACTTTGAGAGAGTTGGGTCAGTCTGCTCTTCCCTGGGTGTTTTACATTGACAGAGTGGGGTCAGTCTGCTCTTCCCTGGGTGTCTTACATTGACAGAGTTGGGTCAGTCTGCTCTTCCCTGGGTGTGTAACATTGACAGAGTGGGGTCAGTCTGCTCTTCTCTGGGTGTGTTACATTGACAGACTGGGGTCAGTCTGCTCTTCCCTGGGTGTGTTACATTGTCAGATTAGAGTCAGTCTGCTCTTCCCTGGGTGTGTTTCATTTACAGAGTGGGGTCAGTCTGCACTTGCCAGGGTGTGTTACATTGACAGAGTGGGGTCAGTCTGCTCTTCCCTCTGTGTGTTACATTGACAGAGTGGGGTCAGTCTGCTCTTCCCTGAGTGTGTTACATTGACACAGTGGGGTCAGTGGGATCTTCCCTGGTTGTGTTACATTGACAGAGTGGGGTCAGTCTGCTCTTCCCTGAGTGTGTTACATTGACACAGTGGGGTCAGTGGGATCTTCCCAGGGGGTGTTACATTGACAGAGTGGGGTCATTCTGCTCTTCCCTGGGTGTGTTACATTGACAGAGTGGGGTCAGCGTGCACTTCCCTGGGTGTTTTTATTGACAGAGTGGGGTCAGTCTGCTCTTCCCTGGGAGTGTTACATTGACAGAGTGGGGTCAGTCTGCCCTTCCCTGGGTGTGTTACTTTGACAGGGTGGGGTCAGTCTGCTCTTCCCTGGGTGCGTGACATTGACAGAGTGGGGTCAGTCTGCTGTTCCCTGTGTGTATTACATTTACAGAGTGGGGTCAGTCTGCTCTTCCCTGGGTGTGTTACATTGACAGAGAGGGGTCAGTCTGCTCTTCCCTGGGTGTGTTACATTGACACAGTGGGGTCAGTCTGCTCTTCCCTGGGTGTGTTACAATGACAGAGTGGGGTCAGTCTGCTCTTCCCTGGGTGTGTTACATTGACAGAGAGGGGTCAGTCTGCTCTTCCCTGGGTGTGTTACAATGACCGAGTGGGGTCAGTCTGCTCTTCCTTTGGTGTTTTACATTGACCGAGTGGGGTCAGTCTGCTCTTCCCGCGGTGTGTTACATTGACAGAGTTGGGTCAGTCTGATCTTCCCTGGGTGTATAAAGTTGACAGAAAGGGGTGAGTCTGCTCTTCCCTGGGTGTGTTGCAATGACAGAGTGTGGTCAGTCTGCTCTTCCCTGTGTCTGTTATATTTGACCGGGTGAGGTCAGTCTGCTCTTCCCTGGGTGTGTTACATTGCCAGAGTGGTTTCAGTCTGCTCTCCCCTGGGTGTGTTACATTGACAGAGAGGGGTCAATCTGCTCTTCCCTCGGTGGGTTACATTGAAAGTGTGGGGTCAGTCTGCTCTTCCCTGGGTGTGTCACATTGACACAGTGGGGTCAATCTGCTCTTCCCTGGGTGTGTTACATTGACAGTGTGCGGTCAGTCTGCTATTCCCTGGGTGCATGACATTGACAGAGTGGGGTCAGTCTGCTCTTCCCTGGGTGTGTTACATTGACAGAGTGGTGTCAGTCTGCTCTTCCCAGGGTGTGTTACATTGACAGAAAGGGGTCAGTCTGCTCTTCCCTGGATGTGTTACATTGAATGTGTGGGGTCAGTCTGCTCTTCCCTGGGTGTGTTACATTGACACAGTGGGGTCAGTCTGCTCTTCCCTGCGTGCGTGACATTGACAGAGTGCGGTCAGTCTGCTCTTCCCTGGGTTCATGACATTGACAGAGTGGGGTCAGTCTGTTCTTCCCCAAGTTTGTTACATTGACACAGTGGGGTCAGTCTGTTCTTCCCTGGGTGTGTTACATTGACAGAGTGGGGTCAGTCTGCTCTTCCCTGGGTGTGTTACATTGACAGAGTGGGGTGTGTCTGCTCTTCCCAGGGTGTGTTACATTGACAGGGTGGGGTCAGTCTGCTCTTTCCTGGGTGTGTTACATTGACAGAGTGGGGTCTGTTTGCTCTTCCCTGGGAGGGTTACATTGACCGAGTGGGGTCAGTCTGCTCTTCCCTGAGTGTGTTACATTGACACAGTGGGGTCAGTCTGCTCTTCGCTGGGTGTGTTACATTGACACAGTGGGGTCAGTCTGCTCTTCCCTGTGTGTGTTACATTGACAGAGTCGGGTCAGACTGCTCTTCCCTAGGTGTGTTACATTGACAGAGTGGGGTCAGTCTGCTCTTCCCTGTGTGTGTTACATTGACAGAGTCGGGTCAGTCTGCTCTTCCCTGGGTGTGTTACATTGACAGAGTGAGGTCAGTCTGCTCTTCCCTGGGTGTGTTACATTGACAGAGTGGGGTCAGTCTGCTCTTCCCTGGGTGTCTCACATTGAAAGAGTTGGGTCAGTCTGCTCTTCCCTGGGTGTGTTACATTGACAGAGTGGGGTCAGTCTGCTCTTCTCTGGGTGTGTTACATTGACAGACTGGGGTCAGTCTGCTCTTCCCTGGGAGGGTTACATTGACTGAGTGGGGTCAGTCTGCTCTTCCCTGGGTGTGTTACATTGACAGATTAGAGTCAGTTTGCTCTTCCCTGGGTGTGTTACATTGTCAGATTAGAGTCAGTCTGCTCTTCCCTGGGTGTGTTACATTTACAGAGTGGGGTCAGTCTGCACTTGCCAGGGTGTGTTACATTGACAGAGTGGGGTCAGTCTGCTCTTCCCTCTGTGTGTTACATTGACAGAGTGGGGTCAGTCTGCTCTTCCCTGAGTGTGTTACATTGACACAGTGGGGTCAGTGGGATCTTCCCTGGTTGTGTTACATTGACAGAGTGGGGTCAGTCTGCTCTTCCCTGAGTGTGTTACATTGACACAGTGGGGTCAGTGGGATCTTCCCTGGGTGTGTTACATTGACAGAGTGGGGTCAGTCTGCTCTTCCCTCGGCGTGTTACATTGACAGAGTGGGTCAGTCTGCTCTTGCCTGAGGGTGTTACATTGACAGTGTGGGGTCAGTCTGCTCTTCAGTGGGTGTGTGATATTGACTAAGTGGGGTCAGTCTGCTCTTCCCTGGGTGTGTTACATTGACAGAGTGCGGTCAGTCTACTCTTCCTTGGGTGGGTTACATTGACAGAGTGGGGTCAGTCTGCTCTTCCCTGGGTGTCTCACATTGACAGAGTTGGGTCAGTCTGCTCTTCCCTGGGTGTGTTACATTGACAGAGTGGGTTCAGTCTGCTCTTCCCTGGGTGTGTTACATTGACAGAGTGGGGTCAGTGTGCTCTTCCCTGGGTGTGTTACATTGGCATAGTGAGTTCATTCTGCGCTTCCCTGGTTGTGTTACGTTAACAGAGTTGGGTCAGTCTGCTCTTCCCTGGGTGTGTCACATTGACAGAGTGGGGTCAGTCTGCTCTTCTCTGGGTGTGTTACATTGACAGACTGGGGTCAGTCTGCTATTCCCTGGGAGGGTTACATTGACTGAGTGGGGTCAGTCTGCTCTTCCCGGGTGTGTTACATTGACAGATTAGAGTCAGTCTGCTCTTCCCTGGGTGTGTTTCATTGTCAGATTAGAGTCAGTTTGCTCTTCCCTGGGTGTGTTACATTTACAGAGTGGGGTCAGTCTGCACTTGCCAGGGTGTGTTACATTGACAGAGTGGGGTCAGTCTGCTCTTCCCTGTGTGTGTTACATTGACAGAGTGGGGTCAGTCTGCTCTTCCCTGAGTGTGTTACATTGACACAGTGGGGTCAGTGGGATCTTCCCTGGTTGTGTTACATTGACAGAGTGGGGTCAGTCTGTTCTTCCCGGGGTGTGTTACATTGACAGAGTGCGATCAGTCTGCTCTTCCCTGGGTGTGTTACATTGACATAGTGAGTTCATTCTGCGCTTCCCTGGTTGTGTTACGTTAACAGAGTTGGGTCAGTCTGCTCTTCCCTGTTTGTGTTAATTTGACAGAGTGGGTTCAGTCTGCTCTTCCCTGCGTGTGTTACATTGACAGAGTGGGGTCAGTCTGATCTTCCTTGGGTGTGTTACATTGACAGAGTGGGGTCAGTCTGCTCTTCCCTAGGTGTGTTACATTATCAGAGTGAGGTCTGTCTGCTGATCCCTTTTTGTGTGTGTTACATTGCCATAGTGAGGTAGGTCTGCTCATCCCTGTGTGTGTTACATTGCCAAAGTGAGGTCGGTCTGCTGTTGCCTGGGGGTGTTACATTGACAGAGTGGTGTCAGTCTGCTCTTCCCTGGGTGTCACACATTGACAGAGTTGGGTCTGTCTGCTCTTCCCTGGGTGTGTTACATTGACAGAGTGGTGTCAGTCTGCTCTTCCCTAGGTGTGTTACATTGACAGAGTGGGGTCAGTCTGCTCTTCCCTGGGTGCTTTACATTGACAGCGTGAGGTCATTCTGCGATTTTTGGTTGGGTTACATGAACAGAGTTGGGTCAGTCTGCTCTTCCCTGGGTGTGTTACTTGGAGAGAGTGGGCTCAGTCTGCTCTTCCCTGGGTGTGTTACATTGACAGAGTGAGTTCATTCTGCGCTTCCCTGGGTGTGTTACATTGACAGTGTGGAGTCAGTCTGCTCTTCCCTGGGTGTGTTACATTGACAGAGTTGGGTCTGTCTGCTCTTCCCTGGGTGTGTTACATTGACAGAGTGGTGCCAGTCTCCTCTTCCCTAGGTGTGTTACATTGACAGAGTAGAGTCAGTCTGCTCTTCCCTGGGTGTGTTACATTGACAGAGTGTGGTCAGTCTGCTATTCCCTGGGTGTGTTACATTGACAGAGTGGGGTCAGTCTGCTCATCCCTGGGTGGGTTACATTGACAGAGTGGGGTCAGTCTGCTCTTCCCTGGGTGTGTTACATTGACAGAGTGAGGTCATTCTGCGATTCCCTGGGTGTGTTACATTGACAGTGTGGAGTCAGTCTGCTCTTCCCTGGGTGTGTTACATTGACAGAGTAGGGTCAATCTGCTCTTCCCTGGGTGTGTTACATTGACAGAGTGGTGCCAGTCTCCTCTTCCCTAGGTGTGTTACATTGACAGAGTGTGGTCAGTCTGCTATTCCCTGGGTGTGTTACATTGACAGAGTGTGGTCAATCTGCTCTTCCCTGGGTGTGTTACATTGACAGAGTGGGGTCAGTCTGCTCATCCCTGGGTGGGTTACATTGACAGAGTGGGGTCAGTCTGCTCTTCCCTGGTTGTGTTACATTGACAGAGTGAGGTCATTCTGCGATTCCCTGGTTGGGTTACATGAACAGAGTTGGGTCAGTCTGCTCTTCCCTGGGTGTGTTACATTGACAGAGTGGGGTCAGTCTGCTCTTCCTTGGGTGGGTTACTTTGACAGAGTGATGTCAGTCGGATCTCCCCTGGGTGAGTTACATTTGACAGAGTTGGGTCAGTCTGCTCTTCCCTGGGTGTGTTACATTGACAGAGTGAGGTCTGTTTGCTCTTCCCTGGGAGGGTTACATTGACCGAGTGGTGTCAGTCTGCTATTCCCTGAGTGTGTTACATTGACAGAGTGAGGTCAGTCTGCTCTTCCCTTGGTGTTTTACATTGACAGAGTGAGGTCAGTCTGCTCTTCCCTGGGTGTGTTGCATTGACAGAGTGGGGTCTGTTTGCTCTTCCCTGGGAGGGTTACATTGACCGAGTGGGGTCAGTCTGCTCTTCCCTGAGTGTGTTACATTGACAGAGTAGGGTCAATCTGCACTTCCCTGGGTGTGTTACATTGACACAGTGGGGTCAGCCTGCTCTTTCCTGGGTGTGTTACATTGTCAGAGTGGGGTCAGTCTGCTCTTGACTGAGTGTGTTACATTGACACAGTGGGTTCAGCCTGCTCTTCCCTAGGTGTGTTACATTGACAGAGTGGGGTCAGTCTGCTCTTCCCTGGGAGTGTTACGTTGACAGAGTGATGTCAGTCTGCTCTTGCCTAGGTGTGTTACTTTGAGAGAGTGGGGTCAGTCTGCCCTTCCCTTGGTGTGTTACATTGACAGAGTGAGGTCAGTCTGCTCTTTCCTGGGTGTGTTCCATTGACAGAGTGGGGTCTGTTTGCTCATCCCTGGGTGGGTTACATTGACAGAGTTGGGTCAGTCTGCTCTTCCCTGGGTGCTTTACATTGACAGCGTGAGGTCATTCTGCGATTTTTGGTTGGGTTACATGAACAGAGTTGGGTCAGTCTGCTCTTCCCTGGGTGTGTTACTTTGAGAGAGTTGGGTCAGTCTGCTCTTCCCTGGGTGTTTTACATTGACAGAGTGGGGTCAGTCTGCTCTTCCCTGGGTGTCTCACATTGACAGAGTTGGGTCAGTCTGCTCTTCCCTGGGTGTGTAACATTGACAGAGTGGGGTCAGTCTGCTCTTCTCTGGGTGTGTTACATTGACAGACTGGGGTCAGTCTGCTCTTCCCTGGGTGTGTTACATTGTCAGATTAGAGTCAGTCTGCTCTTCCCTGGGTGTGTTTCATTTACAGAGTGGGGTCAGTCTGCACTTGCCAGGGTGTGTTACATTGACAGAGTGGGGTCAGTCTGCTCTTCCCTCTGTGTGTTACTTTGACAGAGTGGGGTCAGTCTGCTCTTCCCTGAGTGTGTTACATTGACACAGTGGGGTCAGTGGGATCTTCCCTGGTTGTGTTACATTGACAGAGTGGGGTCAGTCTGCTCTTCCCTGAGTGTGTTACATTGACACAGTGGGGTCAGTGGGATCTTCCCAGGGTGTGTTACATTGACAGAGTGGGGTCAGTCTGCTCTTCCCTGGGTGTGTTACATTGACAGAGTGGGGTCAGCGTGCACTTCCCTGGGTGTTTTAAATTGACAGAGTGGGGTCAGTCTGCTCTTCCCTGGGAGTGTTACATTGACAGAGTGGGGTCAGTCTGCCCTTCCCTGGGTGTGTTACTTTGACAGGGTGGGGTCAGTCTGCTCTTCCCTGGGTGCGTGACATTGACAGAGTGGGGTCAGTCTGCTGTTCCCTGTGTGTATTACATTTACAGAGTGGGGTCAGTCTGCTCTTCCCTGGGTGTGTTACATTGACAGAGAGGGGTCAGTCTGCTCTTCCCTGGGTGTGTTACATTGACACAGTGGGGTCAGTCTGCTCTTCCCTGGGTGTGTTACAATGACAGAGTGGGGTCAGTCTGCTCTTCCCTGGGTGTGTTACATTGACAGAGAGGGGTCAGTCTGCTCTTCCCTGGGTGTGTTACAATGACCGAGTGGGGTCAGTCGGCTCTTCCTTGGGTGTTTTACATTGACCGAGTGGGGTCAGTCTGCTCTTCCCGCGGTGTGTTACATTGACAGAGTTGGGTCAGTCTGATCTTCCCTGGGTGTATAACGTTGACAGAAAGGGGTGAGTCTGCTCTTCCCTGGGTGTGTTGCAATGACAGAGTGTGGTCAGTCTGCTCTTCCCTGTGTCTGTTATATTTGACCGGGTGAGGTCAGTCTGCTCTTCCCTGGGTGTGTTACATTGCCAGAGTGGTTTCAGTCTGCTCTCCCCTGGGTGTGTTACATTGACAGAGAGGGGTCAATCTGCTCTTCCCTCGGTGGGTTACATTGAAAGTGTGGGGTCAGTCTGCTCTTCCCTGGGTGTGTCACATTGACACAGTGGGGTCAATCTGCTCTTCCCTGGGTGTGTTACATTGACAGTGTGCGGTCAGTCTGCTCTTCCCTGGGTGCGTGACATTGACAGAGTGGTGTCAGTCTGCTCTTCCCTGGGTGTGTTACATTGACAGAGTGGTGTCAGTCTGCTCTTCCCAGGGTGTGTTACATTGACAGAAAGGGGTCAGTCTGCTCTTCCCTGGATGTGTTACATTTAATGTGTGGGGTCAGTCTGCTCTTCCCTGGGTGTGTTACATTGACACAGTGGGGTCAGTCTGCTCTTCCCTGCGTGCGTGACATTGACAGAGTGCGGTCAGTCTGCTCTTCCCTGGGTTCATGACATTGACAGAGTGGGGTCAGTCTGTTCTTCCCCAAGTTTGTTACATTGACACAGTGGGGTCAGTCTGTTCTTCCCTGGGTGTGTTACATTGACAGAGTGGGGTCAGTCTGCTCTTCCCTGGGTGTGTTACATTGACAGAGTGGGGTGTGTCTGCTCTTCCCAGGGTGTGTTACATTGACAGGGTGGGGTCAGTCTGCTCTTTCCTGGGTGTGTTACATTGACAGAGTGGGGTCTGTTTGCTCTTCCCTGGGAGGGTTACATTGACCGAGTGGGGTCAGTCTGCTCTTCCCTGAGTGTGTTACATTGACACAGTGGGGTCAGTCTGCTCTTCGCTGGGTGTGTAACATTGACACAGTGGGGTCAGTCTGCTCTTCCCTGTGTGTGTTACATTGACAGAGTCGGGTCAGACTGCTCTTCCCTAGGTGTGTTACATTGACAGAGTGGGGTCAGTCTGCTCTTCCCTGTGTGTGTTACATTGACAGAGTCGGGTCAGTCTGCTCTTCCCTGGGTGTGTTACATTGACAGAGTGAGGTCAGTCTGCTCTTCCCTGGGTGTGTTACATTGACAGAGTGGGGTCAGTCTGCTCTTCCCTGGGTGTCTCACATTGAAAGAGTTGGGTCAGTCTGCTCTTCCCTGGGTGTGTTACATTGACAGAGTGGGGTCAGTCTGCTCTTCTCTGGGTGTGTTACATTGACAGACTGGGGTCAGTCTGCTCTTCCCTGGGAGGGTTACATTGACTGAGTGGGGTCAGTCTGCTCTTCCCTGGGTGTGTTACATTGACAGATTAGAGTCAGTCTGCTCTTCCCTGGGTGTGTTACATTGTCAGATTAGAGTCAGTCTGCTGTTCCCTGGGTGTGTTACATTTACAGAGTGGGGTCAGTCTGCACTTGCCAGGGTGTGTTACATTGACAGAGTGGGGTCAGTCTGCTCTTCCCTCTGTGTGTTACATTGACAGAGTGGGGTCAGTCTGCTCTTCCCTGAGTGTGTTACATTGACACAGTGGGGTCAGTGGGATCTTCCCTGGTTGTGTTACATTGACAGAGTGGGGTCAGTCTGCTCTTCCCTGAGTGTGTTACATTGACACAGTGGGGTCAGTGGGATCTTCCCTGGGTGTGTTACATTGACAGAGTGGGGTCAGTCTGCTCTTCCCTCGGCGTGTTACATTGACAGAGTGGGTCAGTCTGCTCTTGCCTGAGGGTGTTACATTGACAGTGTGGGGTCAGTCTGCTCTTCAGTGGGTGTGTGATATTGACTAAGTGGGGTCAGTCTGCTCTTCCCTGGGTGTGTTACATTGACAGAGTGCGGTCAGTCTACTCTTCCTTGGGTGGGTTACATTGACAGAGTGGGGTCAGTCTGCTCTTCCCTGGGTGTCTCACATTGACAGAGTTGGGTCAGTCTGCTCTTCCCTGGGTGTGTTACATTGACAGCGTGGGGTCAGTCTGCTCTTCCCTGGGGGTGTTACATTGACAGAGTGGGGTCAGTGTGCTCTTCCCTGGGTGTGTTACATTGGCATAGTGAGTTCATTCTGCGCTTCCCTGGTTGTGTTACGTTAACAGAGTTGGGTCAGTCTGCTCTTCCCTGGGTGTGTCACATTGACAGAGTGGGGTCAGTCTGCTCTTCTCTGGGTGTGTTACATTGACAGACTGGGGTCAGTCTGCTATTCCCTGGGAGGGTTACATTGACTGAGTGGGGTCAGTCTGCTCTTCCCGGGTGTGTTACATTGACAGATTAGAGTCAGTCTGCTCTTCCCTGGGTGTGTTTCATTGTCAGATTAGAGTCAGTTTGCTCTTCCCTGGGTGTGTTACATTTACAGAGTGGGGTCGGTCTGCACTTGCCAGGGTGTGTTACATTGACAGAGTGGGGTCAGTCTGCTCTTCCCTGTGTGTGTTACATTGACAGAGTGGGGTCAGTCTGCTCTTCCCTGAGTGTGTTACATTGACACAGTGGGGTCAGTGGGATCTTCCCTGGTTGTGTTACATTGACAGAGTGGGGTCAGTCTGTTCTTCCCGGGGTGTGTTACATTGACAGAGTGCGATCAGTCTGCTCTTCCCTGGGTGTGTTACATTGACATAGTGAGTTCATTCTGCGCTTCCCTGGTTGTGTTACGTTAACAGAGTTGGGTCAGTCTGCTCTTCCCTGCTTGTGTTAATTTGACAGAGTGGGTTCAGTCTGCTCTTCCCTGCGTGTGTTACATTGACAGAGTGGGGTCAGTCTGATCTTCCTTGGGTGTGTCACATTGACAGAGTGGGGTCAGTCTGCTCTTCTCTGGGTGTGTTACATTGACAGACTGGGGTCAGTCTGCTATTCCCTGGGAGGGTTACATTGACTGAGTGGGGTCAGTCTGCTCTTCCCGGGTGTGTTACATTGACAGATTAGAGTCAGTCTGCTCTTCCCTGGGTGTGTTTCATTGTCAGATTAGAGTCAGTTTGCTCTTCCCTGGGTGTGTTACATTGACAGAGTGGGTTCAGTCTGCTCTTCCCTGCGTGTGTTACATTGACAGAGTGGGGTCAGTCTGATCTTCCTTGGGTGTGTTACATTGACAGAGTGGGGTCAGTCTGCTCTTCCCTAGGTGTGTTACATTATCAGAGTGAGGTCTGTCTGCTCATCCCTTTTTGTGTGTGTTACATTGCCATAGTGAGGTAGGTCTGCTCATCCCTGTGTGTGTTACATTGCCAAAGTGAGGTCGGTCAGCTGTTGCCTGGGGGTGTTACATTGACAGAGTGGTGTCAGTCTGCTCTTCCCTGGGTGTCTCACATTGACAGAGTTGGGTCTGTCTGCTCTTCCCTGGGTGTGTTACATTGACAGAGTGGTGTCAGTCTGCTCTTCCCTAGGTGTGTTACATTGACAGAGTGGGGTCAGTCTGCTCTTCCCTGGGTGCTTTACATTGACAGCGTGAGGTCATTCTGCGATTTTTGGTTGGGTTACATGAACAGAGTTGGGTCAGTCTGCTCTTCCCTGGGTGTGTTACTTGGAGAGAGTGGGCTCAGTCTGCTCTTCCCTGGGTGTGTTACATTGACAGAGTGAGTTCATTCTGCTCTTCCCTGGGTGTGTTACATTGACAGAGTTGGGTCTGACTGCTCCTCCCTAGGTGTGTTACATTGACAGAGTGGTGCCAGTCTCCTCTTCCCTAGGTGTGTTACATTGACAGAGTAGAGTCAGTCTGCTCTTCCCTGGGTGTGTTACATTGACAGAGTGTGGTCAGTCTGCTATTCCCTGGGTGTGTTACATTGACAGAGTGGGGTCAGTCTGCTCATCCCTGGGTGGGTTACATTGACAGAGTGGGGTCAGTCTGCTCTTCCCTGGGTGTGTTACATTGACAGAGTGAGGTCATTCTGCGATTCCCTGGGTGTGTTACATTGACAGTGTGGAGTCAGTCTGCTCTTCCCTGGGTGTGTTACATTGACAGAGTAGGGTCAATCTGCTCTTCCCTGGGTGTGTTACATTGACAGAGTGGTGCCAGTCTCCTCTTCCCTAGGTGTGTTACATTGACAGAGTGTGGTCAGTCTGCTATTCCCTGGGTGTGTTACATTGACAGAGTGTGGTCAATCTGCTCTTCCCTGGGTGTGTTACATTGACAGAGTGGGGTCAGTCTGCTCATCCCTGGGTGGGTTACATTGACAGAGTGGGGTCAGTCTGCTCTTCCCTGGGTGTGTTACATTGACAGAGTGAGGTCATTCTGCGATTCCCTGGTTGGGTTACATGAACAGAGTTGGGTCAGTCTGCTCTTCCCTGGGTGTGTTACATTGACAGAGTGGGGTCAGTCTGCTCTTCCTTGGGTGGGTTACTTTGACAGAGTGATGTCAGTCGGATCTCCCCTGGGTGAGTTACATTTGACAGAGTTGGGTCAGTCTGCTCTTCCCTGGGTGTGTTACATTGACAGAGTGAGGTCTGTTTGCTCTTCCCTGGGAGGGTTACATTGACCGAGTGGTGTCAGTCTGCTATTCCCTGAGTGTGTTACATTGACAGAGTGAGGTCAGTCTGCTCTTCCCTGGGTGTGTTCCATTGACAGAGTGGGGTCTGTTTACTCTTCCCTGGGAGGGTTACATTGACCGAGTGGGGTCAGTCTGCTCTTCCCTGAGCGTGTTACATTGACAGAGTAGGGTCAATCTGCACTTCCCTGGGTGTGTTACATTGACACAGTGGGGTCAGCCTGCTCTTTCCTGGGTGTGTTACATTGTCAGAGTGGGGTCAGTCTGCTCTTGCCTGAGTGTGTTACATTGACACAGTGGGTTCAGCCTGCTCATCCCTAGGTGTGTTACATTGTCAGATTAGAGTCAGTCTGCTCTTCCCTGGGTGTGTTTCATTTACAGAGTGGGGTCAGTCTGCTCTTCCCTCTGTGTGTTACATTGACAGAGTGGGGTCAGTCTGCTCTTCCCTGAGTGTGTTACATTGACACAGTGGGGTCAGTGGGATCTTCCCTGGTTGTGTTACATTGACAGAGTGGGGTCAGTCTGCTCTTCCCTGAGTGTGTTACATTGACACAGTGGGGTCAGTGGGATCTTCCCTGGGTGTGTTACATTGACAGAGTGGGGTCAGTCTGCTCTTCCCTGGGTGTGTTACATTGACAGAGTGGGGTCAGCGTGCACTTCCCTGGGTGTTTTAAATTGACAGAGTGGGGTCAGTCTGCTCTTCCCTGGGAGTGTTACATTGACAGAGTGGGGTCAGTCTGCCCTTCCCTGGGTGTGTTACTTTGACAGGGTGGGGTCAGTCTGCTCTTCCCTGGGTGCGTGACATTGACAGAGTGGGGTCAGTCTGCTGTTCCCTGGGTGTGTTACATTTACAGAGTGGGGTCAGTCTGCTCTTCCCTGGGTGTGTTATATTGACAGAGAGGGGTCAGTCTGCTCTTCCCTGGATGTGTTCCATTGAATGTGTGGGGTCAGTCTGCTCTTCCCTGGGTGTGTTACATTGACACAGTGGGGTCAGTCTGCTCTTCCCTGGGTGTGTTACAATGACAGAGTGGGGTCAGTCTGCTCTTCCCTGGGTGTGTTACATTGACAGAGAGGGGTCAGTCTGCTCTTCCCTGGGTGTGTTACAATGACCGAGTGGGGTCAGTCTGCTCTTCCTTGGGTGTTTTACATTGACCGAGTGGGGTCAGTCTGCTCTTCCCGCGGTGTGTTACATTGACAGAGTTGGGTCAGTCTGATCTTCCCTGGGTGTATAACGTTGACAGAAAGGGGTGAGTCTGCTCTTCCCTGGTTGTGTTGCAATGACAGAGTGTGGTCAGTCTGCTCTTCCCTGTGTCTGTTATATTTGACCGGGTGAGGTCAGTCTGCTCTTCCCTGGGTGTGTTACATTGACAGAGAGGGGTCAATCTGCTCTTCCCTCGGTGGGTTACATTGAAAGTGTGGGGTCAGTCTGCTCTTCCCTGGGTGTGTCACATTGACACAGTGGGGTCAATCTGCTCTTCCCTGGGTGTGTTACATTGACAGTGTGCGGTCAGTCTGCTCTTCCCTGGGTGCGTGACATTGACAGAGTGGGGTCAGTCTGCTCTTCCCTGGGTGTGTTACATTGACAGAGTGGTGTCAGTCTGCTCTTCCCTGGGTGTGTTACATTGACAGAGAGGGGTCAGTCTGCTCTTCCCTGGATGTGTTACATTGAATGTGTGGGGTCAGTCTGCTCTTCCCTGGGTGTGTTACATTGACACAGTGGGGTCAGTCTGCTCTTCCCTGGGTGTGTTACAAAGACAGAGAGGGGTCAGTCTGCTCTTCCCTGGGTGTGTTACAGTGACAGAGTTGGGTCAGCCTGCTCTTCCCAGAATGTGTTACATTGACAGAGTTGGGTCAGTCTGATCTTCCCTGGGTATGAAACGTTGACAGAAAGGGGTCAGTCTGCTCTTCCCTAGGTGTGTTACATTGACAGAGTGGGTTCAGTCTGCTCTTCCCTGGGTGTGTTACATTGACAGAGTGAGGTCAGTCTGCTCTTCCCTGGGTGTGTTACATCGACAGAGTGGGATCAGTCTACTCTGCACTGGGTGTCTTACATTGACAGAGTGGGGTCAGTCTGCTCTTCCCTGGGTGTGTTACATTGACAGAGTGGGGTCAGTCTGCTCCTCCCAGGGTGTGTTACATTGACAGAGTGGGGTCCGTCTGCTCTTCCCTGTGTGTGTTACATTGACAGAGTGGGGTCAGTCTACTCTTCCCTGCGTGTGTTACATTGACAGGGTGCGGTCAGTCTGCTCCTCCCAGGGTATGTTACATTGACAGAGTGGGGTCAGTCTGCTCTTCCTCGGGTGTGTTTCATTGACAGAGTGGGGTCAGTCTACGCTTCCCTGGGCCTGTTACATTGACAGAGTGGGGTCAGTCTGCTCGTCCCTGGGTGTGTTACAGTGACAGAGTGGGGACAGTCTGCTCTTCCCAGGGTGCATTAGATTGACAGAGTGGGGTCAGTCTGCTCTTCCCTGGGTGGGTTACATTGACTGAGTGCGGTCAGTCTGCTCTTACCAGCGTCTGTTACATTGACAGAGTGGGGTCAGTCTGCTCTTCCATGGGTTTGTTACATTGACAGAGTGGGGTCAGTCTGCTCTTCCCTGGGTGTGTTACAGTGACTGAGTGGGGTCAGTCTGCTCTTCCCAGGGTGTGTTACATTGACAGATTGGGGTCAGTCTGCTCTTCCCAGGGTGTGTTACATTGACAGAGTGGGGTCAGTCTGCTCTTCCCTGGGTGTGTTACATTGACAGAGTGCGGTCAGTGTGCTCTTCCCTGGGTGCGTGACATTGACAGAGTGGGGTCAGTCTGCTCTTCCCTGGGTGTGTTACATTGACAGAGTGGGGTCAGTCTGCTCTTCCCTGGGTGCGTGACATTGACAGAGTGGGGTCAGTCTGCTCTTCCCTGGGTGTTTTACATTGACAGATTGGGGTCAGTCTGCTCTTCCCTGGGTGTGTTACATTGACAGAGTGGGGACAGTCTGCTCTTCCCTGGGTGTGTTACATTGACAGAGTGAGGTCAGTCTGCTCTACCGTGGGTGTATTACATTGACAGAGTGGGGTCAGTCTACTCTTCCCTGGGTGTCTTACATTGACAGAGTGGGGTCAGTCTGCTCTTCCCTGGGTGAGTTACATTGACAGAGTGGGGTCAGTCTGCTCTTCCCTGGGTGTGATATACTGACAGAGTGGGGTCAGTCTGCTCTTCCCTGGGTGCGTTACATTGACAGAGGGGGGTCAATCTTCTCTTCCCTGTGTGTGTTACATTGACAGAGTGGGGTCAGTGTGTTCTTCCCTGAGTGTGTTACATTGACAGAGTGGGGTCAGTCTGCTCTTCCCTGGGTGTGTTACATTGACAGAGTGTGGTCAGTCTGCTCTTCCCTGGGTCTGCGCTATTGACAGAGTGGGGTCAGTCTGTTCTTCCCTGGGTGCGTTACATTTACAGAGTGGGGTCAGTATGCTCTTCCCTGGGTGTGTTACATTGACAGAACAGGGTCCGTCTGCCTTTCCCTGGGTGTGTTACATTGACAGAGTGAGGTTAGTCTGCTCTTCCCTGGGAGTGTTACATTGACAGATTGAGGTCCGTCTGCTC
Source organism: Chiloscyllium punctatum (assembly GCF_047496795.1). NCBI lineage: Eukaryota > Metazoa > Chordata > Chondrichthyes > Orectolobiformes > Hemiscylliidae > Chiloscyllium > Chiloscyllium punctatum. Next base: position 5,484,134 of record NC_092755.1, read on the forward strand.
TTCCCTGGGTGTGTTACAATGACAGAGTGGGGTCAGTCTGTTCTTCCCTGGGTGTGTTACATTGACAGAGTTGGGTCAGTCTGATCTTCCCTGGGTTTATAACGTTGAGAGAAAGGGGTCAGTCTGCTCTTCCCTGGGTGTGTTACATTGCCAGAGTGGTTTCAGTCTGCTCTTCCCTGGGTGTGTTACATTGACAGAGAGGGGTCAGTCTGCTCTTCCCTGGGTGTGTTACATTGACAGAGTGGGGTCAGTCTGCTCTTCCCTGGGTGTGTTACATTGACAGAGAGGGGTCAGTCTGCTCTTCCCTGGATGTGTTACATTGAAAGTGTGGGGTCAGTCTGCTCTTCCCTGGGTGTGTTACATTGACACAGTGGGGTCAGTCTGCTCTTCCCAGGGTGCGTGACATTGACAGAGTGCGGTCAGTCTGCTCTTCCCTGGGTACGTGACATTGACAGAGTGGGGTCAGTCTGCTCTTCCCTGGGTGTGTTACATTGACAGAGTGGGGTCAGTCTGCTCTTCCCTGGGTATGTTACATTGACCTAGCCAGGTCAATCTTCTGTTCCCTGTGTGTGTTACATTGACAGAGGGGGCTCAGTCTGCATTTCCCTGGGTGTGTTACATTGACAGAGTGAGGTCAGTCTGCTCTTCCCTGGGTGTGTTACAATGACAGAGAGGGGTCAGTCTGCTCTTCCCTGGGTGTGTTACAATGACAGAGTTGGGTCAGTCTGCTCTTCCCAGAATGTGTTACATTGACAGAGTTGGTCAGTCTGATCTTCCCTGGGTGTGATCCGTTAACAGAAAGGGGTCAGTCTGCTCTTCCCTGGGTGTTTTACATTGACTGAGTGGGGTCAGTCTGCTCTTCCCTGGGTGTGTTACATTGACAGAGTGGGGTAGGTCTGCTCTTCCCTGGGTGTGTTACATTGACAGAGTGGGGTCAGTCTGCTCTTCCCAGGGTGGGTTACATTGACTGAGTGCGGTCAGTCTACTCTTCCCTGCGTCTGTTACATTGACAGAGTGGGGTCAGTCTGCTCTTCCCTGGGTTTGTTACATTGACAGAGTGGGGTCAGTCTGCTCTTCGCTGGGTGTGTTACAGTGACAGAGTGGGGTCAGTCTGCTCTTCCCAGGGTGTGTTACATTGACAGAGTGGGGACAGTCTGCTCTTCCCTGGGTGTGTTACATTGACAGAGTGCGGTCAGTGTGCTCTTCCCTGGGTGCGTGAGATTGACAGAGTGGGGTCAGTCTGCTCTTCCCAGTGTGTGTTACATTGACAGAGTGGGGACAGTCTGCTCTTCCCTGGGTGTGTTACATTGACAGAGTGAGGTCAGTCTGCTCTTCCCTGCGTGTGTTACATTGACAGAGTGGGGTCAGTCTGATCTTCCTTGGGTGTGTTACATTGACAGAGTGGGGTCAGTCTGCTCTTCCCTAGGTGTGTTACATTATCAGAGTGAGGTCTGTCTGCTCATCCCTTTTTGTGTGTGTTACATTGCCATAGTGAGGTAGGTCTGCTCATCCCTGTGTGTGTTACATTGCCAAAGTGAGGTCGGTCTGCTGTTGCCTGGGGGTGTTACATTGACAGAGTGGTGTCAGTCTGCTCTTCCCTGGGTGTCTCACATTAACAGAGTTGGGTCTGTCTGCTCTTCCCTGGGTGTGTTACATTGACAGAGTGGTGTCAGTCTGCTCTTCCCTAGGTGTGTTACATTGACAGAGTGGGGTCAGTCTGCTCTTCCCTGGGTGCTTTACATTGACAGCGTGAGGTCATTCTGCGATTTTTGGTTGGGTTACATGAACAGAGTTGGGTCAGTCTGCTCTTCCCTGGGTGTGTTACTTGGAGAGAGTGGGCTCAGTCTGCTCTTCCCTGGGTGTGTTACATTGACAGAGTGAGTTCATTCTGCGCTTCCCTGGGTGTGTTACATTGACAGTGTGGAGTCAGTCTGCTCTTCCCTGGGTGTGTTACATTGACAGAGTTGGGTCTGTCTGCTCTTCCCTGGGTGTGTTACATTGACAGAGTGGTGCCAGTCTCCTCTTCCCTAGGTGTGTTACATTGACAGAGTAGAGTCAGTCTGCTCTTCCCTGGGTGTGTTACATTGACAGAGTGTGGTCAGTCTGCTATTCCCTGGGTGTGTTACATTGACAGAGTGGGGTCAGTCTGCTCATCCCTGGGTGGGTTACATTGACAGAGTGGGGTCAGTCTGCTCTTCCCTGGGTGTGTTACATTGACAGAGTGAGGTCATTCTGCGATTCCCTGGGTGTGTTACATTGACAGTGTGGAGTCAGTCTGCTCTTCCCTGGGTGTGTTACATTGACAGAGTAGGGTCAATCTGCTCTTCCCTGGGTGTGTTACATTGACAGAGTGGTGCCAGTCTCCTCTTCCCTAGGTGTGTTACATTGACAGAGTGTGGTCAGTCTGCTATTCCCTGGGTGTGTTACATTGACAGAGTGTGGTCAATCTGCTCTTCCCTGGGTGTGTTACATTGACAGAGTGGGGTCAGTCTGCTCATCCCTGGGTGGGTTACATTGACAGAGTGGGGTCAGTCTGCTCTTCCCTGGGTGTGTTACATTGACAGAGTGAGGTCATTCTGCGATTCCCTGGTTGGGTTACATGAACAGAGTTGGGTCAGTCTGCTCTTCCCTGGGTGTGTTACATTGACAGAGTGGGGTCAGTCTGCTCTTCCTTGGGTGGGTTACTTTGACAGAGTGATGTCAGTCGGATCTCCCCTGGGTGAGTTACATTTGACAGAGTTGGGTCAGTCTGCTCTTCCCTGGGTGTGTTACATTGACAGAGTGAGGTCTGTTTGCTCTTCCCTGGGAGGGTTACATTGACCGAGTGGTGTCAGTCTGCTATTCCCTGAGTGTGTTACATTGACAGAGTGAGGTCAGTCTGCTCTTCCCTGGGTGTGTTCCATTGACAGAGTGGGGTCTGTTTGCTCTTCCCTGGGAGGGTTACATTGACCGAGTGGGGTCAGTCTGCTCTTCCCTGAGCGTGTTACATTGACAGAGTAGGGTCAATCTGCACTTCCCTGGGTGTGTTACATTGACACAGTGGGGTCAGCCTGCTCTTTCCTGGGTGTGTTACATTGTCAGAGTGGGGTCAGTCTGCTCTTGCCTGAGTGTGTTACATTGACACAGTGGGTTCAGCCTGCTCATCCCTAGGTGTGTTACATTGACAGAGTGGGGTCAGTCTGCTCTTCCCTGGGAGTGTTACATTGACAGAGTGGGGTCAGTCTGCCCTTCCCTGGGTGTGTTACTTTGACAGGGTGGGGTCAGTCTGCTCTTCCCTGGGTGCGTGACATTGACAGAGTGGGGTCAGTCTGCTGTTCCCTGGGTGTGTTACATTTACAGAGTGGGGTCAGTCTGCTCTTCCCTGGGTGTGTTATATTGACAGAGAGGGGTCAGTCTGCTCTTCCCTGGATGTGTTCCATTGAATGTGTGGGGTCAGTCTGCTCTTCCCTGGGTGTGTTACATTGACACAGTGGGGTCAGTCTGCTCTTCCCTGGGTGTGTTACATTGACAGAGAGGGGTCTGTTTGCTCTTCCCTGGGAGGGTTACATTGACCGAGTGGGGTCAGTCTGCTCTTCCCTGAGCGTGTTACATTGACAGAGTAGGGTCAATCTGCACTTCCCTGGGTGTGTTACATTGACACAGTGGGGTCAGCCTGCTCTTTCCTGGGTGTGTTACATTGTCAGAGTGGGGTCAGTCTGCTCTTGCCTGAGTGTGTTACATTGACACAGTGGGTTCAGCCTGCTCATCCCTAGGTGTGTTACATTGACAGAGTGGGGTCAGTCTGCTCTTCCCTGGGTGTGTTACATTGACAGAGTGATGTCAGTCTGCCCTATCCTAGGTGTGTTACTTTGAGAGAGTGGGGTCAGTCTGCTCTTCCCTTGGTGTGTTACATTGACAGAGTGAGGTCAGTCTGCTCTTTCCTGGGTGTGTTCCATTGACAGAGTGGGGTCTGTTTGCTCATCCCTGGGTGGGTTACATTGACAGAGTTGGGTCAGTCTGCTCTTCCCTGGGTGCTTTACATTGACAGCGTGAGGTCATTCTGCGATTTTTGGTTGGGTTACATGAACAGAGTTGGGTCAGTCTGCTCTTCCCTGGGTGTGTTACTTTGAGAGAGTTGGGTCAGTCTGCTCTTCCCTGGGTGTTTTTCATTGACAGAGTGGGGTCAGTCTGCTCTTCCCTGGGTGTCTCACATTGACAGAGTTGGGTCAGTCTGCTCTTCCCTGGGTGTGTTACATTGACAGAGTGGGGTCAGTCTGCTCTTCTCTGGGTGTGTTACATTGACAGACTGGGGTCAGTCTGCTCTTCCCTGGGAGGGTTACATTGACTGAGTGGGGTCAGTCTGCTCTTCCCTGGGTGTGTTACATTGACAGATTAGAGTCAGTCTGCTCTTCCCTGGGTGTGTTACATTGTCAGATTAGAGTCAGTCTGCTCTTCCCTGGGTGTGTTTCATTTACAGAGTGGGGTCAGTCTGCACTTGCCAGGGTGTGTTACATTGACAGAGTGGGGTCAGTCTGCTCTTCCCTCTGTGTGTTACATTGACAGAGTGGGGTCAGTCTGCTCTTCCCTGAGTGTGTTACATTGACACAGTGGGGTCATTGGGATCTTCCCTGGTTGTGTTACATTGACAGAGTGGGGTCAGTCTGCTCTTCCCTGAGTGTGTTACATTGACACAGTGGGGTCAGTGGGATCTTCCCTGGGTGTGTTACATTGACAGAGTGGGGTCAGTCTGCTCTTCCCTGGGTGTGTTACATTGACAGAGTGGGGTCAGCGTGCACTTCCATGGGTGTTTTAAATTGACAGAGTGGGGTCAGTCTGCTCTTCCCTGGGAGTGTTACATTGACAGAGTGGGGTCAGTCTGCCCTTCCCTGGGTGTGTTACTTTGACAGGGTGGGGTCAGTCTGCTCTTCCCTGGGTGCGTGACATTGACAGAGTGGGGTCAGTCTGCTGTTCCCTGGGTGTGTTACATTTACAGAGTGGGGTCAGTCTGCTCTTCCCTGGGTGTGTTATATTGACAGAGAGGGGTCAGTCTGCTCTTCCCTGGATGTGTTCCATTGAATGTGTGGGGTCAGTCTGCTCTTCCCTGGGTGTGTTACATTGACACAGTGGGGTCAGTCTGCTCTTCCCTGGGTGTGTTACATTGACAGAGAGGGGTCTGTTTGCTCTTCCCTGGGAGGGTTACATTGACCGAGTGGGGTCAGTCTGCTCTTCCCTGAGCGTGTTACATTGACAGAGTAGGGTCAATCTGCACTTCCCTGGGTGTGTTACATTGACACAGTGGGGTCAGCCTGCTCTTTCCTGGGTGTGTTACATTGTCAGAGTGGGGTCAGTCTGCTCTTGCCTGAGTGTGTTACATTGACACAGTGGGTTCAGCCTGCTCATCCCTAGGTGTGTTACATTGACAGAGTGGGGTCAGTCTGCTCTTCCCTGGGTGTGTTACATTGACAGAGTGATGTCAGTCTGCTCTTGCCTAGGTGTGTTACTTTGAGAGAGTGGGGTCAGTCTGCTCTTCCCTTGGTGTGTTACATTGACAGAGTGAGGTCAGTCTGCTCTTTCCTGGGTGTGTTCCATTGACAGAGTGGGGTCTGTTTGCTCATCCCTGGGTGGGTTACATTGACAGAGTTGGGTCAGTCTGCTCTTCCCTGGGTGCTTTACATTGACAGCGTGAGGTCATTCTGCGATTTTTGGTTGGGTTACATGAACAGAGTTGGGTCAGTCTGCTCTTCCCTGGGTGTGTTACTTTGAGAGAGTTGGGTCAGTCTGCTCTTCCCTGGGTGTTTTACATTGACAGAGTGGGGTCAGTCTGCTCTTCCCTGGGTGTCTCACATTGACAGAGTTGGGTCAGTCTGCTCTTCCCTGGGTGTGTTACATTGACAGAGTGGGGTCAGTCTGCTCTTCTCTGGGTGTGTTACATTGACAGACTGGGGTCAGTCTGCTCTTCCCTGGGAGGGTTACATTGACTGAGTGGGGTCAGTCTGCTCTTCCCTGGGTGTGTTACATTGACAGATTAGAGTCAGTCTGCTCTTCCCTGGGTGTGTTACATTGTCAGATTAGAGTCAGTCTGCTCTTCCCTGGGTGTGTTTCATTTACAGAGTGGGGTCAGTCTGCACTTGCCAGGGTGTGTTACATTGACAGAGTGGGGTCAGTCTGCTCTTCCCTCTGTGTGTTACATTGACAGAGTGGGGTCAGTCTGCTCTTCCCTGAGTGTGTTACATTGACACAGTGGGGTCATTGGGATCTTCCCTGGTTGTGTTACATTGACAGAGTGGGGTCAGTCTGCTCTTCCCTGAGTGTGTTACATTGACACAGTGGGGTCAGTGGGATCTTCCCTGGGTGTGTTACATTGACAGAGTGGGGTCAGTCTGCTCTTCCCTGGGTGTGTTACATTGACAGAGTGGGGTCAGCGTGCACTTCCATGGGTGTTTTAAATTGACAGAGTGGGGTCAGTCTGCTCTTCCCTGGGAGTGTTACATTGACAGAGTGGGGTCAGTCTGCCCTTCCCTGGGTGTGTTACTTTGACAGGGTGGGGTCAGTCTGCTCTTCCCTGGGTGCGTGACATTGACAGAGTGGGGTCAGTCTGCTGTTCCCTGGGTGTGTTACATTTACAGAGTGGGGTCAGTCTGCTCTTCCCTGGGTGTGTTATATTGACAGAGAGGGGTCAGTCTGCTCTTCCCTGAATGTGTTCCATTGAATGTGTGGGGTCAGTCTGCTCTTCCCTGGGTGTGTTACATTGACACAGTGGGGTCAGTCTGCTCTTCCCTGGGTGTGTTACATTGACAGAGAGGGGTCAGTCTGCTCTTCCCTGGGTGTGTTACAATGACCGAGTGGGGTCAGTCTGCTCTTCCTTGGGTGTTTTACATTGACCGAGTGGGGTCAGTCTGCTCTTCCCGCGGTGTGTTACATTGACAGAGTTGGGTCAGTCTGATCTTCCCTGGGTGTATAACGTTGACAGAAAGGGGTGAGTCTGCTCTTCCCTGGGTGTGTTGCAATGACAGAGTGTGGTCAGTCTGCTCTTCCCTGTGTCTGTTATATTTGACCGGGTGAGGTCAGTCTGCTCTTCCCTGGGTGTGTTACATTGCCAGAGTGGTTTCAGTCTGCTCTCCCCTGGGTGTGTTACATTGACAGAGAGGGGTCAATCTGCTCTTCCCTCGGTGGGATACATTGAAAGTGTGGGGTCAGTCTGCTCTTCCCTGGGTGTGTCACATTGACACAGTGGGGTCAATCTGCTCTTCCCTGGGTGTGTTACATTGACAGTGTGCGGTCAGTCTGCTCTTCCCTGGGTGCGTGACATTGACAGAGTGGGGTCAGACTGCTCTTCCCTGGGTGTGTAACATTGACAGAGTGGTGTCAGTCTGCTCTTCCCTGGGTGTGTTACATTGACAGAGAGGGGTCAGTCTGCTCTTCCCTGGATGTGTTACATTGAATGTGTGGGGTCAGTCTGCTCTTCCCTGGGTGTGTTACATTGACACAGTGGGGTCAGTCTGCTCTTCCCTGGGTGCGTGACATTGACAGAGTGCGGTCAGTCTGCTCTTCCCTGGGTGCGTGACATTGACAGAGTGGGGTCAGTCTGTTCTTCCCTGGGTGTCTAACATTGACAGAGTGGGGTCAGTCTGCTCTTCCCTGGGTGTGTTACATTGACAGAGTGGGGTTAGTCTGCTCTTCCCTGGGTATGTTACATTGACCTAGCCAGGTCAATCGTCTGTTCCCTGGTTGTGTTACATTGACAGAGGGGGCTCAGTCTGCTCTTCCCTGGGTGTGTTACATTGACAGAGTGAGGTCAGTCTGCTCTTCCCTGGGTGTGTTACAAAGACAGAGAGGGGTCAGTCTGCTCTTCCCTGGGTGTGTTACAGTGACAGAGTTGGGTCAGCCTGCTCTTCCCAGAATGTGTTACATTGACAGAGTTGGGTCAGTCTGATCTTCCCTGGGTATGAAACGTTGACAGAAAGGGGTCAGTCTGCTCTTCCCTAGGTGTGTTACATTGACAGAGTGGGTTCAGTCTGCTCTTCCCTGGGTGTGTTACATTGACAGAGTGAGGTCAGTCTGCTCTTCCCTGGGTGTGTTACATTGACAGAGTGGGATCAGTCTACTCTGCACTGGGTGTCTTACATTGACAGAGTGGGGTCAGTCTGCTCTTCGCTGGGTGTGTTACATTGACAGAGTGGGGTCAGTCTGATCCTCCCAGGGTGTGTTACATTGACAGAGTGGGGTCCGTCTGCTCTTCCCTGTGTGTGTTACATTGACAGAGTGGGGTCAGTCTACTCTTCCCTGCGTGTGTTACATTGACAGAGTGGGGTCAGTCTACTCTTCCCTGCGTGTGTTACATTGACAGGGTGCGGTCAGTCTGCTCTTCCCAGGGTGTGTTACATTGACAGAGTGGGGTCAGTCTGCTCCTCCCAGGGTATGTTACATTGACAGAGTGGGGTCAGTCTGCTCTTCCTTGGGTGTGTTTCATTGACAGAGTGGGGTCAGTCTACGCTTCCCTGGGCGTGTTACATTGACAGAGTGGGGTCAGTCTGCTCGTCCCTGGGTGTGTTACAGTGACAGAGTGGGGACAGTCTGCTCTTCCCAGGGTGCATTAGATTGACAGAGTGGGGTCAGTCTGCTCTTCCCTGGGTGGGTTACATTGACTGAGTGCGGTCAGTCTGCTCTTACCAGCGTCTGTTACATTGACAGAGTGGGGTCAGTCTGCTCTTCCATGGGTTTGTTACATTGACAGAGTGGGGTCAGTCTGCTCTTCCCTGGGTGTGTTACAGTGACAGAGTGGGGTCAGTCTGCTCTTCCCAGGGTGTGTTACATTGACAGATTGGGGTCAGTCTGCTCTTCCCAGGGTGTGTTACATTGACAGAGTGGGGTCAGTCTGCTCTTCCCTGGGTGTGTTACATTGACAGAGTGCGGTCAGTGTGCTCTTCCCTGGGTGCGTGACATTGACAGAGTGGGGTCAGTCTGCTCTTCCCTGGGTGTGTTACATTGACAGAGTGGGTTCAGTCTGCTCTTCCCTCGGTGCGTGACATTGACAGAGTGGGGTCAGTCTGCTCTTCCCTGGGTGTTTTCCATTGACAGAGTGGGGACAGTCTGCTCTTCCCTGGGTGTGTTACATTGACAGAGTGAGGTCAGTCTGCTCTACCCTGGGTGTATTACATTGACAGAGTGGGGTCAGTCTACTCTTCCCTGGGTGTCTTACATTGACAGAGTGGGGTCAGTCTGCTCTTCCCTGGGTGTGTTACATTGACAGAGTGGGGAAAGTCTGCTCTTCCCTGGGTGTGTTACATTGACAGAGTGAGGTCAGTCTGCTCTACCCTGGGTGTATTACATTGACAGAGTGGGGTCAGTCTACTCTTCCCTGGGTGTCTTACATTGACAGAGTGGGGTCAGTCTGCTCTTCCCTGGGTGAGTTACATTGACAGAGTGAGGTCCGTCTGCTCTTCCCTGGGTTTGTTACATTGACAGAGTGGGGTCAGTCTTCTCTTCCCTGGGTGTGTTACATTGACAGATTGGGGTCAGTCTGCTCTTCCCTGAGTGTGTTACATTGACAGAGTGGGGTCAGTCTGTTCTTCCTTGGGTGTGTTGAATTGACTGTGTTGGGTCAGTCTGCTCTTCCCTGGGTGTGTAACGTAGACAGAAAGGGGTCAGTCTGCTCTTCCCTGGGTGTTTTACATTAACAGAGTGGGGTGAGTCTGCTCTTCCCTGGGTGTGTTACATTGACAGAGTGGGGTCAGTCTGCTCTTTCCTGGGTGGGTACAATTGACAGAGTGGGGTCAGTCTGCTCTTCCCTGGTTGTGTTAAATTGACAGAGTGGGATCGTTTTGCCCTTCACTGTGTGTGTTACATTGACAGAGTGGGGTCAGTCTGCTCTTTACAGGTTGTGTTACTTTGACAGAGTGGGGTCAGGCTGTTCTTCCATGGGTGTGTTACATTGACAGAGTGGGGTCAGTCTGTTCTTCCCTGTGTGTTCCATTGACAGAGTGGGGTCAGTCTGCTCTTCCCTTTGTGAGTTACATTTACAGAGTGGGGTCAGTCTGCTCATCAATGGGTGTGTTACATTGGCAGAGTGGGGTTAGTCTGCTCTTCCCTGGGGGTGTTACATTGACAGAGTGGGGTCAGTCTGCACTTCCCTGGGTGTGTTACATTGACAGAGTGTGGTCAGTCTGCTCTTCCCTGGGGGTGTTACATTGACAGAGTGGGGTCAGTCAGCTCTTCCCTGGGGGTGTTACATTGACAGAGTGGGGTCAGTCTGCTCTTCCCTGGGTGTGTTACATTCACATAGTGGGGTCGGTCTGCCCTTCCCTGTGTGTGTTACATTGACAGAGTGAGGTCAGTCTACTCTTCCCTGGGTGTGTTACATTGACAGAGTGGGGTCAGTCTGCTTTTCCCTTTGTGAGTTACATTGAAAGAGTGGGGTCAGTCTGCTCATCCCTGGGTGTTTTACATTGACAGAGTGGGGTCAGTCTGCACTTCCCTGGGTGTGTTACATTGACAGAGTGTGGTCAGTCTGCTGTTCCCTGGGTGTGTTACATTGACAGAGTGGGGTCAGTGTGCTCTTCCCTGGGTGTGTTACATTGACAGAGTGGGGTCAATCTGATCTCGCCTGGGTGTGTTACATTGACAGTGTGGGGTCAGTCTGCACTTCCCTTGGTGTGTTACATTGACAGAGTGGGGTCAATCTGATCTCTCCTGGGTGTGTTACATTGACAGTGTGGGGACAGTCTGCACTTCCCTGGATGTTTAAATTGACACAGTGGGGTCAATCTGATCTTCCCTGGGTGTGTTCCATTGACAGAGTTGTGTCAGTCTGCTGTTCCCTGTGTGTGTTACATTTACAGAGTGTGGTCAGTCTGCTCTTCCCTGGCGGTGTTACATTGACCGAGTGGGGTCAGTCTGCTCTTCCGTGGGTGGGTTACATTGACTGGGTGGGGTTAGTCGGATCTTCCCTGAGAGTGTGACATTGACAGAGTGAGGTCAGTCTGCTCTTTCCTAGGTGTGTTTCATTGACAGAGTGGGGTCAGTCTGCTCTTCCCTGGGTGTGTTACATTGACAGAGTGGGGTCAGTCTGCTCTTCCCTGGGTGGGTTACATGGAGAGAGTGGGGTGAGTCTGCTCTTCCCAGGGTGTGTTACATCGACACAGTGGAAACAGTTTGCTCTTCCCTGGGTGTGTTACATTAACAGAGTGGGGTCAGTCTGCTCTACCCTGGGTGGGTAACATTGACAGAGTGGGGTGAGTCTGCTCTTCGCTGGGTGCGTTACATTGACAGAGTGGGGTCAGTCTTGTCTGCCCTGGGTGTGTTACATTGACAGAGTGAGGTCAGTCTGCTCTTCCCTGGGTGTGTTACATTGACAGAGTGGGGGCAGTCTGCTCTTCCATTTGTGAGTTACATTGAAAGAATGAGGTCAGTCTGCTCTTCCCTGGGGGTGTTACATTGACAGAGTGAGGTCAGTGTGCTCTTCCCTGGGTGTGTTACATTGACAGAGTGGGGTCGGTCTGCCCTTCCCTGTGTGTGTTATATTAACAGAGTGAGGTCAGTCTGCTCTTCACTGTGTGTTACATTGACTGAGTGGGGTCAGTCAGGTCTTCCCTGTGTGTGTTACATTGACAGAGTGGGATCAGTCTGCTCTTCCCTGGGTGTGTTACATTGACGCAGTGGGGTCGGTCTGCTCTTCCCTGGGTGGGTTACATTGACAGAGTGGGGTCAGTCTGCTCTTCCCTTTGTGAGTTACATTGACAGACTGGGGTCAGTCTGCTCTTCCCTGGGTGTGTTACATTGACAGAGTGGAGTCAGTCTGCTCTTCCCTGGGTGTGTTACATTGACAGAGTGGGGTCAGTCTGCTCTTCCCTTTTTGAGTTACATTGACAGACTGGGGTCAGTCTGCTCTTCCCTGGGTGTGTTAGATTGACAGAGTGGGGTCAGTCTGCACTTCCCTGCGTGTGTTACATTGACAGAGTGTGGTCAGTCTGCTCTTCCCTGGGTGTGTTACATTGACAGAGTGGAGTCAGTCTGCTCTTCCCTGGGTGGGTTACATTGACAGACTGGGGTCAGTCTGCTCTGCCCTGGGTGTGTTACATTGACAGAGTGGGGTCCGTCTGCTCTTCCCTGGGTGTGTTACATTGACAGAGTGGGGTGAGTCTGCTCTTCCCAGGGTGTGTTACACAGACAGAGTGGAAACAGTTTGCTCTTCCCTGGGTGGGTTACATTAACATAGTGTGGTCAGTATGCTCTAACCTGACTGGGTTACATTGACAGAGTGGGGTCAGTCTGCTCTTCGCTGGGTGCGTTACATTGACAGAGTGGGGTCAGTCTGTTCTTCCCCGGGTGTGTTACATTGAGAGAGTGGGGTCAGTCTGCTTTTCCCTGGATGTGTTACATTGACAGAGTGGGGTCAGTCTGCTCTTCCCTGGGTGTGTTACATTGACAGAGTGGGGTCAGTCTGCTCTTCCCTGGGTGTGTTACATTGACAGAGTGGGGTCAGTCTGCTCTTCCCTGGGGGTGTTACATTGACAGAGTGGGGTCAGTCTGCTCTTCCCTGGGTGGGTTACATTGAGAGAGTGGGGTGAGTCTGCTCTTCCCAGGGTGTGTTACATCGACAGAGTGGAAACAGTTTGCTCTTCCCTGGGTGGGTTACATTAACAGAGTGGGGTCAGTCTGCTCTACCCTGGGTGGGTTACATTGACAGAGTGGGGTCAGTCTGCTCTTCGCTGGGTGCGTTACATTGACAGAGTGGGGTCAGTCTTGTCTGCCCTGGGTGTGTTACATTGACACAGAGGGGTCAGTCTGCTCTTTCCTGGGTGTGTTACATTGACAGAGTGGGGGCAGTCTGCTCTTCCCTTTGTGAGTGACATTGAAAGAATGAGGTCAGTCTGCTCTTCCCTGGGGGTGTTACATTGACAGAGTGAGGTCAGTGTGCTCTTCCCTGGGTGTCTTACATTTACAGAGTGGGGTCAGTCTTCTCTACCCTGGGTGGGTTACATTGACAGAGTGGGGTGAGTCTGCTCTTCGCTGGGTGCGTTACATTGACAGAGTGGGGTCAGTCTTGTCTGCCCTGGGTGTGTTACATTGACAGAGTGAGGTCAGTCTGCTCTTCCCTGGGTGTGTTACATTGACAGAATGGGGGCAGTCTGCTCTTCCCTTTGTGAGTTACATTGAAAGAATGAGGTCAGTCTGCTCTTCCCTGGGGGTGTTACATTGACAGAGTGAGGTCAGTGTGCTCTTCCCTGGGTGTATTACATTGACAGAGTGGGATCGGTCTGCCCTTCCCTGTGTGTGTTATATTTACAGAGTGAGGTCAGTCTGCTCTTCCCTGTGTGTTACATTGACTGAGTGGGGTCAGTCAGGTCTTCCCTGTGTGTGTTACATTGACAGAGTGGGATCAGTCTGCTCTTCCCTGGGTGTGTTACATTGACGCAGTGGGGTCGGTCTGCTCTTCCCTGGGTGTGTTACATTGACAGAGTGGGGTCAGTCTGCTCTTCCCTTTGTGAGTTACATTGACAGACTGGGGTCAGTCTGCTCTTCCCTGGGTGTGTTACATTGACAGAGTGGAGTCAGTCTGCTCTTCCCTGGGTGTGTTAGATTGACAGAGTGGGGTCAGTCTGCACTTCCCTGCGTGTGTTACATTGACAGAGTGTGGTCAGTCTGCTCTTCCCTGGGTGTGTTACATTGACAGAGTGGGTTCAGTCTGCTCTTCCCTTTTCGAGTTACATTGACAGAGTGGGGTCAGTCTGCTCTTCCCTGGGTGTGTTAGATTGACAGAGTGGGGTCAGTCTGCACTTCCCTGCGTGTGTTACATTGACAGAGTGTGGTCAGTCTGTTCTTCCCTGGGTGTGTTACATTGACAGAGTTGAGTCAGTCTGCTCTTCCCTGGGTGGGTTACATTGACAGAGTGGGGTCAGTCTGCTCTTCCCTTTGTGAGTTACATTGACAGACTGGGGTCAGTCTGCTCTGCCCTGGGTGTGTTACATTGACAGAGTGGGGTCCGTCTGCTCCTCCCTGGGTGTGTTACATTGACAGAGTGGGGTCAGTCGGCTATGCCCTGGTGGTGTTACTTTGACAGAGTGGAGTCAGTCGTATCTTCCCTTGGTGAGTTACATTGACAGAGTTGGGTCAGTCTGCACTTCCCTGGGTGTCTTACATTGACAGTGAAGGGTCAACTGCTCTTACCTGGATGTGTTACATTGACAGAGTGGGGTGAGTCTGCTCTTCCCAGGGTGTGTTACATTGACAGAGTGGAGTCAGTCTGCTCTAACCTGACTGGGTTACATTGACAGAGTGGGGTCAGTCTGCTCTTCGCTGGGTGTGTTACATTGAGAGAGTGGGGTCAGTCTGCTTTTCCCTGGATGTGTTACATTGACAGAGTGGGGTCAGTCTGCTCTTCCCTGGGTGTGTTACATTGACAGAGTGGGGTCAGTCTGCTCTTCCCTGGGTGTGTTACATTGACAGAGTGGGGTCAGTCTGCTCTTCCCTGGGGGTGTTACATTGACAGAGTGGGGTCAGTCTGCTCTTCCCTGGGTGGGTTACACTGAGAGAGTGGGGTGAGTCTGCTCTTCCCAGGGTGTGTTACATCGACAGAGTGGAAACAGTTTGCTCTTCCCTGGGTGGGTTTCATTAACAGAGTGGGGTCAGTCTGCTCTACCCTGGGTGGGTTACATTGACAGAGTGGGGTCAGTCTGCTCTTCGCTGGGTGCGTTAAATTGACAGAGTGGGGTCAGTCTTGTCTGCCCTGGGTGTGTTACATTGACACAGAGGGGTCAGTCTGCTCTTTCCTGGGTGTGTTACATTGACAGAGTGGGGGCAGTCTGCTCTTCCCTTTGTGAGTGACATTGAAAGAATGAGGTCAGTCTGCTCTTCCCTGGGGGTGTTACATTTACAGAGTGGGGTCGGTCTGCTCTTCCCTGGGTGTGTTACATTAACAGAGTGAGGTCAGTCTGCTCTTCCCTGTGTGTTACATTGACTGAGTGGGGTCAGTCAGGTCTTCCCTGTGTGTGTTACATTGACAGAGTGTGGTCAGTCTGCTCTTCCCTTGGTGTGTTACATTAACAGAGTGAGGTCAGTCTGCTCTTCCCTGTGTGTTACATTGACTGAGTGGGGTCAGTCAGGTCTTCCCTGTGTGTGTTACATTGACAGAGTGGGATCAGTCTGCTCTTCACTGGGTGTGTTACATTGACGCAGTGGGGTCGGTCTGCTCTTCCCTGGGTGTGTTACATTGACAGAGTGAGGTCAGTCGGCTCTGCCCTGGTGGTGTTACTTTGACAGAGTGTGGTCAGTCTGCACTTCCCTGGGTGTGTTACATTGACAGAGTGGGGTCAGTGTGCTCTTCCCTGGGTGTGTTACATTGACAGAGTGGAGTCAGTCTGCTCTTCCCTGGGTGGGTTACATTGACAGAGTGGGGTCAGTCTGCTCTTCCCTTTGTGAGTTACATTGACAGACTGGGGTAAGTCTGCTCTGCCCTGAGTGTGTTACATTGACAGAGTGGTGTCAGTCTGCTCTTCCCTGGGTGTGTTACATTGACAGAGTGTGGTCAGTCTGCTCTTCCCTGGGTGTGTTACATTGACAGAGTGGAGTCAGTCTGCTCTTCCCTGGGTGTGTTACATTGACAGAGTGGGGTCAGTCGGCTCTGCCCTGGTGGTGTTACATTGACAGTGTGGTCAGTCTGCTCTTCCCTGGGTGTGTTACATTGACAGAGTGGAGTCAGTCTGCTCTTCCCTGGGTGTGTTACATTGACAGAGTGTGGTCAGTCTGCTCTTCCCTGGGTGTGTTACATTGACAGAGTGGAGTCAGTCTGCTCTTCCCTGGGTGTGTTACATTGACAGAGTGGAGTCAGTCTGCACTTCCCTGCGTGTGTTACATTGACAGAGTGGAGTCAGTCTGCTCTTCCCTGGGTGTGTTACATTGACAGAGTGTGGTCAGTCTGCACTTCCCTGCGTGTGTTACATTGACAGAGTGTGGTCAGTCTGCTCTTCCCTGGGTGTGTTACATTGACAGAGTGGAGTCAGTCTGCTCTTCCCTGGGGGTGTTACATTGACAGAGTGGAGTCAGTCTGCTCTTCCCTTTGTGAGTTACATTGACAGACTGGGGTCAGTCTGCTCTTCCCTGGGTGTGTTAGATTGACAGAGTGGGGTCAGTCTGCACTTCCCTGCGTGTGTTACATTGACAGAGTGTGGTCAGTCTGCTCTTCCCTGGGTGTGTTACATTGACAGAGTGGAGTCAGTCTGCTCTTCCCTGGGTGGGTTACATTGACAGAGCGGGGTCAGTCTGCTCTTCCCTTTGTGAGTAACATTGACAGACTGGGGTCAGTCTGCTCTGCCCTGAGTGTGTTACATTGACAGAGTGGGTTCAGTCTGCTCTTCCCTGGGTGTGTTACATTGACAGAGTGTGGTCAGCCTGCTCTTCCCTGGGTGTGTTACATTGACAGAGTGGAGTCAGTCTGCACTTCCCTGGGTGTATACCATTGACAGAGTGGGGTCAGTCTGCTCTTCCCTGGATATGTTACATTGACAGGGTGGGGTCAGTCTGCTCTTCCCAGGGGGTGTTACATTGACAGAGTGGGGTCAGTCTGCTTTTCCCTGGATGTGTTACATTGACAGAGTGGGGTCAGTCTGCTCTTCCCTGAGTGAGTTACATTGACAGAATGGGGTCAGTCTGCTCTTCCCAGGGGGTGTTACATTGACAGAGTGGGGTCAGTCGTATCTTCCCTGGGTGAGTTACATTGATAGAGTTGGGTCAGTCTGCACTTCCCTGGGTGTCTTACATTGACTGAGTGTGGTCAGCCTGCTCTTACCTGGATGTGTTACATTGACAGAGTGGGGTGAGTCTGCCCTTCCCAGGGTGTGTTACACAGACAGAATGGAAACAGTTTGCTCTACCCTGGGTGGGTTACATTAACAGAGTGGGGTCAGTCTGCTCTACCCTGACTGGGTTACATTGACAGAGTGGGGTCTGTCTGCTCTTCGCTGGGTGCGTTACATTGACAGAGTGGGGTCAGTCTTGTCTTCCCTGGGTGTGTTACATTGACACAGAGGGGTCAGTCTGCACTTTCCTGGGAGTGTTACATTGACACAGTGGGATCAGTCTCTTCTTCACTGTGTGTGTTACATTGACAGAGTGGGGTCAGTCTGCTCTTCCCCGGGTGTGTTACATTGAGAGAGTGGGGTCAGTCTGCTCTTCCCTGGGTGTGTTACATTGACAGAGTGGGGTCAGTCTGCTCTTCCCAGGGTGTGTTACACAGACAGAGTGGAAACAGTTTGCTCTTCCCTGGGTGGGTTACATTAACAGAGTGTGGTCAGTCTGCTCTAACCTGACTGGGTTACATTGACAGAGTGGGGTCAGTGTGCTCTTCGCTGGGTGCGTTACGTTGACAGAGTGGGGTCAGTCTGTTCTTCCC
Source organism: Chiloscyllium punctatum (assembly GCF_047496795.1). Classification (NCBI taxonomy): domain Eukaryota; kingdom Metazoa; phylum Chordata; class Chondrichthyes; order Orectolobiformes; family Hemiscylliidae; genus Chiloscyllium; species Chiloscyllium punctatum. The sequence goes on from NC_092755.1 coordinate 5,501,499, forward strand.
CGGGTGTGTAACATTGAGAGAGTGGGATCAGTCTGCTTTTCCCTGGATGTGTTACATTGACAGAGTGGGGTCAGTCTGCTCTTCCCTGGGTGTGTTACATTGACAGAGTGGGGTCAGTCTGCTCTACCCTGGGTGGGTTACATTGACAGAGTGGGGTCAGTCTGCTCTTCGCTGGGTGCGTTACATTGACAGAGTGGGGTCAGTCTTGTCTGCCCTGGGTGTGTTACATTGACACAGAGGGGTCAGTCTGCTCTTTCCTGGGTTTGTTACATTGACAGAGTGGGGGCAGTCTGCTCTTCCCTTTGTGAGTGACATTGAAAGAATGAAGTCAGTCTGCTCTTCCCTGGGGGTGTTACATTGACAGAGTGGGGTCAGTCTGCTCTTCCCTGGGTGGGTTACATTGAGAGAGTGGGGTGAGTCTGCTCTTCCCAGGGTGTGTTACATCGACAGAGTGGAAACAGTTTGCTCTTCCCTGGGTGGGTTACATTAACAGAGTGGGGTCAGTCTGCTCTACCCTGGGTGGGTTACATTGACAGAGTGGGGTCAGTCTGCTCTTCGCTGGGTGCGTTACATTGACAGAGTGGGGTCAGTCTTGTCTGCCCTGGGTGTGTTACATTGACACAGAGGGGTCAGTCTGCTCTTTCCTGGGTGTGTTACATTGACAGAGTGGGGGCAGTCTGCTCTTCCCTTTGTGAGTGACATTGAAAGAATGAGGTCAGTCTGCTCTTCCCTGGGGGTGTTACATTGACAGAGTGAGGTCAGTGTGCTCTTCCCTGGGTGTCTTACATTTACAGAGTGGGGTCAGTCTGCTCTACCCTGGGTGGGTTACATTGACAGAGTGGGGTGAGTCTGCTCTTCGCTGGGTGCGTTACATTGACAGAGTGGGGTCAGTCTTGTCTGCCCTGGGTGTGTTACATTGACAGAGTGAGGTCAGTCTGCTCTTCCCTGGGTGTGTTACATTGACAGAATGGGGGCAGTCTGCTCTTCCCTTTGTGAGTTACATTGAAAGAATGAGGTCAGTCTGCTCTTCCCTGGGGGTGTTACATTGACAGAGTGAGGTCAGTGTGCTCTTCCCTGGGTGTGTTACATTGACAGAGTGGGATCGGTCTGCCCTTCCCTGTGTGTGTTATATTAACAGAGTGAGGTCAGTCTGCTCTTCCCTGTGTGTTACATTGACTGAGTGGGGTCAGTCAGGTCTTCCCTGTGTGTGTTACATTGACAGAGTGGGATCAGTCTGCTCTTCCCTGGGTGTGTTACATTGACGCAGTGGGGTCGGTCTGCTCTTCCCTGGGTGTGTTACATTGACAGAGTGGGGTCAGTCAGCTCTTCCCTTTGTGAGTTACATTGACAGACTGGGGTCAGTCTGCTCTTCCCTGGGTGTGTTACATTGACAGAGTGGAGTCAGTCTGCTCTTCCCTGGGTGTGTTAGATTGACAGAGTGGGGTCAGTCTGCACTTCCCTGCGTGTGTTACATTGACAGAGTGTGGTCAGTCTGCTCTTCCCTGGGTGTGTTACATTGACAGAGTGGGTTCAGTCTGCTCTTCCCTTTTCGAGTTACATTGACAGAGTGGGGTCAGTCTGCTCTTCCCTGGGTGTGTTAGATTGACAGAGTGGGGTCAGTCTGCACTTCCCTGCGTGTGTTACATTGACAGAGTGTGGTCAGTCTGTTCTTCCCTGGGTGTGTTACATTGACAGAGTTGAGTCAGTCTGCTCTTCCCTGGGTGGGTTACATTGACAGAGTGGGGTCAGTCTGCTCTTCCCTTTGTGAGTTACATTGACAGACTGGGGTCAGTCTGCTCTGCCCTGGGTGTGTTACATTGACAGAGTGGGGTCCGTCTGCTCCTCCCTGGGTGTGTTACATTGACAGAGTGGGGTCAGTCGGCTATGCCCTGGTGGTGTTACTTTGACAGAGTGGAGTCAGTCGTATCTTCCCTTGGTGAGTTACATTGACAGAGTTGGGTCAGTCTGCACTTCCCTGGGTGTCTTACATTGACAGTGAAGGGTCAACTGCTCTTACCTGGATGTGTTACATTGACAGAGTGGGGTGAGTCTGCTCTTCCCAGGGTGTGTTACATTGACAGAGTGGAGTCAGTCTGCTCTATCCTGACTGGGTTACATTGACAGAGTGGGGTCAGTCTGCTCTTCGCTGGGTGTGTTACATTGAGAGAGTGGGGTCAGTCTGCTTTTCCCTGGATGTGTTACATTGACAGAGTGGGGTCAGTCTGCTCTTCCCTGGGTGTGTTACATTGACAGAGTGGGGTCAGTCTGCTCTTCCCTGGGTGTGTTACATTGACAGAGTGGAGTCAGTCTGCTCTTCCCTGGGTGTGTTACATTGACAGAGTGGGGTCAGTCGGCTCTGCCCTGGTGGTGTTACATTGACAGAGTGTGGTCAGTCTGCTCTTCCCTGGGTGTGTTACATTGACAGAGTGGAGTCAGTCTGCTCTTCCCTGGGTGTGTTACATTGACAGAGTGTGGTCAGTCTGCCCTTCCCTGGGTGTGTTACATTGACAGAGTGGAGTCAGTCTGCTCTTCCCTGGGTGTGTTACATTGACAGAGTGGAGTCAGTCTGCACTTCCCTGCGTGTGTTACATTGACAGAGTGGAGTCAGTCTGCTCTTCCCTGGGTGTGTTACATTGACAGAGTGTGGTCAGTCTGCACTTCCCTGCGTGTGTTACATTGACAGAGTGTGGTCAGTCTGCTCTTCCCTGGGTGTGTTACATTGACAGAGTGGAGTCAGTCTGCTCTTCCCTGGGGGTGTTACATTGACAGAGTGGAGTCAGTCTGCTCTTCCCTTTGTGAGTTACATTGACAGACTGGGGTCAGTCTGCTCTTCCCTGGGTGTGTTAGATTGACAGAGTGGGGTCAGTCTGCACTTCCCTGCGTGTGTTACATTGACAGAGTGTGGTCAGTCTGCTCTTCCCTGGGTGTGTTACATTGACAGAGTGGAGTCAGTCTGCTCTTCCCTGGGTGGGTTACATTGACAGAGCGGGGTCAGTCTGCTCTTCCCTTTGTGAGTAACATTGACAGACTGGGGTCAGTCTGCTCTGCCCTGAGTGTGTTACATTGACAGAGTGGGTTCAGTCTGCTCTTCCCTGGGTGTGTTACATTGACAGAGTGTGGTCAGCCTGCTCTTCCCTGGGTGTGTTACATTGACAGAGTGGAGTCAGTCTGCACTTCCCTGGGTGTATACCATTGACAGAGTGGGGTCAGTCTGCTCTTCCCTGGATATGTTACATTGACAGGGTGGGGTCAGTCTGCTCTTCCCAGGGGGTGTTACATTGACAGAGTGGGGTCAGTCTGCTTTTCCCTGGATGTGTTACATTGACAGAGTGGGGTCAGTCTGCTCTTCCCTGAGTGAGTTACATTGACAGAATGGGGTCAGTCTGCTCTTCCCAGGGGGTGTTACATTGACAGAGTGGGGTCAGTCGTATCTTCCCTGGGTGAGTTACATTGATAGAGTTGGGTCAGTCTGCACTTCCCTGGGTGTCTTACATTGACTGAGTGTGGTCAGCCTGCTCTTACCTGGATGTGTTACATTGACAGAGTGGGGTGAGTCTGCCCTTCCCAGGGTGTGTTACACAGACAGAATGGAAACAGTTTGCTCTACCCTGGGTGGGTTACATTAACAGAGTGGGGTCAGTCTGCTCTACCCTGACTGGGTTACATTGACAGAGTGGGGTCAGTCTGCTCTTCGCTGGGTGCGTTACATTGACAGAGTGTGGTCAGTCTGCACTTCCCTGCGTGTGTTACATTGACAGAGTGTGGTCAGTCTGCTCTTCCCTGGGTGTGTTACATTGACAGAGTGGAGTCAGTCTGCTCTTCCCTGGGGGTGTTACATTGACAGAGTGGAGTCAGTCTGCTCTTCCCTTTGTGAGTTACATTGACAGACTGGGGTCAGTCTGCTCTTCCCTGGGTGTGTTAGATTGACAGAGTGGGGTCAGTCTGCACTTCCCTGCGTGTGTTACATTGACAGAGTGTGGTCAGTCTGCTCTTCCCTGGGTGTGTTACATTGACAGAGTGGAGTCAGTCTGCTCTTCCCTGGGTGGGTTACATTGACAGAGCGGGGTCAGTCTGCTCTTCCCTTTGTGAGTAACATTGACAGACTGGGGTCAGTCTGCTCTGCCCTGAGTGTGTTACATTGACAGAGTGGGTTCAGTCTGCTCTTCCCTGGGTGTGTTACATTGACAGAGTGTGGTCAGCCTGCTCTTCCCTGGGTGTGTTACATTGACAGAGTGGAGTCAGTCTGCACTTCCCTGGGTGTATACCATTGACAGAGTGGGGTCAGTCTGCTCTTCCCTGGATATGTTACATTGACAGGGTGGGGTCAGTCTGCTCTTCCCAGGGGGTGTTACATTGACAGAGTGGGGTCAGTCTGCTTTTCCCTGGATGTGTTACATTGACAGAGTGGGGTCAGTCTGCTCTTCCCTGAGTGAGTTACATTGACAGAATGGGGTCAGTCTGCTCTTCCCAGGGGGTGTTACATTGACAGAGTGGGGTCAGTCGTATCTTCCCTGGGTGAGTTACATTGATAGAGTTGGGTCAGTCTGCACTTCCCTGGGTGTCTTACATTGACTGAGTGTGGTCAGCCTGCTCTTACCTGGATGTGTTACATTGACAGAGTGGGGTGAGTCTGCCCTTCCCAGGGTGTGTTACACAGACAGAATGGAAACAGTTTGCTCTACCCTGGGTGGGTTACATTAACAGAGTGGGGTCAGTCTGCTCTACCCTGACTGGGTTACATTGACAGAGTGGGGTCAGTCTGCTCTTCGCTGGGTGCGTTACATTGACAGAGTGGGGTCAGTCTTGTCTTCCCTGGGTGTGTTACATTGACACAGAGGGGTCAGTCTGCACTTTCCTGGGAGTGTTACATTGACACAGTGGGATCAGTCTCTTCTTCACTGTGTGTGTTACATTGACAGAGTGGGGTCAGTCTGCTCTTCCCCGGGTGTGTTACATTGAGAGAGTGGGGTCAGTCTGCTCTTCCCTGGGTGTGTTACATTGACAGAGTGGGGTCAGTCTGCTCTTCCCAGGGTGTGTTACACAGACAGAGTGGAAACAGTTTGCTCTTCCCTGGGTGGGTTACATTAACAGAGTGTGGTCAGTCTGCTCTAACCTGACTGGGTTACATTGACAGAGTGGGGTCAGTGTGCTCTTCGCTGGGTGCGTTACGTTGACAGAGTGGGGTCAGTCTGTTCTTCCCCGGGTGTGTAACATTGAGAGAGTGGGATCAGTCTGCTTTTCCCTGGATGTGTTACATTGACAGAGTGGGGTCAGTCTGCTCTTCCCTGGGTGTGTTACATTGACAGAGTGGGGTCAGTCTGCTCTACCCTGGGTGGGTTACATTGACAGAGTGGGGTCAGTCTGCTCTTCGCTGGGTGCGTTACATTGACAGAGTGGGGTCAGTCTTGTCTGCCCTGGGTGTGTTACATTGACACAGAGGGGTCAGTCTGCTCTTTCCTGGGTTTGTTACATTGACAGAGTGGGGGCAGTCTGCTCTTCCCTTTGTGAGTGACATTGAAAGAATGAAGTCAGTCTGCTCTTCCCTGGGGGTGTTACATTGACAGAGTGGGGTCAGTCTGCTCTTCCCTGGGTGGGTTACATTGAGAGAGTGGGGTGAGTCTGCTCTTCCCAGGGTGTGTTACATCGACAGAGTGGAAACAGTTTGCTCTTCCCTGGGTGGGTTACATTAACAGAGTGGGGTCAGTCTGCTCTACCCTGGGTGGGTTACATTGACAGAGTGGGGTCAGTCTGCTCTTCGCTGGGTGCATTACATTGACAGAGTGGGGTCAGTCTTGTCTGCCCTGGGTGTGTTACATTGACAGAGTGAGGTCAGTCTGCTCTTCCCTGGGTGTGTTACATTGACAGAATGGGGGCAGTCTGCTCTTCCCTTTGTGAGTTACATTGAAAGAATGAGGTCAGTCTGCTCTTCCCTGGGGGTGTTACATTGACAGAGTGAGGTCAGTGTGCTCTTCCCTGGGTGTGTTACATTGACAGAGTGGGATCGGTCTGCCCTTCCCTGTGTGTGTTATATTAACAGAGTGAGGTCAGTCTGCTCTTCCCTGTGTGTTACATTGACTGAGTGGGGTCAGTCAGGTCTTCCCTGTGTGTGTTACATTGACAGAGTGGGATCAGTCTGCTCTTCCCTGGGTGTGTTACATTGACGCAGTGGGGTCGGTCTGCTCTTCCCTGGGTGTGTTACATTGACAGAGTGGGGTCAGTCTGCTCTTCCCTTTGTGAGTTACATTGACAGACTGGGGTCAGTCTGCTCTTCCCTGGGTGTGTTACATTGACAGAGTGGAGTCAGTCTGCTCTTCCCTGGGTGTGTTAGATTGACAGAGTGGGGTCAGTCTGCACTTCCCTGCGTGTGTTACATTGACAGAGTGTGGTCAGTCTGCTCTTCCCTGGGTGTGTTACATTGACAGAGTGGGTTCAGTCTGCTCTTCCCTTTTCGAGTTACATTGACAGAGTGGGGTCAGTCTGCTCTCCCCTGGGTGTGTTAGATTGACAGAGTGGGGTCAGTCTGCACTTCCCTGCGTGTGTTACATTGACAGAGTGTGGTCAGTCTGTTCTTCCCTGGGTGTGTTACATTGACAGAGTTGAGTCAGTCTGCTCTTCCCTGGGTGGGTTACATTGACAGAGTGGGGTCAGTCTGCTCTTCCCTTTGTGAGTTACATTGACAGACTGGGGTCAGTCTGCTCTGCCCTGGGTGTGTTACATTGACAGAGTGGGGTCCGTCTGCTCCTCCCTGGGTGTGTTACATTGACAGAGTGGGGTCAGTCGGCTATGCCCTGGTGGTGTTACTTTGACAGAGTGGAGTCAGTCGTATCTTCCCTTGGTGAGTTACATTGACAGAGTTGGGTCAGTCTGCACTTCCCTGGGTGTCTTACATTGACAGTGAAGGGTCAACTGCTCTTACCTGGATGTGTTACATTGACAGAGTGGGGTGAGTCTGCTCTTCCCAGGGTGTGTTACATTGACAGAGTGGAGTCAGTCTGCTCTATCCTGACTGGGTTACATTGACAGAGTGGGGTCAGTCTGCTCTTCGCTGGGTGTGTTACATTGAGAGAGTGGGGTCAGTCTGCTTTTCCCTGGATGTGTTACATTGACAGAGTGGGGTCAGTCTGCTCTTCCCTGGGTGTGTTACATTGACAGAGTGGGGTCAGTCTGCTCTTCCCTGGGTGTGTTACATTGACAGAGTGGGGTCAGTCTGCTCTTCCCTGGGGGTGTTACATTGACAGAGTGGGGTCAGTCTGCTCTTCCCTGGGTGGGTTACACTGAGAGAGTGGGGTGAGTCTGCTCTTCCCAGGGTGTGTTACATCGACAGAGTGGAAACAGTTTGCTCTTCCCTGGGTGGGTTTCATTAACAGAGTGGGGTCAGTCTGCTCTACCCTGGGTGGGTTACATTGACAGAGTAGGGTCAGTCTGCTCTTCGCTGGGTGCGTTAAATTGACAGAGTGGGGTCAGTCTTGTCTGCCCTGGGTGTGTTACATTGACACAGAGGGGTCAGTCTGCTCTTTCCTGGGTGTGTTACATTGACAGAGTGGGGGCAGTCTGCTCTTCCCTTTGTGAGTGACATTGAAAGAATGAGGTCAGTCTGCTCTTCCCTGGGGGTGTTACATTTACAGAGTGGGGTCGGTCTGCTCTTCCCTGGGTGTGTTACATTAACAGAGTGAGGTCAGTCTGCTCTTCCCTGTGTGTTACATTGACTGAGTGGGGTCAGTCAGGTCTTCCCTGTGTGTGTTACATTGACAGAGTGTGGTCAGTCTGCTCTTCCCTTGGTGTGTTACATTAACAGAGTGAGGTCAGTCTGCTCTTCCCTGTGTGTTACATTGACTGAGTGGGGTCAGTCAGGTCTTCCCTGTGTGTGTTACATTGACAGAGTGGGATCAGTCTGCTCTTCACTGGGTGTGTTACATTGACGCAGTGGGGTCGGTCTGCTCTTCCCTGGGTGTGTTACATTGACAGAGTGAGGTCAGTCGGCTCTGCCCTGGTGGTGTTACTTTGACAGAGTGTGGTCAGTCTGCACTTCCCTGGGTGTGTTACATTGACAGAGTGGGGTCAGTCTGCTCTTCCCTGGGTGTGTTACATTGAAAGAGTGGAGTCAGTCTGCTCTTCCCTGGGTGGGTTACATTGACAGAGTGGGGTCAGTCTGCTCTTCCCTTTGTGAGTTACATTGACAGACTGGGGTAAGTCTGCTCTGCCCTGAGTGTGTTACATTGACAGAGTGGTGTCAGTCTGCTCTTCCCTGGGTGTGTTACATTGACAGAGTGTGGTCAGTCTGCTCTTCCCTGGGTGTGTTACATTGACAGAGTGGAGTCAGTCTGCTCTTCCCTGGGTGTGTTACATTGACAGAGTGGGGTCAGTCGGCTCTGCCCTGGTGGTGTTACATTGACAGAGTGTGGTCAGTCTGCTCTTCCCTGGGTGTGTTACATTGACAGAGTGGAGTCAGTCTGCTCTTCCCTGGGTGTGTTACATTGACAGAGTGTGGTCAGTCTGCTCTTCCCTGGGTGTGTTACATTGACAGAGTGGAGTCAGTCTGCTCTTCCCTGGGTGTGTTACATTGACAGAGTGGAGTCAGTCTGCACTTCCCTGCGTGTGTTACATTGACAGAGTGGAGTCAGTCTGCTCTTCCCTGGGTGTGTTACATTGACAGAGTGTGGTCAGTCTGCACTTCCCTGCGTGTGTTACATTGACAGAGTGTGGTCAGTCTGCTCTTCCCTGGGTGTGTTACATTGACAGAGTGGAGTCAGTCTGCTCTTCCCTGGGGGTGTTACATTGACAGAGTGGAGTCAGTCTGCTCTTCCCTTTGTGAGTTACATTGACAGACTGGGGTCAGTCTGCTCTTCCCTGGGTGTGTTAGATTGACAGAGTGGGGTCAGTCTGCACTTCCCTGCGTGTGTTACATTGACAGAGTGTGGTCAGTCTGCTCTTCCCTGGGTGTGTTACATTGACAGAGTGGAGTCAGTCTGCTCTTCCCTGGGTGGGTTACATTGACAGAGCGGGGTCAGTCTGCTCTTCCCTTTGTGAGTAACATTGACAGACTGGGGTCAGTCTGCTCTGCCCTGAGTGTGTTACATTGACAGAGTGGGTTCAGTCTGCTCTTCCCTGGGTGTGTTACATTGACAGAGTGTGGTCAGCCTGCTCTTCCCTGGGTGTGTTACATTGACAGAGTGGAGTCAGTCTGCACTTCCCTGGGTGTATACCATTGACAGAGTGGGGTCAGTCTGCTCTTCCCTGGATATGTTACATTGACAGGGTGGGGTTAGTCTGCTCTTCCCAGGGGGTGTTACATTGACAGAGTGGGGTCAGTCTGCTTTTCCCTGGATGTGTTACATTGACAGAGTGGGGTCAGTCTGCTCTTCCCTGAGTGAGTTACATTGACAGAATGGGGTCAGTCTGCTCTTCCCAGGGGGTGTTACATTGACAGAGTGGGGTCAGTCGTATCTTCCCTGGGTGAGTTACATTGATAGAGTTGGGTCAGTCTGCACTTCCCTGGGTGTCTTACATTGACTGAGTGTGGTCAGCCTGCTCTTACCTGGATGTGTTACATTGACAGAGTGGGGTGAGTCTGCCCTTCCCAGGGTGTGTTACACAGACAGAATGGAAACAGTTTGCTCTACCCTGGGTGGGTTACATTAACAGAGTGGGGTCAGTCTGCTCTACCCTGACTGGGTTACATTGACAGAGTGGGGTCAGTCTGCTCTTCGCTGGGTGCGTTACATTGACAGAGTGGGGTCAGTCTTGTCTTCCCTGGGTGTGTTACATTGACACAGAGGGGTCAGTCTGCACTTTCCTGGGAGTGTTACATTGACACAGTGGGATCAGTCTCTTCTTCACTGTGTGTGTTACATTGACAGAGTGGGGTCAGTCTGCTCTTCCCCGGGTGTGTTACATTGAGAGAGTGGGGTCAGTCTGCTCTTCCCTGGGTGTGTTACATTGACAGAGTGGGGTCAGTCTGCTCTTCCCAGGGTGTGTTACACAGACAGAGTGGAAACAGTTTGCTCTTCCCTGGGTGGGTTACATTAACAGAGTGTGGTCAGTCTGCTCTAACCTGACTGGGTTACATTGACAGAGTGGGGTCAGTGTGCTCTTCCCTGGGTGTGTTACATTAACAGAGTGAGGTCAGTCTGCTCTTCCCTGTGTGTTACATTGACTGAGTGGGGTCAGTCAGGTCTTCCCTGTGTGTGTTACATTGACAGAGTGAGGTCAGTCTGCTCTTCTCTGTGTGTTACATTGACTGAGTGGGGTCAGTCAGGTCTTCCCTGTGTCTTTTACATTGACAGAGTGGGATCAGTCTGCTCTTCAATGGGTGTGTTACATTGACGCAGTGGGGTCGGTCTGCTCTTTACTGGGTGGGTTACATTGACAGAGTGGGGTCAGTCTGCTCTTCCCTGGGTGTGTTACATTGACAGAGTGGGGTCAGTCCGCTGTGCCCTGGTGGTGTTACTTTGACATAGTGTGGTCAGTCTGCACTTCCCTGCGTGTGTTACATTGACAGAGTGTGGTCAGTCTGCTCTTCCCCGGGTGTGTTACATTGACAGAGTGGAGTCAGTCTGCTCTTCCCTGGGTGTGTTACATTGACAGAGTGGGGTCAGTCTGCTCTTCCCTTTGTGAGTTACATTGACAGACTGGGGTCAGTCTGCTCTTCCCTGGGTGTGTTACATTGACAGAGTGGGGTCAGTCTGCACTTCCCTGCGTGTGTTTCATTGACAGAGTGTGGTCAGTCTGCTCTTCCCTGGGTGTGTTACATTGACAGAGTGGAGTCAGTCTGCTCTTCCCTGGGTGGGTTACATTGACAGAGTGGGGTCAGTCTGCTCTTCCCTTTGTGAGTTACATTGACAGCCTGGGGTCAGTCTGCTCTGCCCTGAGTGTGTTACATTGACAGAGTGGGGTCAGTCTGCTCTTCCCTGGGTGTGTTACATTGACAGAGTGGGGTCAGTCGGCTATGCCCTGGTGGTGTTACATTGACAGAGTGGAGTCAGTCTGCACTTCCCTGGGTGTGTTACATTGACAGAGTGTGGTCAGCCTGCTCTTCCCTGGCTGTGTTACATTGACAGAGTGGGGTCAGTCTGCACTTCCCTGCGTGTGTTACATTGACAGAGTGTGGTCAGCCTGCTCTTCCCTGGCTGTGTTACATTGACAGAGTGGAGTCAGTCTGCACTTCCCTGGGTGTGTTACATTGACAGAGTGGGGTCAGTCTGCTCTTCCCTGGATATGTTACATTGACAGTGTGGGGTCTGTCTGCTCTTCCCTTTGTGAGATACATTGACAGAGTGGGGTCAGTCTGCTCTTCCCTGAGTGAGTTACATTGACAGAATGGGGTCAGTCTGCTCTTCCCAGGGGGTGTTACATTGACAGAGTGGGGTCAGTCGTATCTTCCCTGGGTGAGTTACATTGACAGAGTTGGGTCAGTCTGCACTTCCCTGGGTGTCTTACATTGACAGAGAAGGGTCAGTCTGCTCTTACCTGGATGTGTTACATTGACAGAGTGGGGTGAGTCTGCCCTTCCCAGGGTGTGTTACACAGACAGAGTGGAAACAGTTTGCTCTTATCTGGGTGGGTTACATTAACAGAGTGGGGTCAGTCTGCTCTACCCTGACTGGGTTACATTGACAGAGTGGGGTCAGTCTGCTCTTCGCTGGGTGCGTTACATTGACAGAGTGGGGTCAGTCTGCTCTTCCCTGGGTGTGTTACATTGACAGAGTGGGGTCAGTCTGCTCTTCCCTGGGTGTGTTACATTGACAGAGTGGGGTCGGTCTGCTCTTCCCTGGGTCTGTTACATTGACAGAGTGGGGTCAGTCTGCTCTTCCCTGACTGGGTTACATTGACAGAGTGGGGTCAGTCTGCTCTTCGCTGGGTGCGTTACATTGACAGAGTGGGGTCAGTCTTGTCTTCCCTGGGTGTGTTACATTGACACAGAGGGGTCAGTCTGCACTTTCCTGGGAGTGTTACATTGACACAGTGGGATCAGTCTCTTCTTCACTGTGTGTGTTACATTGACAGAGTGGGGTCAGTCTGCTCTTTCCCGGGTGTGTTACATTGAGAGAGTGGGGTCAGTCTGCTCTTCCCTGACTGGGTTACATTGACAGAGTGGGGTCAGTCTGCTCTACCCTGACTGGGTTACATTGACAGAGTGGGGTCAGTCTGCTCTTCGCTGGGTGCGTTACATTGACAGAGTGGGGTCATTCTTGTCTTCCCTGGGTGTGTTACATTGACACAGAGGGGTCAGTCTGCACTTTCCTGGGAGTGTTACATTGACACAGTGGGATCAGTCTCTTCTTCACTGTGTGTGTTACATTGACAGAGTGGGGTCAGTCTGCTCTTCCCCGGGTGTGTTACATTGAGAGAGTGGGGTCAGTCTGCTCTTCCCTGGGTCTGTTAAATTGACAGAGTGGGGTCAGTCTGCTCTTCCCTGGGTGTGTTACATTGACAGAGTGTGCTCAGTCTGCTCTTCCCTGGGGGTCTTACATTGACAGAGTTGGGTCAGTCTGCTCTTCCCTGGGGGTGTTACATTGAAAGAGTGGTGTCAGTCTGCTCTTCCCTGGGTGTGTTAAATTGACAGAGTGAGGTCAGTCTGCTCTTCACTGGGTGTGTTACATCGACAGAGTGTGGTCAGCCTGCTCTTCCCTGGGTGTGTTACATTGACAGAGTGGAGTCAGTCTGCACTTCCCTGGGTGTATACCATTGACAGAGTGGGGTCAGTCTGCTCTTCCCTGGATATGTTACATTGACAGAGTGGGGTCAGTCTGCTCTTCCCTGGGGGTGTTACATTGACAGAGTGGGGTCAGTCTGCTCTTCCCTGGGTGGGTTACATTGAGAGAGTGGGGTCAGTCTGCTCTTCCCTGGGGGTGTTACATTGACAGAGTGGGGTCAGTCTGCTCTTCCCTGGGGGTGTTACATTGACAGAGTGGGGTCAGTCTGCTCTTCCCTGGGGGTGTTACATTGACAGAGTGGGGTCAGTCTGCTCTTCCCTGGGTGGGTTACATTGAGAGAGTGGGGTGAGTCTGCTCTTCCCAGGGTGTGTTACATCGACAGAGTGGAAACAGTTTGCTCTTCCCTGGGTGGGTTACATTAACAGAGTGGGGTGAGTCTGCTCTTCCCAGGGTGTGTTACATCGACAGAGTGGAAAAAATTGCTCTTCCCTGGGTGGGTTACATTGACAGAGTGCAGTCAGTCTGCTCTTCGCTGGGTGCGTTACATTGACAGAGTGGGGTCAGTGTTGTCTGCCCTGGGTGTGTTACATTGACACAGAGTGGTCAGTCTGCTCTTTCCTGGGTGTGTTACATTGACAGAGTGGGGGCAGTCTGCTCTTCCCTTTGTGAGTGACATTGAAAGAATGAGGTCAGTCTGCTCTTCCCTGGGGGTGTTATATTGACAGAGTGAGGTCAGTGTGCTCTTCCCTGGGTGTCTTACATTTACAGAGTGGGGTCGGTCTGCTCTTCCCTGGGTGTGTTACATTAACAGAGTGCGGTCAGTCTGCTCTTCCCTGTGTGTTACATTGACTGAGTGGGGTCAGTCAGGTCTTCCCTGTGTGTGTTACATTGACAGAGTGTGGTCAGTCTGCTCTTCCCTGGGTGTGTTACGTTAACAGAGTGAGGTCAGTCTGCTCTTCCCTGTGTGTTACATTGACTGAGTGGGGTCAGTCAGGTCTTCCCTGTGTGTGTTACATTGACAGAGTGGGATCAGTCTGCTCTTCACTGGGTGTGTTACATTGACGCAGTGGGGTCGGTCTGCTCTTCCCCGGGTGTGTTACATTGACAGAGTGGAGTCAGTCTGCTCTTCCCTGGATGTGTTACATTGACAGAGTGGGGTCAGTCTGCTCTTCCCTTTGTGAGTTACATTGACAGACTGGGGTCAGTCTGCTCTTCCCTGGGTGTGTTACATTGACAGAGTGGGGTCAGTCTGCACTTCCCTGCGTGTGTTACATTGACAGAGTGTGGTCAGTCTGCTCTTCCCTGGGTGTGTTACATTGACAGAGTGGAGTCAGTCTGCTCTTCCCTGGGTGGGTTACATTGACAGAGTGGGGTCAGTCTGCTCTTCCCTTTGTGAGTTACATTGACAGACTGGGGTCAGTCTGCTCTGCCCTGAGTGTGTTACTTTGACAGAGTGTGGTCAGTCTGCACTTCCCTGCGTGTGTTACATTGACAGAGTGTGGTCAGCCTGCTCTTCCCTGGCTGTGTTACATTGACAGAGTGGAGTCAGTCTGCACTTCCCTGTGTGTGTTACATTGACAGAGTGGGGTCAGTCTGCTCTTCCCTGTATATGTTACATTGACAGGGTGGGGTCAGTCTGCTCTTCCCTTTGTGAGATACATTGACAGAGTGGGGTCAGTCTGCTCTTCCCTGAGTGAGTTACATTGACAGAATGGGGTCAGTCTGCTCTTCCCTGGGGGTGTTACATTGACAGAGTGGGGTCAGTCTGCTCTTCCCAGGGGGTGTTACATTGACAGAGTGGGGTGAGTCTGCTCTTCCCAGGGTGTGTTACACAGACAGAGTGGAAACAGTTTGCTCTTCCCTGGGTGGGTTACATTAACAGAGTGTGGTCAGTCTGCTCTAACCTGACTGGGTTACATTGACAGAGTGGGGTCAGTCTGCTCTTCGCTGGGTGCGTTACATTGACAGAGTGGGGTCAGTCTGTTCTTCCCCGGGTGTGTTACATTGAGAGAGTGGGGTCAGTCTGCTTTTCCCTGGATGTGTTACATTGACAGAGTGGGGTCAGTCTGCTCTTCCCTGGGGGTGTTACATTGACAGAGTGGGGTCAGTCTGCTCTTCCCTGGGTGGGTTACATTGAGAGAGTGGGGTGAGTCTGCTCTTCCCAGGGTGTGTTACATCGACAGAGTGGAAACAGTTTGCTCTTCCCTGGGTGGGTTTCTTTAACAGAGTGGGGTCAGTCTGCTCTTCCCTGGGTGGGTTACATTGACAGAGTGGGGTCAGTCTGCTCTTCGCTGGGTGCGTTACATTGACAGAGTGGGGTCAGTCTTGTCTGCCCTGGGTGTGTTACATTGACACAGAGGGGTCAGTCTGCTCTTTCCTGGGTGTGTTACATTGACAGAGTGGGGGCAGTCTGCTCTTCCCTTTGTGAGTGACATTGAAAGAATGAGGTCAGTCTGCTCTTCCCTGGGGGTGTTACATTGACAGAGTGAGGTCAGTCTGCTCTTCCCTGGGTGTCTTACATTTACAGAGTGGGGTCGGTCTGCTCTTCCCTGGGTGTGTTACATTAACAGAGTGAGGTCAGTCTGCTCTTCCCTGTGTGTTACATTGACTGAGTGGGGTCAGTCAGGTCTTCCCTGTGTGTGTTACATTGACAGAGTGGGATCAGTCTGCTCTTCACTGGGTGTGTTACATTGACGCAGTGGGGTCGATCTGCTCTTCCCTGGGTGGGTTAAATTGACAGAGTGGGGTCAGTCTGCTCTTCCCTTTGTGAGTTACATTGACAGACTGGGGTCAGTCTGCTCTTCCCTGGGTGTGTTACATTGACAGAGTGGGGTCAGTCTGCTCTTCCCTGGGTGTGTTACATTGACAGAGTGGAGTCAGTCTGCTCTTCCCTGGGTGTGTTACATTGACAGAGTGGGGTCAGTCTGCACTTCCCTGGGTGTGTTACATTGACAGAGTGGGGTCAGTCTGCTCTTCCCTGGGTGTGTTACATTGACAGAGTGGAGTCAGTCTGCTTTTCCCTGGATGTGTTACATTGACAGAGTGGGGTCAGTCTGCTCTTCCCTGAGTGAGTTACATTGACAGAATGGGGTCAGTCTGCTCTTCCCTGGGTGTGTTACATTGACAGAGTGGGGTCAGTCGTATCTTCCCTGGGTGAGTTACATTGACAGAGTTGGGTCAGTCTGCACTTCCCTGGGTGTCTTACATTGACTGAGTGTGGTCAGCCTGCTCTTACCTGGATGTGTTACATTGACACAGTGGGATCAATCTGCTCTTCCCTGGGTGTGTTACATTGACAGAGTGCGGTCAGTCTGCTCTTCCCTGGGTGCGTGACATTGACAGAGTGGGGTCAGTCTGCTCTTACCTGGGTGTGTTACATTGACAGAGTGGGGTCAGTCTGCCCTTCCCTGGGTGTGTTACATTGACAGAGTGGGGTCAGTCTGCTCTTCCCTGGGTCTGTTACATTGACAGAGTGGGGTAAATCTGCTCTTCCCTGGGTGTGTTACATTGACAGAGAGGGGTCAGTCTGCTCTTCCCTGGGTGGATTACATTGACCGAGTGCGGTCAATCTGCTCTTCCCTGGATGTGTTACATTGATAGTGTGGGGTCAGTCTGCTCTTCCCTGGATGTGTTACATTGACACAGTGGGATCAATCTGCTCTTCCCTGGGTGTGTTACATTGACAGAGTGCGGTCAGTCTGCTCTTCCCTGGGTGTTTTACATTGACAGAGTGGGGTAAGTCTGCTCTTCCCTAGGTGGGTTACGTTGACTGAGTGCGGTCAGTCTGTTCTTCCCTGGGTGTGTTACATTGACAGAATGGGGTCAGTCTGCTCTTCCCTGGGTATGTTACATTGACAGAGTGGGGTCAGTCTGCTCTTCCCTGGGAGTGTTACATTGACAGAGTGGGTTCAGTCTGCTCTTCCCTGGTTGTGTTACATTGACAGAGTGGGGTCAGTCTGCTCTTCCTTGGGTGTGTTACATTGACAGAGTGGGGTAAGTCTGCTCTCCCCTGGGTGTCTTACATTGACAGAGTGGGGTCAGTCTGTTCTTCCCTGGGTGTGTTGCATTGACAGAATGGGGTCAGTCTGCTCTTCCCTGGGTGTGTTACATTGACAGAGTGGGGTCAGTCTGCTCTTCCCTGGGTCTGTTACATTGACAGAGTGGGGTCAGTCTGCTCTTCCCTGGGTGTGTTACATTGACACAGTGGGATCAATCTTCTCTTCCCTGGGTGTGTTACATTGACAGAGTGCGGTCAGTCTGCTCTTCCCTGGGTGCGTGACATTGACAGAGTGGGGTCAGTCTGCTCTTACCTGGGTGTGTTACATTGACAGAGTGGGGTCAGTCTACTCTTCCCTGGGTGTGTTACATTGACAGAGTGGGGTCAGTCTGCTCTTCCCTGGGTCTGTTACATTGACAGAGTGGGGTAAATCTGCTCTTCCCTGGGTGTGTTACATTGACACAGTGGGATCAATCTTCTCTTCCCTGGGTGTGTTACATTGACAGAGTGCGGTCAGTCTGCTCTTCCCTGGGTGCGTGACATTGACAGAGTGGGGTCAGTCTGCTCTTACCTGGGTGTGTTACATTGACAGAGTGGGGTCAGTCTACCCTTCCCTGGGTGTGTTACATTGACAGAGTGGGGTCAGTCTGCTCTTCCCTGGGTCTGTTACATTGACAGAGTGGGGTAAATCTGCTCTTCCCTGGGTGTGTTACATTGACAGAGAGGGGTCAGTCTGCTCTTCCCTGGGTGGATTACATTGACCGAGTGCGGTCAATCTGCTCTTCCCTGGATGTGTTACATTGAAAGTGTGGGGTCATTCTGCTCTTCCCTGGATGTGTTACATTGACACAGTGGGATCAATCTGCTCTTCCCTGGGTGTGTTACATTGACAGAGTGCGGTCAGTCTGCTCTTCCCTGCGTGCGTGACATTGACAGAGTGGGGTCAGTCTGCTCTTCCCTGGGTGTGTTACATTGACAGAGTGGGGTCAGACTGCTCTTCCTTGGGTGTGTTACATTGACAGAGTGGGGTTAGTCTGCTCTTCCCTGGGTGTGGTACATTGACCGAGTGCGGTCAGTCTGCTCTTCCCTGGATGTGTTACAATGACAGAGTGGGGTCAGACTGCTCTTCCTTGGGGTGTGTTACATTGACAGAGTGGGGTTAGTCTGCTCTTCCCTGGGTGTGTTACATTGTCAGAGTGGGGTCAGTCTGCTCTTCCCTGGGTGTGTTACATTGACAGAGTGGGGTTAGTCTGCTCTTCCCTGGGTGTGTTACATTGACAGAGTGGGGTCAGTCTGCTCTTCCCTGGGTGTGTTACATTGACAGAGTGGGATTAGTCTGCTCTTCCCTGGGTATGTTACATTGACCGAGTGAGGTCAATCTTCTGTTCCCTGGGTGAGTTACATTGACAGAGAGGGGTCAGTCTGCTCTTCCCTGGCTGTGTTACAATGACAGAGTGGGGTCAGACTGCTCTTCCTTGGGTGTGTTACATTGACAGAGTGGGGTTAGTCTGCTCTTCCCGCGGTGTGTTACTTTGACAGAGTGAGGTCAGTCTGCTCTTCCCTGGGTGAGTTAGATTGACAGGGTGGGTTCAGTCTGCTCTCCCCTGGGTGTGATACATTGACAGAGTGGGGTCAGACTGCTATTCCCAGAGTTTGTTACATTGACAGAGTGGGGTCAGTCTGCCCTTCCCTGGTTGTGTTACATTGACAGAGTGAGGTCAGTCTGCTCTTCCCTGAGTGTGTTACTTTGACAGAGTGGGGTCAGTCTGCTCTTCCCTGGGTGTGTTACATTGGCAGAGTGGGGTCAGTCTGCTTTTCCCTGGGTGTGTTACATTGACAGAGTGGGGTCAGTCTGCTCTTCCCTGGGTGAGTTACGTGGAGAGAGAGGGGTCAGTCTGCTCTCCCCTGGGTGTGTTACATTGACAGAGTGGGGTCAGTCTGCACTTCCCTGGGTGTGTTACATTGAAAGAGTGGGGTCAGTCTGCTCTTCCCTGGGTGAGTTACACGGTGGGAGAGTTGTCAGTCTGCTCTTCCCTGGGTGTGTTACATTGACAGAGTGGGGTCAGTCTGCTCTTCCCTGGGTGTGTTACATTGACAGAGTGGGTACAGTCAGCTCTTCCCTGGGTGTGTTACATTGACAGAGTGAGGTCAGTCTGCTCTTCCCTGAGTGTGTTACTTTGACAGAGTGGGGTCAGTCTGCTCTTCCCTAGGTGAGTTACATTGTGATAGAGGGGTCACTCTGGTCTCCCCTGGGTGTGTTACATTGACAGAGTTGGGTGAGTCTGCTCTTCCCTGGGTCTGTGATAATGACAGAGTGCGGTCAGTCTGCTCGTCCCTGGGTGGGTTACATTGACAGAATGGGGTCAGTCTGCTCTTCCCTGGGTGAGTTACATGGAGGGAGAGGGGTCAGACTGCTCTTCCCTGGGTGTGTTACATTGACAGAGTGGGGTCAGTCTGTTCTTCCCTGGGTGGGTTACATTCACAGAACGGGGTCTGTCTGCTCTTCCCTGGTTGTGTTACATTGACAGAGTGGGGTCAGTCTGCTCTTCCCTGGGTGTGTTACATTGACAGAGTGGGGTAAGTCTGCTCTCCCCTGGGTGTCTTACATTGACAGAGTGGGGTCAGTCTGTTCTTCCCTGGGTGTGTTACATTGACAGAATGGGGTCAGTCTGCTCTTCCCTGGGTGTGTTACATTGACAGAGTGGGGTAAATCTGATCTTCCCTGGGTGTGTTACATTGACAGAGAGGGGTCAGTCTGCTCTTCCCTGGGTGGGTTACATTGACCGAATGCGGTCAGTCTGCTCTTCCCTGGATGTGTTACATTGAAAGTGTGGGGTCAGTCTGCTTTTCCCTGGGTGTGTTACATTGACACAGTGGGATCAATCTGCTCTTCCCTGGGTGTGTTACATTGACAGAGTGGGGTTAGTCTGCTCTTCCCTGGGTATGTTACATTGACCGAGTGAGGTCAATCTTCTGTTCCCTGGGTGAGTTACATTGACAGAGAGGGGTCAGTCTGCTCTTCACTGGATGTGTTACATTGTCAGAGTTGGGTCAGTCTGATCTTCCCTGGGTGTTTTACATTGACAGACTGGGGTCAGTCTGCTCTTCCTTGGGTGTGTTACATTGACAGAGTGGGGTCAGTCTGCTCTTCCCAGGGTGTGTTACATTGACAGAGTGGGGTTAGTCTGCTCTTCCCTGGGTGTGTTACATTGACAGAGTGGGGTCAGTCTGCTCTTCCCTGGGTGTGTTACATTGACAGAGTGGGGTCAGTCTGCTCTTCCCTGGGTGTGTTACATTGACAGAGTGGGGTTAGTCTGCTCTTCCCTGGGTATGTTACATTGACCGAGTGAGGTCAATCTTCTGTTCCCTGGGTGAGTTACATTGACGGAGAGGGGTCAGTCTGCTCTTCCCTGGCTGTGTTACAATGACAGAGTGGGGTCAGACTGCTCTTCCTTGGGTGTGTTACATTGACAGAGTGGGGTTAGTCTGCTCTTCCCTGGGTGTGTTACATTGACAGAGTGGGGTCAGTCTGCTCTTCCCTGGGTGTGTTACATTGACAGAGTGGGGTTAGTCTGCTCTTCCCTGGGTATGTTACATTGACCGAGTGAGGTCAATCTTCTGTTCCCTGGGTGAGTTACATTGACAGAGAGGGGTCAGTCTGCTCTTCCCTGGCTGTGTTACAATGACAGAGTGGGGTCAGACTGCTCTTCCTTGGGTGTGTTACATTGACAGAGTGGGGTCAGTCTGCTCTTCCCTGGATGTGTTACATTGACAGAGTGGGGTCAGTCTGCTTTTCCCTGGGTGTGTTACATTGACAGAGTGGGGTCAGTCTGCTCTTCCCTGGGTGAGTTACGTGGAGAGAGAGGGGTCAGTCTGCTCTTCCCTGGATGTGTTACATTGAAAGTGTGGGGTCAGTCTGCTCTTCCCTGGGTGTGTTACATTGACAGGGTGGGATCAATCTGCTCTTCCCTGGGTGTGTTACATTGACAGAGTGCGGTCAGTCTGCTCTTCCCTGGGTGCGTGACATTGACAGAGTGGGCTCAGTCTGCTCTTCCCTGGGTGTGTTACATTGACAGAGTGAGGTCAGTCTGCTCTTCCCTGGGTGAGTTAGATTGACAGGGTGGGTTCAGTCTGCTCTCCCCTGGGTGTGATACATTGACAGAGTGGGGTCAGACTGCTATTCCCTGAGTAGGTTACATTGACAGAGTGGGGTCAGTCTGCCCTTCCCTGGTTGTGTTACATTGACAGAGTGAGGTCAGTCTGCTCTTCCCTGAGTGTGTTACTTTGACAGAGTGGGGTCAGTCTGCTCTTCCCTAGGTGAGTTACATTGAGATAGAGGGGTCACTCTGGTCTCCCCTGGGTGTGTTACATTGACAGAGTTGGGTGAGTCTGCTCTTCCCTGGGTCTGTGATATTGACAGAGTGGGCTCAGTCTGCTCTTCCCTGGGTGTGTTACATTGACAGAGTGAGGTCAGTCTGCTCTTCCCTGGGTGAGTTAGATTGACAGGGTGGGTTCAGTCTGCTCTCCCCTGGGTGTGATACATTGACAGAGTGGGGTCAGACTGCTATTCCCTGAGTAGGTTACATTGACAGAGTGGGGTCAGTCTGCCCTTCCCTGGTTGTGTTACATTGACAGAGTGAGGTCAGTCTGCTCTTCCCTGGGTGTGTTACATTGACAGAGTGGGGTCAGTCTGCTCTTCCCTGGGTGTGTTACATTGACAGAGTGGGGTTAGTCTGCTCTTCCCTGGGTATGTTACATTGACCGAGTGAGGTCAATCTTCTGTTCCCTGGGTGAGTTACATTGACAGAGAGGGGTCAGTCTGCTCTTCCCTGGCTGTGTTACAATGACAGAGTGGGGTCAGACTGCTCTTCCTTGGGTGTGTTACATTGACAGAGTGGGGTCAGTCTGCTCTTCCCTGGATGTGTTACATTGACAGAGTGGGGTCAGTCTGCTTTTCCCTGGGTGTGTTACATTGACAGAGTGGGGTCAGTCTGCTCTTCCCTGGGTGAGTTACGTGGAGAGAGAGGGGTCAGTCTGCTCTTCCCTGGATGTGTTACATTGAAAGTGTGGGGTCAGTCTGCTCTTCCCTGGGTGTGTTACATTGACAGGGTGGGATCAATCTGCTCTTCCCTGGGTGTGTTACATTGACAGAGTGCGGTCAGTCTGCTCTTCCCTGGGTGCGTGACATTGACAGAGTGGGCTCAGTCTGCTCTTCCCTGGGTGTGTTACATTGACAGAGTGAGGTCAGTCTGCTCTTCCCTGGGTGAGTTAGATTGACAGGGTGGGTTCAGTCTGCTCTCCCCTGGGTGTGATACATTGACAGAGTAGGGTCAGACTGCTATTCCCTGAGTAGGTTACATTGACAGAGTGGGGTCAGTCTGCCCTTCCCTGGTTGTGTTACATTGACAGAGTGAGGTCAGTCTGCTCTTCCCTGAGTGTGTTACTTTGACAGAGTGGGGTCAGTCTGCTCTTCCCTAGGTGAGTTACATTGAGATAGAGGGGTCACTCTGGTCTCCCCTGGGTGTGTTACATTGACAGAGTTGGGTGAGTCTGCTCTTCCCTGGGTCTGTGATATTGACAGAGTGGGGTCAGTCTGCTCTTCCCTGGATGTGTTACATTGACAGAGTGGGGTCAGTCTGCTTTTCCCTGGGTGTGTTACATTGACAGAGTGGGGTCAGTCTGCTCTTCCCTGGGTGAGTTACGTGGAGAGAGAGGGGTCAGTCTGCTCTTCCCTGGATGTGTTACATTGAAAGTGTGGGGTCAGTCTGCTCTTCCCTGGGTGTGTTACATTGACAGGGTGGGATCAATCTGCTCTTCCCTGGGTGTGTTACATTGACAGAGTGCGGTCAGTCTGCTCCTCCCTGGGTGCGTGACATTGACAGAGTGGGCTCAGTCTGCTCTTCCCTGGGTGTGTTACATTGACAGAGTGGGGTCAGTCTGCCCTTCCCTGGGTGTGTTACATTGACAGAGTGGGGTCAGTCTGCTCTTCCCTGGGTGTGTTACATTGACAGAGTGGGGTAAATCTGCTCTTCCCTGGGTGTGTTACATTGACAGAGAGGGGTCAGTCTGCTCTTCCCTGGGTGGATTACATTGACCGAGTGCGGTCAGTCTGCTCTTCCCTGGATGTGTTACATTGAAAGTGTGGGGTCAGTCTGCTCTTCCCTGGATGTGTTACATTGACACAGTGGGATCAATCTGCTCTTCCCTGGGTGTGTTACATTGACAGAGTGCGGTCAGTCTGCTCTTCCCTGTGTGCGTGACATTGACAGAGTGGGGTCAGTCTGCTCTTCCCTGGGTGTGTTACATTGACAGAGTGGGGTCAGTCTGCTCTTCCCTGGGTGTGTTACATTGACAGAGTGGGGTGAGTCTGCTCTTCCCTGGGTATGTTACATTGACCGAGTGAGGTCAATCTTCTGTTCCCTGGGTGAGTTACATTGACAGAGAGGGGTCAGTCTGCTCTTCCCTGGCTGTGTTACAATGACAGAGTGGGGTCAGATTGCTCTTCCGTGGGTGTGTTACTTTGACAGAGTGGGGTTAGTCTGCTCTTCCCTGGGTGTGTTACATTGACAGAGTGGGGTCAGTCTGCTCTTCCCTGGGTGTGTTACATTGACAGAGTGGTGTTAGTCTTCTCTTCCCTGGGTATGTTACATTGACCGAGTGAGGTCAATCTTCTGTTCCCTGGGTGAGTTACATTGACAGAGAGGGGTCAGTCTGCTCTTCCCTGGCTGTGTTACAATGACAGAGTGGGGTCAGACTGCTCTTCCTTGGGTGTGTTACATTGACAGAGTGGGGTTAGTCTGCTCTTCCCGCGGTGTGTTACATTGACAGAGTGAGGTCAGTCTGCTCTTCCCTGGGTGAGTTAGATTGACAGGGTGGGTTCAGTCTGCTCTCCCCTGGGTGTGATACATTGACAGAGTGGGCTCAGACTGCTATTCCCTGAGTATGTTACATTGACAGAGTGGGGTCAGACTGCCCTTCCCTGGTTGTGTTACATTGACAGAGTGAGGTCAGTCTGCTCTTCCTTAAGTGTGTTACTTTGACAGAGTGGGGTCAGTCTGCTCTTCCCTAGGTGAGTTACATTGAGATAGAGGGGTCACTCTGGTCTCCCCTGGGTGTGTTACATTGACAGAGTTGGGTGAGTCTGCTCTTCCCTGGGTCTGTGATATTGACAGAGTGGGGTCAGTCTGCTCTTCCCTGGGTGTGTTACATTGACAGAGTGGGGTCAGTCTGCTTTTCCCTGGGTGTGTTACATTGACAGAGTGGGGTCAGTCTGCTCTTCCCTGGGTGAGTTACGTGGAGAGAGAGGGGTCAGTCTGCTCTTCCCTGGATGTGTTACATTGAAAGTGTGGGGTCAGTCTGCTCTTCCCTGGGTGTGTTACATTGACAGGGTGGGATCAATCTGCTCTTCCCTGGGTGTGTTACATTGACAGAGTGCGGTCAGTCTGCTCTTCCCTGGGTGCGTGACATTGACAGAGTGGGCTCAGTCTGCTCTTCCCTGGGTGTGTTACATTGACAGAGTGGGGTCAGTCTGCCCTTCCCTGGGTGTGTTACATTGACAGAGTGGGGTCAGTCTGCTCTTCCCTGGGTCTGTTACATTGACAGAGTGGGGTAAATCTGCTCTTCCCTGGGTGTGTTACATTGACAGAGAGGGGTCAGTCTGCTCTTCCCTGGGTGGATTACATTGACCGAGTGCGGTCAGTCTGCTCTTCCCTGGATGTGTTACATTGAAAGTGTGGGGTCAGTCTGCTCTTCCCTGGATGTGTTACATTGACACAGTGGGATCAATCTGCTCTTCCCTGGGTGTGTTACATTGACAGAGTGGGGTCAGTCTGCTCTTCCCTGGGTCTGTTACATTGACAGAGTGGGGTAAATCTGCTCTTCCCTGGGTGTGTTACATTGACAGAGAGGGTTCAGTCTGCTCTTCCCTGGGTGGATTACATTGACCGAGTGCGGTCAGTCTGCTCTTCCCTGGATGTGTTACATTGAAAGTGTGGGGTCAGTCTGCTCTTCCCTGGATGTGTTACATTGACACAGTGGGATCAATCTGCTCTTCCCTGGGTGTGTTACATTGACTGAGTGGGGTCAGTCTGCCCTTCCCTGGGTGTGTTACATTGACAGAGTGGGGTCAGTCTGCTCTTCCCTGGGTCTGTTACATTGACAGAGTGGGGTAAATCTGCTCTTCCCTGGGTGTGTTACATTGACAGAGAGGGGTCAGTCTGCTCTTCCCTGGGTGGATTACATTGACCGAGTGCGGTCAGTCTGCTCTTCCCTGGATGTGTTACAATGACAGAGTGGGGTCAGACTGCTCTTCCTTGGGTGTGTTACATTGACAGAGTGGGGTTAGTCTGCTCTTCCCTGGGTGTGTTACATTGTCAGAGTGGGGTCAGTCTGCTCTTCCCTGGGTGTGTTACATTGACAGAGTGGGGTTAGTCTGCTCTTCCCTGGGTGTGTTACATTGACAGAGTGGGGTCAGTCTGCTCTTCCCTGGGTGTGTTACATTGACAGAGTGGGATTAGTCTGCTCTTCCCTGGGTATGTTACATTGACCGAGTGAGGTCAATCTTCTGTTCCCTGGGTGAGTTACATTGACAGAGAGGGGTCAGTCTGCTCTTCCCTGGCTGTGTTACAATGACAGAGTGGGGTCAGACTGCTCTTCCTTGGGTGTGTTACATTGACAGAGTGGGGTTAGTCTGCTCTTCCCTGGGTGAGTTAGATTGACAGGGTGGGTTCAGTCTGCTCTCCCCTGGGTGTGATACATTGACAGAGTGGGGTCAGAATGCTATTCCCAGAGTTTGTTACATTGACAGAGTGGGGTCAGTCTGCCCTTCCCTGGTTGTGTTACATTGACAGAGTGAGGTCAGTCTGCTCTTCCCTGAGTGTGTTACTTTGACAGAGTGGGGTCAGTCTGCTCTTCCCTGGGTGTGTTACATTGGCAGAGTGGGGTCAGTCTGCTTTTCCCTGGGTGTGTTACATTGACAGAGTGGGGTCAGTCTGCTCTTCCCTGGGTGAGTTACGTGGAGAGAGAGGGGTCAGTCTGCTCTCCCCTGGGTGTGTTACATTGACAGAGTGGGGTCAGTCTGCACTTCCCTGGGTGTGTTACATTGAAAGAGTGGGGTCAGTCTGCTCTTCCCTGGGTGAGTTACACGGAGGGAGAGTTGTCAGTCTGCTCTTCCCTGGGTGTGTTACATTGACAGAGTGGGGTCAGTCTGCTCTTCCCTGGGTGTGTTACATTGACAGAGTGGGTACAGTCAGCTCTTCCCTGGGTGTGTTACATTGACAGAGTGAGGTCAGTCTGCTCTTCCCTGAGTGTGTTACTTTGACAGAGTGGGGTCAGTCTGCTCTTCCCTAGGTGAGTTACATTGTGATAGAGGGGTCACTCTGGTCTCCCCTGGGTGTGTTACATTGACAGAGTTGGGTGAGTCTGCTCTTCCCTGGGTCTGTGATAATGACAGAGTGCGGTCAGTCTGCTCGTCCCTGGGTGGGTTACATTGACAGAATGGGGTCAGTCTGCTCTTCCCTGGGTGAGTTACATGGAGGGAGAGGGGTCAGTCTGCTCTTCCCTGGGTGTGTTACATTGACAGAGTGGGGTCAGTCTGTTCTTCCCTGGGTGGGTTACATTCACAGAACGGGGTCTGTCTGCTCTTCCCTGGTTGTGTTACATTGACAGAGTGGGGTCAGTCTGCTCTTCCCTGGGTGTGTTAAATTGACAGAGTGGGGTAAGTCTGCTCTCCCCTGGGTGTCTTACATTGACAGAGTGGGGTCAGTCTGTTCTTCCCTGGGTGTGTTACATTGACAGAATGGGGTCAGTCTGCTCTTCCCTGGGTGTGTTACATTGACAGAGTGGGGTAAATCTGATCTTCCCTGGGTGTGTTACATTGACAGAGAGGGGTCAGTCTGCTCTTCCCTGGGTGGGTTACATTGACCGAATGCGGTCAGTCTGCTCTTCCCTGGATGTGTTACATTGAAAGTGTGGGGTCAGTCTGCTTTTCCCTGGGTGTGTTACATTGACACAGTGGGATCAATCTGCTCTTCCCTGGGTGTGTTACATTGACAGAGTGGGGTTAGTCTGCTCTTCCCTGGGTATGTTACATTGACCGAGTGAGGTCAATCTTCTGTTCCCTGGGTGAGTTACATTGACAGAGAGGGGTCAGTCTGCTCTTCACTGGATGTGTTACATTGACAGAGTTGGGTCAGTCTGATCTTCCCTGGGTGTGTTACATTGACAGAGTGGGGTTAGTCTGCTCTTCCCTGGGTGTGTTACATTGACAGAGTGGGGTCAGTCTGCTCTTTCCTGGGTGTGTTACGTTGACAGAGTGGGATTAGTCTGCTCTTCCCTGGGTATGTTACATTGACCGAGTGAGGTCAATCTTCTGTTCCCTGGGTGAGTTACATTGACAGAGAGGGGTCAGTCTGCTCTTCCCTGCCTGTGTTACAATGACAGAGTGGGGTCAGACTGCTCTTCCTTGGGTGTGTTACATTGACAGAGTTGGGTTAGTCTGCTCTTCCCGCGGTGTGTTACTTTGACAGAGTGAGGTCAGTCTGCTCTTCCCTGGGTGAGTTAGATTGACAGGGTGGGTTCAGTCTGCTCTCCCCTGGGTGTGATACATTGACAGAGTGGGGTCAGACTGCTATTCCCTGAGTATGTTACATTGACAGAGTGGGGTCAGTCTGCCCTTCCCTGGTTGTGTTACATTGACAGAGTGAGGTCAGTCTTCTCTTCCCTGAGTGTGTTACTTTGACAGAGTGGGGTCAGTCTGCTCTTCCCTAGGTGAGTTACATTGAGATAGAGGGGTCACTCTGGTCTCCCCTGGGTGTGTTAAATTGACAGAGTTGGGTGAGTCTGCTCTTCCCTGGGTCTGTGATATTGACAGAGTGGTGTCAGTCTGCTCTTCCCTGGGTGTGTTACATTGGCAGAGTGGGGTCAGTCTGCTTTTCCCTGGGTGTGTTACATTGACAGAGTGGGGTCAGTCTGCTCTTCCCTGGGTGAGTTACGTGGAGAGAGAGGGGTCAGTCTGCTCTCCCCTGGGTGTGTTACATTGACAGAGTGGGGTCAGTCTGCACTTCCCTGGGTGTGTTACATTGAAAGAGTGGGGTCAGTCTGCTCTTCCCTGGGTGAGTTACACGGAGGGAGAGTTGTCAGTCTGCTCTTCCCTGGGTGTGTTACATTGACAGAGTGGGGTCAGTCTGCTCTTCCCTGGGTGTGTTACATTGACAGAGTGGGGACAGTCAGCTCTTCCCTGGGTGTGTTACATTGACAGAGTGAAGTCAGTCTGCTCTTCCCTGAGTGTGTGACAGAGTGGGGTCAGTCTGCTCTTCCCTAGATGAGTTACATTGTGATAGAGGGGTTACTCTGGTCTCCCCTGGGTGTGTTACATTGACAGAGTTGGGTGAGTCTGCTCTTCCCTGGGTCTGTGATAATGACAGAGTGCGGTCAGTCTGCTCGTCCCTGGGTGGGTTACATTGACAGAATGGGGTCAGTCTGCTCTTCCCTGGGTGAGTTACATGGAGGGAGAGGGGTCAGTCTGCTCTTCCCTGGGTGTGTTACATTGACAGAGTGGGGTCAGTCTGTTCTTCCCTGGGTGGGTTACATTCACAGAACGGGGTCTGTCTGCTCTTCCCTGGTTGTGTTACATTGACAGAGTGGGGTCAGTCTGCTCTTCCCTGGGTGTGTTACATTGACAGAGTGGGGTAAGTCTGCTCTCCCCTGGGTGTCTTACATTGACAGAGTGGGGTCAGTCTGTTCTTCCCTGGGTGTGTTACATTGACAGAATGGGGTCAGTCTGCTCTTCCCTGAGTGTGTTACTTTGACAGAGTGGGAAGAGTCTGCTCTTCCCTGAGTGTGTTACTTTGACAGAGTGGGGTCAGTCTGCTCTTCCCTAGGTGTGTTACATTGTGATAGAGGGGTCACTCTGGTCTCCCCTGGGTGTGTTACATTGACAGAGTTGGGTGAGTCTGCTCTTCCCTGGGTCTGTGATAATGACAGAGTGGGGTCAGTCTGCTCTTCCCTGCGTGGGTTACATTGACTGAGTGCGGTCACTCTGCTTTTCGCTGGGTGGGTTACATTGACAGAATGGGGTCAGTCTGCTCTTCCCTGGGTGAGTTACATGGAGGGAGAGGGGTCAGTCTTCTCTTCACTGGGTGGGTTACATTGACAGAGTGGGGTCAGTCTGGTCTTCCCTGGGTGTGTTACATTGTCAGAGTGGGGTCAGTCTGTTCTTCCCTGGGTGGGTTACATTGACAGAACGGGGTCTGTCTGCTCTTCCCTGGTTGTGTTACATTGACAGAGTGGGGTCAGTCTGATCTTCCCTGGGTGTGTTACATTGACAGAGTGGGGTCAGTCTGTTCTTCCCTGGGTGTCTTACATTGACAGAGTGGGGTCAGTCTGTTCTTCCCTGGGTGTGTTACATTGACAGAATGGGGTCAGTCTGCTATTCCCTGGGTGTGTTACATTGACAGAGTGGGGTCAGTCTGCTCTTCCCTGGGTTTGTTACATTGACAGAGTGGGGTAAATC
The DNA here is from genome assembly GCF_047496795.1 of Chiloscyllium punctatum. Taxonomy (NCBI): domain Eukaryota; kingdom Metazoa; phylum Chordata; class Chondrichthyes; order Orectolobiformes; family Hemiscylliidae; genus Chiloscyllium; species Chiloscyllium punctatum. The sequence goes on from NC_092755.1 coordinate 5,530,660, forward strand.
TGCTCTTCCCTGGGTGTGTTACATTGACAGAGAGGGGTCAGTCTGCTCTTCCCTGGGTGGGTTACATTGACCGAATGCGGTCAGTCTGCTCTTCCCTGGATGTGTTACATTGAAAGTGTGGGGTCAGTCTGCTCTTCCCTGGGTGTGTTACATTGACACAGTGGGATCAATCTGGTCTTCCCTGGGTGTGTTACATTGACAGAGTGGGGTTAGTCTGCTCTTCCCTGGGTATGTTACATTGACCGAGTGAGGTCAATCTTCTGTTCCCTGGGTGAGTTACATTGACAGAGAGGGGTCAGTCTGCTCTTCCCCGGATGTGTTACAATGACAGAGTGGGGTCAGTCTGCTCTTACTTGGGTGTGTTACATTGACAGAGTGGGGTCAGTCTGCTCTTCCCGCGGTGTGTTACATTGACAGAGTGAGGTCTGTCTGCTCTTCCCTGGGTGAGTTACATTCACAGGGTTGGTTCAGTCTGCTCTCCCCTGGGTGTGATACATTGACAGAGTGGGGTCAGACTGCTATTCCCCGAGTATGTTACATTGACAGAGTGGGGTGTGTTTGCTCTTCCCTGGGTGTGTTACATTGACAGGGTGGGGTCAGTCTGCTCTTCCCTGCGTGTGTTACAGAGACAGGGTGGGTTCAGTCTGCTCTTCCCTGGGTGTGTTACATTGACAGAGTGGGGTCAGTCTGCTCTTCCCTGGGTGTGTTACATTGACAGGGTGGGGTCAGTCTGCTCTTCCCTGGGTTTGTTACGTTGACAGAGTGGGGTCAGTCTGCACTTCCCCGAGTGTGTTACTTTGACAGAGTGGGGACAGTCTGCTCTTCCCTGGGTGTGATACATTGACAGAGTGAGGTCAGTCTGCTCTTCCCTGAGTGTGTTACTTTGACAGAGTGGGGACAGTCTGCTCTTCCCTGAGTGTGTTACTTTGACAGAGTGGGGTCAGTCTGCTCTTCCCTAGGTGAGTTACATTGAGATAGAGAGGTCACTCTGGTCTCCCCTGGGTGTGTTACATTGACAAAGGGGGGGCAATCTTCTCTTCCCTGGGTGAGTTACATTGACAGAGTGGGGTCAGTCTGCTCTTCCCTGTGTGTGTTACATTGACAGAATGGGGTCAGTCTGCTCTTCCCTGGGTGTGTTACATTGACAGAGTGAAGTCAGTCTGCTCTTCCCTGGGTGTGTTACAATGATAGAGTGGGGTCAGTCTGCTCTTCACTGGGTGTGTTGCATTGACAGAGTGGGGTCAGTCTGCTCTTCCCAGAATGTGTTACATTGACAGAGTTGGGTCAGTCTGATCTTCCCTGGGTGTGTAACGTTGACAGAAAGGGGTCAGTCTGCTCTTCCCTGGGTGTTTTACATTAACAGAGTGGGGTGAGTCTGCTCTTCCCTGGGTGTGTTACATTGACAGAGTGGGGTCAGTCTACTCTTCCCTGTGTGTCTTACATTGACAGAGTGGGGTCAGTCTGCTCTTCCCTGGGTGTGTTACATTGACAGAGTGGGGTCAGTCTGCTCTTCCCTGGGTGTGTTATACTGACAGTGTGGGGTCAGTCTGCTCTTCCCTGGGTGCGTTACATTGACAGAGTGGGGTCAGAATGCTCTTCCCTGGGTGTGTTACATTGACAGAACAGGGTCGTCTGCCTTTCCCTGGGTGTGTTACATTGACAATGGGGTTAGTCTGCTCTTACCTGGGTGTGTTACATTGACAGAGTGGGGTCTGTCTGCTCTTCCCAGGGTGTGTTACATTGACAGAGTGGGGTCAGTCTGCTCTTTCCTGGGTGTGTTACATTGACAGAGTTGGGACAGTCTGATGTTCCCTGGGTGTATAACGTTGAGAGACAGGGGTCAGTCTGCTCTTCCCTGGGTGTGTTACATTGACAGAGTGAACTCAGTCTGCTCTTCCCTGGGTGTGTTGCAATGACAGAGTGTGGTCAGTCTGCTCTTCCCTGTGTCTGTTATATTGACCGAGTGAGGTCAGTCTGCTTTTCCCTGGATGTGTTACATTGCCAGAGTGGTGTCAGTTAGTTCTTCCCTGGCAGTGTTACATTGACAGAGCGTGGTCAGTCTGCCCTTCCCTGGCTGGGTTATATTGGCAGAGTGGGGTCAGTCTGCTCTTCCCTGAGTGTGTTACATTGACAGAGTGGGGTCAGTCTGCTCTTCCCTGGGTGTGTTACATTGACAGAGTGGGGTCAGCGTGCACTTCCCTGGGTGTTTTAAATTGACAGAGTGGGGTCAGTCTGCTCTTCCCTGGGAGTGTTACATTGACAGAGTGGGGTCAGTCTGCCCTTCCCTGCGTGTGTTACTTTGACAGGGTGGGGTCAGTCTGCTCTTCCCTGTGTCTGTTATATTGACCGAGTGAGGTCAGTCTGCTTTTCCCTGGATGTGTTACATTGCCAGAGTGGTGTCAGTTAGTTCTTCCCTGGCAGTGTTACATTGACAGAGCGTGGTCAGTCTGCCCTTCCCTGGCTGGGTTATATTGGCAGAGTGGGGTCAGTCTACTCTTCCCTGTGTGTGTTACATTGACAGAGTGGGGTCAGTCTGTTCTTCCCTGGGTGTCTTACATTGACAGAGTGGGGTCAGTCTGTTCTTCCCTGGGTGTCTTACATTGACAGAGTGGGGTCAGTCTGTTCTTCCCTGGGTGTGTTACATTGACAGAATGGGGTCAGTCTGCTATTCCCTGGGTGTGTTACATTGACAGAGTGGGGTCAGTCTGCTCTTCCCTGGGTTTGTTACATTGACAGAGTGGGGTAAATCTGCTCTTCCCTGGGTGTGTTACATTGACAGAGAGGGGTCAGTCTGCTCTTCCCTGGGTGGGTTACATTGACCGAATGCGGTCAGTCTGCTCTTCCCTGGATGTGTTACATTGAAAGTGTGGGGTCAGTCTGCTCTTCCCTGGGTGTGTTACATTGACACAGTGGGATCAATCTGGTCTTCCCTGGGTGTGTTACATTGACAGAGTGGGGTCAGTCTGCTCTTCCCTGTGTCTGTTATATTGACCGAGTGAGGTCAGTCTGCTTTTCCCTGGATGTGTTACATTGCCAGAGTGGGGTCAGTCTGTTCTTCCCTGGGTGGGTTACATTGACAGAACGGGGTCTGTCTGCTCTTCCCTGGTTGTGTTACATTGACAGAGTGGGGTCAGTCTGATCTTCCCTGGGTGTGTTACATTGACAGAGTGGGGTCAGTCTGTTCTTCCCTGGGTGTCTTACATTGACAGAGTGGGGTCAGTCTGTTCTTCCCTGGGTGTGTTACATTGACAGAATGGGGTCAGTCTGCTATTCCCTGGGTGTGTTACATTGACAGAGTGGGGTCAGTCTGCTCTTCCCTGGGTTTGTTACATTGACAGAGTGGGGTAAATCTGCTCTTCCCTGGGTGTGTTACATTGACAGAGAGGGGTCAGTCTGCTCTTCCCTGGGTGGGTTACATTGACCGAATGCGGTCAGTCTGCTCTTCCCTGGATGTGTTACATTGAAAGTGTGGTGTCAGTCTGCTCTTCCCTGGGTGTGTTACATTGACACAGTGGGATCAATCTGGTCTTCCCTGGGTGTGTTACATTGACAGAGTGGGGTTAGTCTGCTCTTCCCTGGGTATGTTACATTGACCGAGTGAGGTCAATCTTCTGTTCCCTGGGTGAGTTACATTGACAGAGAGGGGTCAGTCTGCTCTTCCCCGGATGTGTTACAATGACAGAGTGGGGTCAGTCTGCTCTTACTTGGGTGTGTTACATTGACAGAGTGGGGTCAGTCTGCTCTTCCCGCGGTGTGTTACATTGACAGAGTGAGGTCTGTCTGCTCTTCCCTGGGTGAGTTACATTCACAGGGTTGGTTCAGTCTGCTCTCCCCTGGGTGTGATACATTGACAGAGTGGGGTCAGACTGCTATTCCCCGAGTATGTTACATTGACAGAGTGGGGTGTGTTTGCTCTTCCCTGGGTGTGTTACATTGACAGGGTGGGGTCAGTCTGCTCTTCCCTGCGTGTGTTACAGAGACAGGGTGGGTTCAGTCTGCTCTTCCCTGGGTGTGTTACATTGACAGAGTGGGGTCAGTCTGCTCTTCCCTGGGTGTGTTACATTGACAGGGTGGGGTCAGTCTGCTCTTCCCTGGGTTTGTTACGTTGACAGAGTGGGGTCAGTCTGCACTTCCCCGAGTGTGTTACTTTGACAGAGTGGGGACAGTCTGCTCTTCCCTGGGTGTGATACATTGACAGAGTGAGGTCAGTCTGCTCTTCCCTGAGTGTGTAACTTTGACAGAGTGGGGACAGTCTGCTCTTCCCTGAGTGTGTTACTTTGACAGAGTGGGGTCAGTCTGCTCTTCCCTAGGTGAGTTACATTGAGATAGAGAGGTCACTCTGGTCTCCCCTGGGTGTGTTACATTGACAAAGGGGGGGCAATCTTCTCTTCCCTGGGTGAGTTACATTGACAGAGTGGGGTCAGTCTGCTCTTCCCTGTGTGTGTTACATTGACAGAATGGGGTCAGTCTGCTCTTCCCTGGGTGTGTTACATTGACAGAGTGAAGTCAGTCTGCTCTTCCCTGGGTGTGTTACAATGATAGAGTGGGGTCAGTCTGCTCTTCACTGGGTGTGTTGCATTGACAGAGTGGGGTCAGTCTGCTCTTCCCAGAATGTGTTACATTGACAGAGTTGGGTCAGTCTGATCTTCCCTGGGTGTGTAACGTTGACAGAAAGGGGTCAGTCTGCTCTTCCCTGGGTGTTTTACATTAACAGAGTGGGGTGAGTCTGCTCTTCCCTGGGTGTGTTACATTGACAGAGTGGGGTCAGTCTACTCTTCCCTGTGTGTCTTACATTGACAGAGTGGGGTCAGTCTGCTCTTCCCTGGGTGTGTTACATTGACAGAGTGGGGTCAGTCTGCTCTTCCCTGGGTGTGTTATACTGACAGTGTGGGGTCAGTCTGCTCTTCCCTGGGTGCGTTACATTGACAGAGTGGGGTCAGTATGCTCTTCCCTGGGTGTGTTACATTGACAGAACAGGGTCGTCTGCCTTTCCCTGGGTGTGTTACATTGACAATGGGGTTAGTCTGCTCTTACCTGGGTGTGTTACATTGACAGAGTGGGGTCTGTCTGCTCTTCCCAGGGTGTGTTACATTGACAGAGTGGGGTCAGTCTGCTCTTCCCTGGGTGTGTTACATTGACAGAGTGGGGTCTGTCTGCTCTTCCCAGGGTGTGTTACATTGACAGAGTGGGGTCAGTCTGCTCTTCCCTGAGTGTGTTACATTGACAGAGCGTGGTCAGTCTGCCCTTCCCTGGCTGGGTTATATTGGCAGAGTGGGGTCAGTCTACTCTTCCCTGGGTGTGTTTCATTGACAGAGGGGGGTAAATCTGCTCTTCCCTGAGTGTCTTACATTGACAGAGTGGGGTCAGTCTGCTCTTCCCTGGGTGTGTTACATTGACAGAGTGGGGTCAGCGTGCACTTCCCTGGGTGTTTTAAATTGACAGAGTGGGGTCAGTCTGCTCTTCCCTGGGAGTGTTACATTGACAGAGTGGGGTCAGTCTGCCCTTCCCTGCGTGTGTTACTTTGACAGGGTGGGGTCAGTCTGCTCTTCCCTGTGTCTGTTATATTGACCGAGTGAGGTCAGTCTGCTTTTCCCTGGATGTGTTACATTGCCAGAGTGGTGTCAGTTAGTTCTTCCCTGGCAGTGTTACATTGACAGAGCGTGGTCAGTCTGCCCTTCCCTGGCTGGGTTATATTGGCAGAGTGCGGTCAGTCTACTCTTCCCTGGGTGTGTTTCATTGACAGAGGGGGGTCAGTCTGCTCTTCCCTGAGTGTGTTACATTGACAGAGTGGGGTCAGTCTGCTCTTCCCTGGGTGTGTTACATTGACAGAGTGGGGTCAGCGTGCACTTCCCTGGGTGTTTTAAATTGACAGAGTGGGGTCAGTCTGCTCTTCCCTGGGAGTGTTACATTGACAGAGTGGGGTCAGTCTGCCCTTCCCTGCGTGTGTTACTTTGACAGGGTGGGGTCAGTCTGCTCTTCCCTGGGTGCGTGACATTGACAGAGTGGGGTCAGTCTGCTGTTCCCTGGGTGTGTTACATTTACAGAGTGGGGTCAGTCTGCTCTTCCCTGGGTGTGTTACATTGACAGAGAGGGGTCAGTCTGCTCTTCCCTGGATGTGTTCCATTGAATGTGTGGGGTCAGTCTGCTCTTCCCTGGGTGTGTTACATTGACACAGTGGGGTCAGTCTGCTCTTCCCCGGATGTGTTACATTGACAGAGTGGGGTCAGTCTGCTCTTCCCTGGGTGTGTTACATTGACAGAGAGGGGTCAGTCTGCTCTTCCCTGGGTGTGTTACATTTACAGAGTGGGGTCAGTCTGCTCTTCCTTGGGTGTTTTACATTGACCGAGTGGGGTCAGTCTGCTCTTCCCGCGGTGTGTTACATTGACAGAGTTGGGTCAGTCTGATCTTCCCTGGGCTTTAAAACGTTGACAGAAAGGGGTCAGTCTGCTCTTCCCTGGGTGTGTTGCAATGACAGAGTGTGGTCAGTCTGCTCTTCCCTGTGTCTGTTATATTTGACCGGGTGAGGTCAGTCTGCTCTTCCCAGGGTGTGTTACATTGACAGAGAGGGGTCAGTCTGCTCTTCCCTCGGTGGGTTACATTGAAAGTGTGGGGTCAGTCTGCTCTTCCCTGGGTGTGTTACATTAACACAGTGGGGTCAATCTGCTCTTCCCTGGGTGTGTTACATTGACAGTGTGCAGTCAGTCTGCTCTTCCCTGGGTGCGTGACATTGACAGAGTGGGGTCAGTCTGCTCTTCCCTGCGTGTGTTACATTCACAGAGTGGAGTCAGTCTGCTCTTCCCTGGGTGTGTTACATTGACAGAGAGTGGTCAGTCTGCTCTTCCCTGGATGTGTTACATTGAATGTGTGGGGTCAGTCTGCTCTTCCCTGGGTGTGTTACATTGACACAGTGGGGTCAGTCTGCTCTTCCCTGGGTGCGTGACATTGACAGAGTGCGGTCAGTCTGCTCTTCCCTGGGTGCGTGACATTGACAGAGTGGGGTCAGTCTGCTCTTCCCTGGGTGTGTTACATTGACAGAGTGGGGTCAATCTGCTCTTCCCTGGGTGTGTTACATTGACAGAGTTGGGTTAGTCTGCTCTTCCCTGGGTATGTTACATTGACCTAGCCAGGTCAATCGTCTGTTCCCTGGTTGTGTTACATTGACAGAATGGGGCTCAGTCTGCTCTTCCCTGGGTGTGTTACATTGACAGAGTGAGGTCAGTCTGCTCTTCCCTGGGTGTGTTACAATGACAGAGAGGGGTCAGTCTGCTCTTCCCTGGGAGTGTTACATTGACAGAGTGGGGTCAGTCTACTCTTCCCTGCGTGTGTTACATTGACAGAGTGCGGTCAGTCTGCTCTTCCCAGGGTGTGTTACATTGACAGAGTGGGGTCAGTCTGCTCCTCCCAGGGTATGTTACATTGACAGAGTGGGGTCAGTCTGGTCTTCCTTGGGTGTGTTTCATTGACAGAGTGGGGTCAGTCTGCTCGTCCCTGGGTGTGTTACAGTGACAGAGTTGGGTCAGTCTGCTCTTCCCAGGGTGCATTAGATTGACAGAGTGGGGTCAGTCGGCTCTTCCCTGGGTGGGTTACATTGACTGAGTACGGTCAGTCTGCTCTTCCCTGGATGTGTTACATTGAAAGTGTGGGGTCAGTCTGCTCTTCCATGGGTTTGTTACATTGACAAAGTGGGGTCAGTCTGCTCTTCCCTGGGTGTGTTACAGTGACAGAGTGGGGTCAGTCTGCTCTTCCCAGGGTGTGTTACATTGACAGATTGGGGTCAGTCTGCTCTTCCCAGGGTGTGTTACATTGACAGAGTGGGGTCAGTCTGCTCTTCCCTGGGTGTGTTACATTGACAGAGTGCGGTCAGTGTGCTCTTCCCTGGGTGCGTGACATTGACAGAGTGGGGTCAGTCTGCTCTTTCCTGGGTGTGTTACATTGACAGAGTGGGGTCAGTCTGCTCTTCCCTGGGTGCGTGACATTGACAGAGTGTGGTCAGTCTGCTCTTCCCTGTGTCTGTTATATTGACCGAGTGAGGTCAGTCTGCTTTTCCCTGGGTGTGTTACATTGCCAGAGTGGTGTCAGTTAGTTCTTCCCTGGGAGTGTTACATTGACAGAGAGTGGTCAGTCTGCTCATCCCTGGGTGTGTTACATTGGCAGAGTGGGGTCAGTCAGACCTTCCCTGGGTGTGTTAAATTGACAGAGTGGGGTCAGTCTGCTCTTCCCTGGCTGGGTTATATTGGCAGAGTGGGGTCAGTCTACTCTTCCCTGGGTGTGTTTCATTGACAGAGGGGGGTCAGTCTGCTCTTCCCTGGGTGTGTTACATTGACAGAGTGGGGTCAGCGTGCACTTCCCTGGGTGTTTTAAATTGACAGAGTGGGGTCAGTCTGCTCTTCCCTGGGAGTGTTACATTGACAGAGTGGGGTCAGTCTGCCCTTCCCTGGGTGTGTTACTTTGACAGGGTGGGGTCAGTCTGCTCTTCCCTGGGTGCGTGACATTGACAGAGTGGGGTCAGTCTGCTGTTCCCTGGGTGTGTTACATTGACAGAGAGGGGTCAGTCTGCTCTTCCCTGGATGTGTTCCATTGAATGTGTGGGGTCAGTCTGCTCTTCCCTGGGTGTGTTACATTGACACAGTGGGGTGAGTCTGCTCTTCCCTGGGTGTGTTACATTGACAGAGTGGGGTCAGTCGGCTCTTCCCTGGGTGTGTGACATTGACAAAGAGGGGTCAGTCTGCTCTTCCCTGGGTGTGTTACAATGACAGAGTGGGGTCAGTCTGCTCTTCCCTGGGTCTGTTACATTCACAGAGTGGGGTCAGTCTGCTCTTCCCTGGGTGTGTTACATTGACACAGTGGGATCAATCTGCTCTTCCCTGGGTGTGTTACATTGACAGAGTGCGGTCAGTCTGCTCTTCCCTGGGTGCGTGACATTGACAGAGTGGGGTCAGTCTGCTCTTACCTGGGTGTGTTACATTGACAGAGTGGGGTCAGTCTACCCTTCCCTGGGTGTGTTACATTGACAGAGTGGGGTCAGTCTGCTCTTCCCTGGGTCTGTTACATTGACAGAGTCGGGTAAATCTGCTCTTCCCTGGGTGTGTTACATTGACAGAGAGGGGTCAGTCTGCTCTTCCCTGGGTGGATTACATTGACCGAGTGCGGTCAATCTGCTCTTCCCTTGATGTGTTACATTGAAAGTGTGGGGTCAGTCTGCTCTTCCCTGGATGTGTTACATTGACACAGTGGGATCAATCTGCTCTTCCCTGGGTGTGTTACATTGACAGAGTGCGGTCAGTCTGCTCTTCCCTGGGTGCGTGACATTGACAGAGTGGGGTCAGTCTGCTCTTCCCTGGGTGTGTTACATTGACAGAGTGGGGTCAGTCTGCTCTTCCCTGGGTGTGTTACATTGACAGAGTGGGGTTAGTCTGCTCTTCCCTGGGTATGTTACATTGACCGAGTGAGGTCAATCTTCTGTTCCCTGGGTGAGTTACATTGACAGAGAGGGGTCAGTCTGCTCTTCCCTGGCTGTGTTACAATGACAGATTGGGGTCAGACTGCTCTTCCTTGGGTGTGTTACATTGACAGAGTGGGGTTAGTCTGCTCTTCCCTGGGTGTGTTACATTGACAGAGTGGGGTCAGTCTGCTCTTCCCTGGGTGTGTTACATTGACAGAGTGGGGTTAGTCTGCTCTTCCCTGGGTATGTTACATTGACCGAGTGAGGTCAATCTTCTGTTCCCTGGGTGAGTTACATTGACAGAGAGGGGTCAGTCTGCTCTTCCCTGGCTGTGTTACAATGACAGAGTGGGGTCAGACTGCTCTTCCTTGGGTGTGTTACATTGACAGAGTGGGGTTAGTCTGCTCTTCCCGCGGTGTGTTACATTGACAGAGTGAGGTCAGTCTGCTCTTCCCTGGGTGAGTTAGATTGACAGGGTGGGTTCAGTCTGCTCTCCCCTGGGTGTGATACATTGACAGAGTGGGGTCAGACTGCTATTCACTGAGTATGTTACATTGACAGAGTGGGGTCAGTCTGCCCTTCCCTGGTTGTGTTACATTGACAGAGTGAGGTCAGTCTGCTCTTCCCTGAGTGTGTTACTTTGACAGAGTGGGGTCAGTCTGCTCTTCCCTAGGTGAGTTACATTGAGATAGTGGGGTCACTCTGGTCTCCCCTGGGTGTGTTACATTGACAGAGTTGGGTGAGTCTGCTCTTCCCTGGGTCTGTGATATTGACAGAGTGGGGTCAGTCTGCTCTTCCCTGGGTGTGTTACATTGACAGAGTGGGGTCAGTCTGCTTTTCCCTGGGTGTGTTACATTGACAGAGTGGGGTCAGTCTGCTCTTCCCTCGGTGAGTTACGTGGAGAGAGAGGGGTCAGTCTGTTCTTCCCTGGATGTGTTACATTGAAAGTGTGGGGTCAGTCTGCTCTTCCCTGGGTGTGTTACATTGACAGGGTGGGATCAATCTGCTCTTCCCTGGGTGTGTTACATTGACAGAGTGCGGTCAGTCTGCTCTTCCCTGGGTGCGTGACATTGACAGAGTGGGCTCAGTCTGCTCTTCCCTGGGTGTGTTACATTGACAGAGTGGGGTCAGTCTGCCCTTCCCTGGGTGTGTTACATTGACAGAGTGGGGTCAGTCTGCTCTTCCCTGGGTCTGTTACTTTGACAGAGTGGGGTAAATCTGCTCTTCCCTGGGTGTGTTACATTGACAGAGAGGGGTCAGTCTGCTCTTCCCTGGGTGGATTACATTGACCGAGTGCGGTCAGTCTGCTCTTCCCTGGATGTGTTACATTGAAAGTGTGGGGTCAGTCTGCTCTTCCCTGGATGAGTTACATTGACACAGTGGGATCAATCTGCTCTTCCCTGGGTTTGTTACATTGACAGAGTGCGGTCAGTCTGCTCTTCCCTGGGTGTGTTACATTGACAGAGTGGGGTCAGTCTGCTCTTCCCTGGGTGTGTTACATTGACAGAGTGGGGTTAGTCTGCTCTTCCCTGGGTATGTTACATTGACCGAGTGAGGTCAATCTTCTGTTCCCTGGGTGAGTTACATTGACAGAGAGGGGTCAGTCTGCTCTTCCCTGGCTGTGTTACAATGACAGAGTGGGGTCAGATTGCTCTTCCGTGGGTGTGTTACTTTGACAGAGTGGGGTTAGTCTGCTCTTCCCTGGGTGTGTTACATTGACAGAGTGGGGTCAGTCTGCTCTTCCCTGGGTGTGTTACATTGACAGAGTGGTGTTAGTCTTCTCTTCCCTGGGTATGTTACATTGACCGAGTGAGGTCAATCTTCTGTTCCCTGGGTGAGTTACATTGACAGAGAGGGGTCAGTCTGCTCTTCCCTGGCTGTGTTACAATGACAGAGTGGGGTCAGACTGCTCTTCCTTGGGTGTGTTACATTGACAGAGTGGGGTTAGTCTGCTCTTCCCGCGGTGTGTTACATTGACAGAGTGAGGTCAGTCTGCTCTTCCCTGGGTGAGTTAGATTGACAGGGTGGGTTCAGTCTGCTCTCCCCTGGGTGTGATACATTGACAGAGTGGGGTCAGACTGCTATTCCCTGAGTATGTTACATTGACAGAGTGGGGTCAGTCTGCCCTTCCCTGGTTGTGTTACATTGACAGAGTGAGGTCAGTCTGCTCTTCCTTAAGTGTGTTACTTTGACAGAGTGGGGTCAGTCTGCTCTTCCCTAGGTGAGTTACATTGAGATAGAGGGGTCACTCTGGTCTCCCCTGGGTGTGTTACATTGACAGAGTTGGGTGAGTCTGCTCTTCCCTGGGTCTGTGATATTGACAGAGTGGGGTCTGTCTGCTCTTCCCTGGGTGTGTTACATTGACAGAGTGGGGTCAGTCTGCTCTTCCCTGGGTGAGTTACGTGGAGAGAGAGGGGTCAGTCTGCTCTTCCCTGGATGTGTTACATTGAAAGTGTGGGGTCAGTCTGCTCTTCCCTGGGTGTGTTACATTGACAGGGTGGGATCAATCTGCTCTTCCCTGGGTGTGTTACATTGACAGAGTGCGGTCAGTCTGCTCTTCCCTGGGTGCGTGACATTGACAGAGTGGGCTCAGTCTGCTCTTCCCTGGGTGTGTTACATTGACAGAGTGGGGTCAGTCTGCCCTTCCCTGGGTGTGTTACATTGACAGAGTGGGGTCAGTCTGCTCTTCCCTGGGTCTGTTACATTGACAGAGTGGGGTAAATCTGCTCTTCCCTTAGTGTGTTACATTGACAGAGAGGGGTCAGTCTGCTCTTCCCTGGGTGGATTACATTGACCGAGTGCGGTCAGTCTGCTCTTCCCTGGATGTGTTACATTGAAAGTGTGGGGTCAGTCTGCTCTTCCCTGGATGTGTTACATTGACACAGTGGGATCAATCTGCTCTTCCCTGGGTGTGTTACATTGACAGAGTGGGGTCAGTCTGCTCTTCCCTGGGTCTGTTACATTGACAGAGTGGGGTAAATCTGCTCTTCCCTGGGTGTGTTACATTGACAGAGAGGGTTCAGTCTGCTCTTCCCTGGGTGGATTACATTGACCGAGTGCGGTCAGTCTACTCTTTCCTGGATGTGTTACATTGAAAGTGTGGGGTCAGTCTGCTCTTCCCTGGATGTGTTACATTGACACAGTGGGATCAATCTGCTCTTCCCTGGCTGTGTTACATTGACAGAGTGGGGTCAGTCTGCCCTTCCCTGGGTGTGTTACATTGACAGAGAGGGGTCAGTCTGCTCTTCCCTGGGTCTGTTACATTGACAGAGTGGGGTAAATCTGCTCTTCCCTGGGTGTGTTACATTGAAAGAGAGGGGTCAGTCTGCTCTTCCCTGGGTGGATTACATTGACCGAGTGCGGTCAGTCTGCTCTTCCCTGGATGTGTTACAATGACAGAGTGGGGTCAGACTGCTCTTCCTTGGGTGTGTTACATTGACAGAGTGGGGTTAGTCTGCTCTTCCCTGGGTGTGTTACATTGTCAGAGTGGGGTCAGTCTGCTCTTCCCTGGGTGTGTTACATTGACAGAGTGGGGTTAGTCTGCTCTTCCCTGGGTGTGTTACATTGACAGAGTGGGGTCAGTCTGCTCTTCCCTGGGAGTGTTACATTGACAGAGTGGGGTCAGTCTGCCCTTCCCTGCGTGTGTTACTTTGACAGGGTGGGGTCAGTCTGCTCTTCCCTGTGTCTGTTATATTGACCGAGTGAGGTCAGTCTGCTTTTCCCTGGATGTGTTACATTGCCAGAGTGGTGTCAGTTAGTTCTTCCCTGGCAGTGTTACATTGACAGAGCGTGGTCAGTCTGCCCTTCCCTGGCTGGGTTATATTGGCAGAGTGCGGTCAGTCTACTCTTCCCTGGGTGTGTTTCATTGACAGAGGGGGGTCAGTCTGCTCTTCCCTGAGTGTGTTACATTGACAGAGTGGGGTCAGTCTGCTCTTCCCTGGGTGTGTTACATTGACAGAGTGGGGTCAGCGTGCACTTCCCTGGGTGTTTTAAATTGACAGAGTGGGGTCAGTCTGCTCTTCCCTGGGAGTGTTACATTGACAGAGTGGGGTCAGTCTGCCCTTCCCTGCGTGTGTTACTTTGACAGGGTGGGGTCAGTCTGCTCTTCCCTGGGTGCGTGACATTGACAGAGTGGGGTCAGTCTGCTGTTCCCTGGGTGTGTTACATTTACAGAGTGGGGTCAGTCTGCTCTTCCCTGGGTGTGTTACATTGACAGAGAGGGGTCAGTCTGCTCTTCCCTGGATGTGTTCCATTGAATGTGTGGGGTCAGTCTGCTCTTCCCTGGGTGTGTTACATTGACACAGTGGGGTCAGTCTGCTCTTCCCCGGATGTGTTACATTGACAGAGTGGGGTCAGTCTGCTCTTCCCTGGGTGTGTTACATTGACAGAGAGGGGTCAGTCTGCTCTTCCCTGGGTGTGTTACATTTACAGAGTGGGGTCAGTCTGCTCTTCTTTGGGTGTTTTACATTGACCGAGTGGGGTCAGTCTGCTCTTCCCGCGGTGTGTTACATTGACAGAGTTGGGTCAGTCTGATCTTCCCTGGGCTTTAAAACGTTGACAGAAAGGGGTCAGTCTGCTCTTCCCTGGGTGTGTTGCAATGACAGAGTGTGGTCAGTCTGCTCTTCCCTGTGTCTGTTATATTTGACCGGGTGAGGTCAGTCTGCTCTTCCCAGGGTGTGTTACATTGACAGAGAGGGGTCAGTCTGCTCTTCCCTCGGTGGGTTACATTGAAAGTGTGGGGTCAGTCTGCTCTTCCCTGGGTGTGTTACATTAACACAGTGGGGTCAATCTGCTCTTCCCTGGGTGTGTTACATTGACAGTGTGCAGTCAGTCTGCTCTTCCCTGGGTGCGTGACATTGACAGAGTGGGGTCAGTCTGCTCTTCCCTGCGTGTGTTACATTCACAGAGTGGAGTCAGTCTGCTCTTCCCTGGGTGTGTTACATTGACAGAGAGTGGTCAGTCTGCTCTTCCCTGGATGTGTTACATTGAATGTGTGGGGTCAGTCTGCTCTTCCCTGGGTGTGTTACATTGACACAGTGGGGTCAGTCTGCTCTTCCCTGGGTGCGTGACATTGACAGAGTGCGGTCAGTCTGCTCTTCCCTGGGTGCGTGACATTGACAGAGTGGGGTCAGTCTGCTCTTCCCTGGGTGTGTTACATTGACAGAGTGGGGTCAATCTGCTCTTCCCTGGGTGTGTTACATTGACAGAGTTGGGTTAGTCTGCTCTTCCCTGGGTATGTTACATTGACCTAGCCAGGTCAATCGTCTGTTCCCTGGTTGTGTTACATTGACAGAATGGGGCTCAGTCTGCTCTTCCCTGGGTGTGTTACATTGACAGAGTGAGGTCAGTCTGCTCTTCCCTGGGTGTGTTACAATGACAGAGAGGGGTCAGTCTGCTCTTCCCTGGGAGTGTTACATTGACAGAGTGGGGTCAGTCTACTCTTCCCTGCGTGTGTTACATTGACAGAGTGCGGTCAGTCTGCTCTTCCCAGGGTGTGTTACATTGACAGAGTGGGGTCAGTCTGCTCCTCCCAGGGTATGTTACATTGACAGAGTGGGGTCAGTCTGGTCTTCCTTGGGTGTGTTTCATTGACAGAGTGGGGTCAGTCTGCTCGTCCCTGGGTGTGTTACAGTGACAGAGTTGGGTCAGTCTGCTCTTCCCAGGGTGCATTAGATTGACAGAGTGGGGTCAGTCGGCTCTTCCCTGGGTGGGTTACATTGACTGAGTACGGTCAGTCTGCTCTTCCCTGGATGTGTTACATTGAAAGTGTGGGGTCAGTCTGCTCTTCCATGGGTTTGTTACATTGACAAAGTGGGGTCAGTCTGCTCTTCCCTGGGTGTGTTACAGTGACAGAGTGGGGTCAGTCTGCTCTTCCCAGGGTGTGTTACATTGACAGATTGGGGTCAGTCTGCTCTTCCCAGGGTGTGTTACATTGACAGAGTGGGGTCAGTCTGCTCTTCCCTGGGTGTGTTACATTGACAGAGTGCGGTCAGTGTGCTCTTCCCTGGGTGCGTGACATTGACAGAGTGGGGTCAGTCTGCTCTTTCCTGGGTGTGTTACATTGACAGAGTGGGGTCAGTCTGCTCTTCCCTGGGTGCGTGACATTGACAGAGTGTGGTCAGTCTGCTCTTCCCTGTGTCTGTTATATTGACCGAGTGAGGTCAGTCTGCTTTTCCCTGGGTGTGTTACATTGCCAGAGTGGTGTCAGTTAGTTCTTCCCTGGGAGTGTTACATTGACAGAGAGTGGTCAGTCTGCTCATCCCTGGGTGTGTTACATTGGCAGAGTGGGGTCAGTCAGACCTTCCCTGGGTGTGTTAAATTGACAGAGTGGGGTCAGTCTGCTCTTCCCTGGCTGGGTTATATTGGCAGAGTGGGGTCAGTCTACTCTTCACTGGGTGTGTTTCATTGACAGAGGGGGGTCAGTCTGCTCTTCCCTGGGTGTGTTACATTGACAGAGTGGGGTCAGCGTGCACTTCCCTGGGTGTTTTAAATTGACAGAGTGGGGTCAGTCTGCTCTTCCCTGGGAGTGTTACATTGACAGAGTGGGGTCAGTCTGCCCTTCCCTGGGTGTGTTACTTTGACAGGGTGGGGTCAGTCTGCTCTTCCCTGGGTGCGTGACATTGACAGAGTGGGGTCAGTCTGCTGTTCCCTGGGTGTGTTACATTGACAGAGAGGGGTCAGTCTGCTCTTCCCTGGATGTGTTCCATTGAATGTGTGGGGTCAGTCTGCTCTTCCCTGGGTGTGTTACATTGACACAGTGGGGTGAGTCTGCTCTTCCCTGGGTGTGTTACATTGACAGAGTGGGGTCAGTCGGCTCTTCCCTGGGTGTGTGACATTGACAAAGAGGGGTCAGTCTGCTCTTCCCTGGGTGTGTTACAATGACAGAGTGGGGTCAGTCTGCTCTTCCCTGGGTCTGTTACATTCACAGAGTGGGGTCAGTCTGCTCTTCCCTGGGTGTGTTACATTGACACAGTGGGATCAATCTGCTCTTCCCTGGGTGTGTTACATTGACAGAGTGCGGTCAGTCTGCTCTTCCCTGGGTGCGTGACATTGACAGAGTGGGGTCAGTCTGCTCTTACCTGGGTGTGTTACATTGACAGAGTGGGGTCAGTCTACCCTTCCCTGGGTGTGTTACATTGACAGAGTGGGGTCAGTCTGCTCTTCCCTGGGTCTGTTACATTGACAGAGTCGGGTAAATCTGCTCTTCCCTGGGTGTGTTACATTGACAGAGAGGGGTCAGTCTGCTCTTCCCTGGGTGGATTACATTGACCGAGTGCGGTCAATCTGCTCTTCCCTTGATGTGTTACATTGAAAGTGTGGGGTCAGTCTGCTCTTCCCTGGATGTGTTACATTGACACAGTGGGATCAATCTGCTCTTCCCTGGGTGTGTTACATTGACAGAGTGCGGTCAGTCTGCTCTTCCCTGGGTGCGTGACATTGACAGAGTGGGGTCAGTCTGCTCTTCCCTGGGTGTGTTACATTGACAGAGTGGGGTCAGTCTGCTCTTCCCTGGGTGTGTTACATTGACAGAGTGGGGTTAGTCTGCTCTTCCCTGGGTATGTTACATTGACCGAGTGAGGTCAATCTTCTGTTCCCTGGGTGAGTTACATTGACAGAGAGGGGTCAGTCTGCTCTTCCCTGGCTGTGTTACAATGACAGATTGGGGTCAGACTGCTCTTCCTTGGGTGTGTTACATTGACAGAGTGGGGTTAGTCTGCTCTTCCCTGGGTGTGTTACATTGACAGAGTGGGGTCAGTCTGCTCTTCCCTGGGTGTGTTACATTGACAGAGTGGGGTTAGTCTGCTCTTCCCTGGGTATGTTACATTGACCGAGTGAGGTCAATCTTCTGTTCCCTGGGTGAGTTACATTGACAGAGAGGGGTCAGTCTGCTCTTCCCTGGCTGTGTTACAATGACAGATTGGGGTCAGACTGCTCTTCCTTGGGTGTGTTACATTGACAGAGTGGGGTTAGTCTGCTCTTCCCTGGGTGTGTTACATTGACAGAGTGGGGTCAGTCTGCTCTTCCCTGGGTGTGTTACATTGACAGAGTGGGGTTAGTCTGCTCTTCCCTGGGTATGTTACATTGACCGAGTGAGGTCAATCTTCTGTTCCCTGGGTGAGTTACATTGACAGAGAGGGGTCAGTCTGCTCTTCCCTGGCTGTGTTACAATGACAGAGTGGGGTCAGACTGCTCTTCCTTGGGTGTGTTACATTGACAGAGTGAGGTCAGTCTGCTCTTCCCTGGGTGAGTTAGATTGACAGGGTGGGTTCAGTCTGCTCTCCCCTGGGTGTGATACATTGACAGAGTGGGGTCAGACTGCTATTCACTGAGTATGTTACATTGACAGAGTGGGGTCAGTCTGCCCTTCCCTGGTTGTGTTACATTGACAGAGTGAGGTCAGTCTGCTCTTCCCTGAGTGTGTTACTTTGACAGAGTGGGGTCAGTCTGCTCTTCCCTAGGTGAGTTACATTGAGATAGTGGGGTCACTCTGGTCTCCCCTGGGTGTGTTACATTGACAGAGTTGGGTGAGTCTGCTCTTCCCTGGGTCTGTGATATTGACAGAGTGGGGTCAGTCTGCTCTTCCCTGGGTGTGTTACATTGACAGAGTGGGGTCAGTCTGCTTTTCCCTGGGTGTGTTACATTGACAGAGTGGGGTCAGTCTGCTCTTCCCTCGGTGAGTTACGTGGAGAGAGAGGGGTCAGTCTGTTCTTCCCTGGATGTGTTACATTGAAAGTGTGGGGTCAGTCTGCTCTTCCCTGGGTGTGTTACATTGACAGGGTGGGATCAATCTGCTCTTCCCTGGGTGTGTTACATTGACAGAGTGCGGTCAGTCTGCTCTTCCCTGGGTGCGTGACATTGACAGAGTGGGCTCAGTCTGCTCTTCCCTGGGTGTCTTACATTGACAGAGTGGGGTCAGTCTGCCCTTCCCTGGGTGTGTTACATTGACAGAGTGGGGTCAGTCTGCTCTTCCCTGGGTCTGTTACTTTGACAGAGTGGGGTAAATCTGCTCTTCCCTGGGTGTGTTACATTGACAGAGAGGGGTCAGTCTGCTCTTCCCTGGGTGGATTACATTGACCGAGTGCGGTCAGTCTGCTCTTCCCTGGATGTGTTACATTGAAAGTGTGGGGTCAGTCTGCTCTTCCCTGGATGAGTTACATTGACACAGTGGGATCAATCTGCTCTTCCCTGGGTTTGTTACATTGACAGAGTGCGGTCAGTCTGCTCTTCCCTGGGTGTGTTACATTGACAGAGTGGGGTCAGTCTGCTCTTCCCTGGGTGTGTTACATTGACAGAGTGGGGTTAGTCTGCTCTTCCCTGGGTATGTTACATTGACCGAGTGAGGTCAATCTTCTGTTCCCTGGGTGAGTTACATTGACAGAGAGGGGTCAGTCTGCTCTTCCCTGGCTGTGTTACAATGACAGAGTGGGGTCAGATTGCTCTTCCGTGGGTGTGTTACTTTGACAGAGTGGGGTTAGTCTGCTCTTCCCTGGGTGTGTTACATTGACAGAGTGGGGTCAGTCTGCTCTTCCCTGGGTGTGTTACATTGACAGAGTGGTGTTAGTCTTCTCTTCCCTGGGTATGTTACATTGACCGAGTGAGGTCAATCTTCTGTTCCCTGGGTGAGTTACATTGACAGAGAGGGGTCAGTCTGCTCTTCCCTGGCTGTGTTACAATGACAGAGTGGGGTCAGACTGCTCTTCCTTGGGTGTGTTACATTGACAGAGTGGGGTTAGTCTGCTCTTCCCGCGGTGTGTTACATTGACAGAGTGAGGTCAGTCTGCTCTTCCCTGGGTGAGTTAGATTGACAGGGTGGGTTCAGTCTGCTCTCCCCTGGGTGTGATACATTGACAGAGTGGGGTCAGACTGCTATTCCCTGAGTATGTTACATTGACAGAGTGGGGTCAGTCTGCCCTTCCCTGGTTGTGTTACATTGACAGAGTGAGGTCAGTCTGCTCTTCCTTAAGTGTGTTACTTTGACAGAGTGGGGTCAGTCTGCTCTTCCCTAGGTGAGTTACATTGAGATAGAGGGGTCACTCTGGTCTCCCCTGGGTGTGTTACATTGACAGAGTTGGGTGAGTCTGCTCTTCCCTGGGTCTGTGATATTGACAGAGTGGGGTCTGTCTGCTCTTCCCTGGGTGTGTTACATTGACAGAGTGGGGTCAGTCTGCTCTTCCCTGGGTGAGTTACGTGGAGAGAGAGGGGTCAGTCTGCTCTTCCCTGGATGTGTTACATTGAAAGTGTGGGGTCAGTCTGCTCTTCCCTGGGTGTGTTACATTGACAGGGTGGGATCAATCTGCTCTTCCCTGGGTGTGTTACATTGACAGAGTGCGGTCAGTCTGCTCTTCCCTGGGTGCGTGACATTGACAGAGTGGGCTCAGTCTGCTCTTCCCTGGGTGTGTTACATTGACAGAGTGGGGTCAGTCTGCCCTTCCCTGGGTGTGTTACATTGACAGAGTGGGGTCAGTCTGCTCTTCCCTGGGTCTGTTACATTGACAGAGTGGGGTAAATCTGCTCTTCCCTGGGTGTGTTACATTGACAGAGAGGGGTCAGTCTGCTCTTCCCTGGGTGGATTACATTGACCGAGTGCGGTCAGTCTGCTCTTCCCTGGATGTGTTACATTGAAAGTGTGGGGTCAGTCTGCTCTTCCCTGGATGTGTTACATTGACACAGTGGGATCAATCTGCTCTTCCCTGGGTGTGTTACATTGACAGAGTGGGGTCAGTCTGCTCTTCCCTGGGTCTGTTACATTGACAGAGTGGGGTAAATCTGCTCTTCCCTGGGTGTGTTACATTGACAGAGAGGGTTCAGTCTGCTCTTCCCTGGGTGGATTACATTGACCGAGTGCGGTCAGTCTACTCTTTCCTGGATGTGTTACATTGAAAGTGTGGGGTCAGTCTGCTCTTCCCTGGATGTGTTACATTGACACAGTGGGATCAATCTGCTCTTCCCTGGCTGTGTTACATTGACAGAGTGGGGTCAGTCTGCCCTTCCCTGGGTGTGTTACATTGACAGAGAGGGGTCAGTCTGCTCTTCCCTGGGTCTGTTACATTGACAGAGTGGGGTAAATCTGCTCTTCCCTGGGTGTGTTACATTGAAAGAGAGGGGTCAGTCTGCTCTTCCCTGGGTGGATTACATTGACCGAGTGCGGTCAGTCTGCTCTTCCCTGGATGTGTTACAATGACAGAGTGGGGTCAGACTGCTCTTCCTTGGGTGTGTTACATTGACAGAGTGGGGTTAGTCTGCTCTTCCCTGGGTGTGTTACATTGTCAGAGTGGGGTCAGTCTGCTCTTCCCTGGGTGTGTTACATTGACAGAGTGGGGTTAGTCTGCTCTTCCCTGGGTGTGTTACATTGACAGAGTGGGGTCAGTCTGCTCTTCCCTGGGTGTGTTACATTGACAGAGTGGGATTAGTCTGCTCTTCCCTGGGTATGTTACATTGACCGAGTGAGGTCAATCTTCTGTTCCCTGGGTGAGTTACATTGACAGAGAGGGGTCAGTCTGCTCTTCCCTGCCTGTGTTACAATGACAGAGTGGGGTCAGACTGCTCTTCCTTGGGTGTGTTACATTGACAGAGTGGGGTTAGTCTGCTCTTCCCGCGGTGTGTTACTTTGACAGAGTGAGGTCAGTCTGCTCGTCCCTGGGTGAGTTAGATTGACAGGGTGGGTTCAGTCTGCTCTCCCCTGGGTGTGATACATTGACAGAGTGGGGTCAGACTGCTATTCCCAGAGTTTGTTACATTGACAGAGTGGGGTCAGTCTGCCCTTCCCTGGTGGTGTTACATTGACAGAGTGAGGTCAGTCTGCTCTTCCCTGAGAGTGTTACTTTGACAGAGTGGGGTCAGTCTGCTCTTCCCTAGGTGAGTTACATTCAGATAGAGGGGTCACTCTGGTCTCCCCTGGGTGTGTTACATTGACAGAGTTGGGTGAGTCTGCTCTTCCCTGGGTCTGTGATATTGACAGAGTGGGGTCAGTCTGCTCTTCCCTGGGTGTGTTACATTGGCAGAGTGGGGTCAGTCTGCTTTTCCCTGGGTGAGTTACGTGGAGAGAGTGGGGTCAGTCTGCACTTCCCTGGGTGTGTTACATTGAAAGAGTGGGGTCAGTCTGCTCTTCCCTGGGTGAGTTACACGGAGGGAGAGTTGTCAGTCTGCTCTTCCCTGGGTGTGTTACATTGACAGAGTGGGGTCAGTCTGCTCTTCCCTGGGGGTGTTACATTGACAGAGTGGGGACAGTCAGCTCTTCCCTGGGTGTGTTACATTGACAGAGTGAGGTCAGTCTGCTCTTCCCTGAGTGTGTTACTTTGACAGAGTGGGGTCAGTCTGCTCTTCCCTAGGTGAGTTACATTGTGATAGAGGGGTCACTCTGGTCTCCCCTGGGTGTGTTACATTGACAGAGTTGGGTGAGTCTGCTCTTCCCTGGGTCTGTGATAATGACAGAGTGCGGTCAGTCTGCTCGTCCCTGGGTGGGTTACATTGACAGAATGGGGTCAGTCTGCTCTTCCCTGGGTGAGTTACATGGAGGGAGAGGGGTCAGTCTGCTCTTCCCTGGGTGTGTTACATTGACAGAGTGGGGTCAGTCTGTTCTTCCCTGGGTGGGTTACATTCACAGAACGGGGTCTGTCTGCTCTTCCCTGGTTGTGTTACATTGACAGAGTGGGGTCAGTCTGCTCTTCCCTGGGTGTGTTACATTGACAGAGTGGGGTAAGTCTGCTCTCCCCTGGGTGTCTTACATTGACAGAGTGGGGTCAGTCTGTTCTTCCCTGGGTGTGTTACATTGACAGAATGGGGTCAGTCTGCTCTTCCCTGCGTGTGTTACATTGACAGAGTGGGGTAAATCTGATCTTCCCTGGGTGTGTTACATTGACAGAGAGGGGTCAGTCTGCTCTTCCCTGGGTGGGTTACATTGACCGAATGCGGTCAGTCTGCTCTTCCCTGGATGTGTTACACTGAAAGTGTGGGGTCAGTCTGCTTTTCCCTGGGTGTGTTACATTGACACTGTGGGATCAATCTGCTCTTCCCTGGGTGTGTTACATTGACAGAGTGGGGTTAGTCTGCTCTTCCCTGGGTATGTTACATTGACCGAGTGAGGTCAATCTTCTGTTCCCTGGGTGAGTTACATTGACAGAGAGGGGTCAGTCTGCTCTTCACTGGATGTGTTACATTGACAGAGTTGGGTCAGTCTGATCTTCCCTGGGTGTTTTACATTGACAGATTGGGGTCAGTCTGCTCTTCCTTGGGTGTGTTACATTGACAGAGTGGGGTCAGTCTGCTCTTCCCTGGGTGTGTTACATTGACAGAGTGGGGTTAGTCTGCTCTTCCCTGGGTGTGTTACATTGACAGAGTGGGGTCAGTCTGCACTTCCCGCGGTGTGTTACGTTGACAGAGTGGGATTAGTCTGCTCTTCCCTGGGTATGTTACATTGACCGAGTGAGGTCAATCTTCTGTTCCCTGGGTGAGTTACATTGACAGAGAGGGGTCAGTCTGCTCTTCCCTGGCTGTGTTACAATGACAGAGTGGGGTCAGACTGCTCTTCCTTGGGTGTGTTACATTGACAGAGTGGGGTTAGTCTGCTCTTCCCGCGGTGTGTTACTTTGACAGAGTGAGGTCAGTCTGCTCTACCCTGGGTGAGTTAGATTGACAGGGTGGGTTCAGTCTGCTCTCCCCTGGGTGTGATACATTGACAGAGTGGGGTCAGACTGCTATTCCCTGAGTATGTTACATTGACAGAGTGGGGTCAGTCTGCCCTTCCCTGGTTGTGTTACATTGACAGAGTGAGGTCAGTCTTCTCTTCCCTGAGTGTGTTACTTTGACAGAGTGGGGTCAGTCTGCTCTTCCCTAGGTGAGTTACATTCAGATAGAGGGGTCACTCTGGTCTCCCCTGGGTGTGTTACATTGACAGAGTTGGGTGAGTCTGCTCTTCCCTGGGTCTGTGATATTGACAGAGTGGGGTCAGTCTGCTCTTCCCTGGGTGTGTTTCATTGGCAGAGTGGGGTCAGTCTGCTTTTCCCTGGGTGTGTTACATTGACAGAGTGGGGTCAGTCTGCTCTTCCCTGGGTGAGTTACGTGGAGAGAGAGGGGTCAGTCTGCTCTCCCCTGGGTGTGTTACATTGACAGATTGGGATCAGTCTGCACTTCCCTGGGTGTGTTACATTGAAAGAGTGGGGTCAGTCTGCTCTTCCCTGGGTGAGTTCCACGGATGGAGAGTTGTCAGTCTGCTCTTCCCTGGGTGTGTTACATTGACAGAGTGGGGTCAGTCTGCTCTTCCCTGGGTGTGTTACATTGACAGAGTGGGATCAGTCTGCTCGTCCCTGGGTGTGTTACATTGACAGAGTGGGGACAGTCAGCTCTTCCCTGGGTGTGTTACATTGACAGAGTGAGGTCAGTCTGCTCTTCCCTGAGTGTGTTACTTTGACAGAGTGGGGTCAGTCTGCTCTTCCCTAGGTGAGTTACATTGTGATAGAGGGGTCACTCTGGTCTCCCCTGGGTGTGTTACATTGACAGAGTTGGGTGAGTCTGCTCTTCCCTGGGTCTGTGATAATGACAGAGTGCGGTCAGTCTGCTCGTCCCTGGGTGGGTTACATTGACAGAATGGGGTCAGTCTGCTCTTCCCTGGGTGAGTTACATGGAGGGAGAGGGGTCAGTCTGCTCTTCCCTGGGTGTGTTACATTGACAGAGTGGGGTCAGTCTGTTCTTCCCTGGGTGGGTTACATTCACAGAACGGGGTCTGTCTGCTCTTCCCTGGTTGTGTTACATTGACAGAGTGTGGTCAGTCTGCTCTTCCCTGGGTGTGTTACATTGACAGAGTGGGGTAAGTCTGCTCTCCCCTGGGTGTCTTACATTGACAGAGTGGGGTCAGTCTGTTCTTCCCTGGGTGTGTTACATTGACAGAATGGGGTCAGTCTGCTCTTCCCTGAGTGTGTTACTTTGACAGAGTGGGAAGAGTCTGCTCTTCCCTGAGTGTGTTACTTTGACAGAGTGGGGTCAGTCTGCTCTTCCCTAGGTGTGTTACATTGTGATAGAGGGGTCACTCTGGTCTCCCCTGGGTGTGTTACATTGACAGAGTTGGGTGAGTCTGCTCTTCCCTGGCTCTGTGATAATGACAGAGTGGGGTCAGTCTGCTCTTCCCTGCGTGGGTTACATTGACTGAGTGCGGTCACTCTGCTTTTCGCTGGGTGGGTTACATTGACAGAATGGGGTCAGTCTGCTCTTCCCTGGGTGAGTTACATGGAGGGAGAGGGGTCAGTCTGCTCTTCCCTGGGTGTGTTACATTGACAGAGTGGGGTCAGTCTGTTCTTCCCTGGTTGTGTTACATTGACAGAGTGGGGTAAGTCTGCTCTCCCCTGGGTGTCTTACATTGACAGAGTGGGGTCAGTCTGTTCTTCCCTGGGTGTGTTACATTGACAGAATGGGGTCAGTCTGCTATTCCCTGGGTGTGTTACATTGACAGAGTGGGGTCAGTCTGCTCTTCCCTGGGTTTGTTACATTGACAGAGTGGGGTAAATCTGCTCTTCCCTGGGTGTGTTACATTGACAGAGAGGGGTCAGTCTGCTCTTGCCTGGTTGTGTTACATTGACAGAGTGGGGTAAGTCTGCTCTCCCCTGGGTGTCTTACATTGACAGAGTGGGGTCAGTCTGTTCTTCCCTGGGTGTGTTACATTGACAGAATGGGGTCAGTCTGCTATTCCCTGGGTGTGTTACATTGACAGAGTGGGGTCAGTCTGCTCTTCCCTGGGTTTGTTAGATTGACAGAGTGGGGTAAATCTGCTCTTCCCTGGGTGTGTTACATTGACAGAGAGGGGTCAGTCTGCTCTTGCCTGGGTGGGTTACATTGACCGAATGCGGTCAGTCTGCTCTTCCCTGGATGTGTTACATTGAAAGTGTGGGGTCAGTCTGCTCTTCCCTGGGTGTGTTACATTGACACAGTGGGATCAATCTGCTCTCCCCTGGGTGTCTTACATTGACAGAGTGGGGTCAGTCTGCTCTTCCCCGGATGTGTTACAATGACAGAGTGGGGTCAGTCTGCTCTTACTTGGGTGTGTTACATTGACAGAGTGGGGTCAGTCTGCTCTTCCCGCGGTGTGTTACATTGACAGAGTGAGGTCTGTCTGCTGTTCCCTGGGTGAGTTACATTCACAGGGTTGGTTCAGTCTGCTCTCCCCTGGGTGTGATACATTGACAGAGTGGGGTCAGACTGCTATTCCCCGAGTATGTTACATTGACAGAGTGGGGTGTGTCTGCTCTTCCCTGGGTGTGTTACATTGACAGGGTGGGGTCAGTCTGCTCTTCCCTGCGTGTGTTACAGAGACAGGGTGGGTTCAGTCTGCTCTTCCCTGGGT
Organism: Chiloscyllium punctatum; assembly: GCF_047496795.1. NCBI lineage: Eukaryota > Metazoa > Chordata > Chondrichthyes > Orectolobiformes > Hemiscylliidae > Chiloscyllium > Chiloscyllium punctatum. The sequence continues at coordinate 5,556,432 of NC_092755.1, forward strand.
GTGTTACATTGACAGAGTGGGGTCAGTCTGCTCTTCCCTGGGTGTGTTACATTGACAGGGTGGGGTCAGTCTGCTCTTCCCTGGGTTTGTTACGTTGACAGAGTGGGGTCAGTCTGCACTTCCCCGAGTGTTTTACTTTGACAGAGTGGGGACAGTCTGCTCTTCCCTGGGTGTGATACATTGACAGAGTGAGGTCAGTCTGCTCTTCCCTGAGTGTGTTACTTTGACAGAGTGGGGACAGTCTGCTCTTCCCTGAGTGTGTTACTTTGACAGAGTGGGGTCAGTCTGCTCTTCCCTAGGTGAGTTACATTGAGATAGAGAGGTCACTCTGGTCTCCCCTGGGTGTGTTACATTGACAAAGGGGGGGGCAATCTTCTCTTCCCTGGGTGAGTTACATTGACAGAGTGGGGTCAGTCTGCTCTTCCCTGTGTGTGTTAGATTGACAGAATGGGGTCAGTCTGCTCTTCCCTGGGTGTGTTACATTGACAGAGTGAAGTCAGTCTGCTCTTCCCTGGGTGTGTTACAATGATAGAGTGGGGTCAGTCTGCTCTTCACTGGGTGTGTTGCATTGACAGAGTGGGGTCAGTCTGCTCTTCCCAGAATGTGTTACATTGACAGAGTTGGGTCAGTCTGATCTTCCCTGGGTGTGTAACGTTGACAGAAAGGGGTCAGTCTGCTCTTCCCTGGGTGTTTTACATTAACAGAGTGGGGTGAGTCTGCTCTTCCCTGGGTGTGTTACATTGACAGAGTGGGGTCAGTCTACTCTTCCCTGTGTGTCTTACATTGACAGAGTGGGGTCAGTCTGCTCTTCCCTGGGTGTGTTACATTGACAGAGTGGGGTCAGTCTGCTCTTCACTGGGTGTGTTATACTGACAGTGTGGGGTCAGTCTGCTCTTCCCTGGGTGGGTTACATTGACAGAGTGGGGTCAGTATGCTCTTCCCTGGGTGTGTTACATTGACAGAACAGGGTCGTCTGCCTTTCCCTGGGTGTGTTACATTGACAATGGGGTTAGTCTGCTCTTACCTGGGTGTGTTACATTGACAGAGTGAGGTCAGTCTGCTCTTCCCTGGGTGTGTTACAATGACAGAGTGGGGTCTGTCTGCTCGTCCCAGGGTGTGTTACATTGACAGAGTGGGGTCAGTCTGCTCTTTCCTGGGGGTGTTACATTGACAGAGTTGGGACAGTCTGATGTTCCCTGGGTGTATAACGTTGAGAGACAGTGGTCAGTCTGCTCTTCCCTGGGTGTGTTACATTGACAGAGTGAACTCAGTCTGCTCTTCCCTGGGTGTGTTGCAATGACAGAGTGTGGTCAGTCTGCTCTTCCCTGTGTCTGTTATATTGACCGAGTGAGGTCAGTCTGCTTTTCCCTGGATGTGTTACATTGCCAGAGTGGTGTCAGTTAGTTCTTCCCTGGGAGTGTTACATTGACAGAGGGGGGTCAGTCTGCTCTTCCCTGAGTGTGTTACATTGACAGAGTGGGGTCAGTCTGCTCTTCCCTGGGTGTGTTACATTGACAGAGTGGGGTCAGCGTGCACTTCCCTGGGTGTTTTAAATTGACAAAGTGGGGTCAGTCTGCTCTTCCCTGGGAGTGTTACATTGACAGAGTGGGGTCAGTCTGCCCTTCCCTGCGTGTGTTACTTTGACAGGGTGGGGTCAGTCTGCTCTTCCCTGGGTGCGTGACATTGACAGAGTGGGGTCAGTCTGCTGTTCCCTGGGTGTGTTACATTTACAGAGTGGGGTCAGTCTGCTCTTCCCTGGGTGTGTTACATTGACAGAGAGGGGTCAGTCTGCTCTTCCCTGGATGTGTTCCATTGAATGTGTGGGGTCAGTCTGCTCTTCCCTGGGTGTGTTACATTGACACAGTGGGGTCAGTCTGCTCTTCCCTGGATGTGTTACATTGACAGAGTGGGGTCAGTCTGCTCTTCCCTGGGTGTGTTACATTGACAGAGAGGGGTCAGTCTGCTCTTCCCTGGGTGTGTTACAATGACAGAGTGGGGTCAGTCTGCTCTTCCTTGGGTGTTTTACATTGACCGAGTGGGGTCAGTCTGCTCTTCCCGCGGTGTGTTACATTGACAGAGTTGGGTCAGTCTGATCTTCCCTGCGGTTAAAACGTTGACAGAAAGGGGTCAGTCTGCTCTTCCCTGGGTGTGTTGCAATGACAGAGTGTGGTCAGTCTGCTCTTCCCTGTGTCTGTTATATTTGACCGGGTGAGGTCAGTCTGCTCTTCCCAGGGTGTGTTACATTGACAGAGAGGGGTCAGTCTGCTCTTCCCTCGGTGGGTTACATTGAAAGTGTGGGGTCAGTCTGCTCTTCCCTGGGTGTGTTACATTGACACAGTGGGGTCAATCTGCTCTTCCCTGGGTGTGTTACATTGACAGTGTGCAGTCAGTCTGCTCTTCCCTGGGTGCGTGACATTGACAGAGTGGGGTCAGTCTGCTCTTCCCTGGGTGTGTTACATTCACAGAGTGGAGTCAGTCTGCTCTTCCCTGGGTGTGTTACATTGACAGAGAGGGGTCAGTCTGCTCTTCCCTGGATGTGTTACATTGAATGTGTGGGGTCAGTCTGCTCTTCCCTGGGTGTGTTACATTGACACAGTGGGGTCAGTCTGCTCTTCCCTGGGTGCGTGACATTGACAGAGTGCGGTCAGTCTGCTCTTCCCTGGGTGCGTGACATTGACAGAGTGGGGTCAGTCTGCTCTTCCCTGGGTGTGTTACATTGACAGAGTGGGGTCAATCTGCTCTTCCCTGGGTGTGTTACATTGACAGAGTGGGGTTAGTCTGCTCTTCCCTGGGTATGTTACATTGACCTAGCCAGGTCAATCGTCTGTTCCCTGGTTGTGTTACATTGACAGAATGGGGCTCAGTCTGCTCTTCCCTGGGTGTGTTACATTAACAGAGTGAGGTCAGTCTGCTCTTCCCTGGGTGTGTTACAATGACAGAGAGGGGTCAGTCTGCTCTTCCCTGGGAGTGTTACAATGACAGAGTTGGGTCAGTCAGCTCTTCCCAGAATGTGTTACATTGACAGAGTTGGGTCAGTCTGATCTTCCCTGGTTGTGTTACATTGACAGAATGGGGCTCAGTCTGCTCTTCCCTGGGTGTGTTACATTGACAGAGTGAGGTCAGTCTGCTCTTCCCTGGGTGTGTTACATTGACAGAGTGGGGTCAGTCTATTCTTCACTGGGTGTCTTACATTGACAGAGTGGGGTCAGTCTGCTCTTCCCTGGGTGTGTTACATTGACAGAGTGGGGTCAGTCTGCTCCTCCCAGGGTGTGTTACATTGACAGAGTGGGGTCCGTCTGCTCTTCCCTGTGTGTGTTACATTGACAGAGTGGGGTCAGTCTACTCTTCCCTGCGTGTGTTACATTGACAGAGTGCGGTCAGTCTGCTCTTCCCAGGGTGTGTTACATTGACAGAGTGGGGTCAGTCTGCTCCTCCCAGGGTATGTTACATTGACAGAGTAGGGTCAGTCTGCTCTTCCTTGGGTGTGTTTCATTGACAGAGTGGGGTCAGTCTACCCTTCCCTGGGCGTGTTACATTGACAGAGTGGGGTCAGTCTGCTCGTCCCTGGGTGTGTTACAGTGACAGAGTTGGGTCAGTCTGCTCTTCCCAGGGTGCATTAGATTGACAGAGTGGGGTCAGTCTGCTCTTCCCTGGGTGGGTTACATTGACTGAGTACGGTCAGTCTGCTCTTCCCTGGATGTGTTACATTGAAAGTGTGGGGTCAGTCTGCTCTTCCATGGGTTTGTTACATTGACAAAGTGGGGTCAGTCTGCTCTTCCCTGGGTGTGTTACAGTGACAGAGTGGGGTCAGTCTGCTCTTCCCAGGATGTGTTACATTGACAGATTGGGGTCAGTCTGCTCTTCCCAGGGTGTGTTACATTGACAGAGTGGGGTCAGTCTGCTCTTCCCTGGGTGTGTTACATTGACAGAGTGCGGTCAGTGTGCTCTTCCCTGGGTGCGTGACATTGACAGAGTGGGGTCAGTCTGCTCTTCCCTGGGTGTGTTACATTGACAGAGTGGGGTCAGTCTGCTCTTCCCTGGGTGCGTGACATTGACAGAGTGTGGTCAGTCTGCTCTTCCCTGTGTCTGTTATATTGACCGAGTGAGGTCAGTCTGCTTTTCCCTGGGTGTGTTACATTGCCAGAGTGGTGTCAGTTAGTTCTTCCCTGGGAGTGTTACATTGACAGAGAGTGGTCAGTCTGCTCATCCCTGGGTGTGTTACATTGGCAGAGTGGGGTCAGTCTGCCCTTCCCTGGGTGTGTTAAATTGACAGAGTGGGGTCAGTCTGCTCTTCCCTGGCTGGGTTATATTGGCAGAGTGGGGTCAGTCTACTCTTCCCTGGGTGTGTTTCATTGACAGAGGGGGGTCAGTCTGCTCTTCCCTGAGTGTGTTACATTGACAGAGTGGGGTCAGTCTGCTCTTCCCTGGGTGTGTTACATTGACAGAGTGGGGTCAGCGTGCACTTCCCTGGGTGTTTTAAATTGACAGAGTGGGGTCAGTCTGCTCTTCCCTGGGAGTGTTACATTGACAGAGTGGGGTCAGTCTGCCCTTCCCTGGGTGTGTTACTTTGACAGGGTGGGGTCAGTCTGCTCTTCCCTGGGTGCGTGACATTGACAGAGTGGGGTCAGTCTGCTGTTCCCTGGGTGTGTTACATTGACAGAGAGGGGTCAGTCTGCTCTTCCCTGGATGTGTTCCATTGAATGTGTGGGGTCAGTCTGCTCTTCCCTGGGTGTGTTACATTGACACAGTGGGGTGAGTCTGCTCTTCCCTGGGTGTGTTACATTGACAGAGTGGGGTCAGTCTGCTCTTCCCTGGGTGTGTTACATTGACAAAGAGGGGTCAGTCTGCTCTTCCCTGGGTGTGTTACAATGACAGAGTGGGGTCAGTCTGCTCTTCCTTGGGTGTTTTACATTGACCGAGTGGGGTCAGTCTGCTCTTCCCGCGGTGTGTTACATTGACAGAGTTGGGTCAGTCTGATCTTCCCTGGGTGTATAACGTTGACAGAAAGGGGTCATTCTGCTCTTCCCTGGGTGTGTTGCAATGACAGAGTGTGGTCAGTCTGCTCTTATCTGTGTCTGTTATATTTGACCGGGTGAGGTCAGTCTGCTCTTCCCTGGGTGTGTTACATTGCCAGAGTGGTTTCAGTCTGCTCTTCCCTGGGTGTGTTACATTGACAGAGAGGGGTCAGTCTGCTCTTCCCTCGGTGGGTTACATTGAAAGTGTGGGGTCAGTCTGCTCTTCCCTGGGTGTGTCACATTGACACAGTGGGGTCAATCTGCTCTTCCCTGGGTGTGTTACATTGACAGTGTGTGGTCAGTCTGCTCTTCCCTGGGTGCGTGACATTGACAGAGTGGGGTCAGTCTGCTCTTCCCTGGGTGTGTTACATTGACAGAGTGGGGTCAGTCTGCTCTTCCCTGGGTGTGTTACATTGACAGAGAGGGGTCAGTCTGCTCTTCCCTGGATGTTTAACATTGCATGTGTGGGGTCAGTCTGCTCTTCCCTGGGTGTGTTACATTGACACAGTGGGGTCAGTCTGCTCTTCCCTGGGTGCGTGACATTGACAGAGTGCGGTCAGTCTGCTCTTCCCTGGGTGCGTGACATTGACAGAGTGGGGTCAGTCTGCTCTTCCCTGGGTGTGTTACATTGACAGAGTGGGGTCAGTCTGCTCTTCCCTGGGTGTGTTACATTGACAGAGTGGGGTTAGTCTGCTCTTCCCTGGGTATGTTACATTGACCTAGCCAGGTCAATCGTCTGTTCCCTGGTTGTGTTACATTGACAGAGGGGGCTCAGTCTGCTCTTCCCTGGGTGTGTTACATTGACAGAGTGAGGTCAGTCTGCTCTTCCCTGGGTGTGTTACAATGACAGAGTTGGGTCAGCCTGCTCTTCCCAGAATGTGTGACATTGACAGAGTTGGGTCTGTCTGATCTTCCCTGGGTGTGAAACGTTGACAGAAAGGGGTCAGTCTGCTCTTCCCTGGGTGTTTTACATTGACAGAGTGGGGTCAGTCTGCTCTTCCCTGGGTGTGTTACATTGACAGAGTGGGGTCAGTCTGCTCTTCCCTGGGTGCGTGACATTGACAGAGTGGGGTCAGTCTGCTCTTCCCTGGGTGTGTTACATTGACAGAGTGGGGTCAGTCTGCTCTTCCCTGGGTGCGTGACATTGACAGAGTGGGGTCAGTCTGTACTTCCCTGGGTCTTTTACGTTGACAGATTGGGGTCAGTCTGCTCTTCCCTGGGTGTGTTACATTGACAGAGTGGGGACAGTCTGCTCTTCCCTGCGTGTGTTACAATGACAGAGTGGGGTTAGTCTGCTCTTCCTTGGGTGTTTTACATTGACCGAGTGGGGTCAGTCTGCTCTTTCCGCGGTGTGTTACATTGACAGAGTTGGGTCAGTCTGATCTTCCCTGGGTGTGTTACATTGACAGAGTGAGGTCAGTCTGCTCTTCCCTGGGTGTGTTACAATGACAGAGAGGGGTCAGTCTGCTCTTCCCTGGGAGTGTTACAATGACAGAGTTGGGTCAGTCTGCTCTTCCCAGAATGTGTTACATTGACAGAGTTGGGTCAGTCTGATCTTCCCTGGTTGTGTTACATTGACAGAATGGGGCTCAGTCTGCTCTTCCCTGGGTTTGTTACATTGACAGAGTGGGGTCAGTCTGCTCTTCCCTGGGTGTGTTACATTGACAGAGTGAGGTCAGTCTGCTCTTCCCTGGGTGTGTTACAATGACAGAGAGGGGTCAGTCTGCTCTTCCCTGGGAGTGTTACAATGACAGAGTTGGGTCAGTCTGCTCTTCCCAGAATGTGTTACATTGACAGAGTTGGGTCAGTCTGATCTTCCCTGGTTGTGTTACATTGACAGAATGGGGCTCAGTCTGCTCTTCCCTGGGTTTGTTACATTGACAGAGTGGGGTCAGTCTGCTCTTCCCTGGGTGTGTTACATTGACAGAGTGAGGTCAGTCTGCTCTTCCCTGGGTGTGTTACATTGACAGAGTGGGGTCAGTCTACTCTTCACTGGGTCTCTTACATTGACAGAGTGGGGTCAGTCTGCTCTTCCCTGGGTGTGTTACATTGACAGAGTGGGGTCAGTCTGCTCCTCCCAGGGTGTGTTACATTGACAGAGTGGGGTCCGTCTGCTCTTCCCTGTGTGTGTTACATTGACAGAGTGGGGTCAGTCTACTCTTCCCTGCGTGTGTTAAATTGACAGAGTGCGGTCAGTCTGCTCTTCCCAGGGTGTGTTACATTGACAGAGTGGGGTCAGTCTGCTCCTCCCAGGGTATGTTACATTGACAGAGTGGGGTCAGTCTGCTCTTCCTTGGGTGTGTTTCATTGACAGAGTGGGGTCAGTCTACCCTTCCCTGGGCGTGTTACATTGACAGAGTGGGGTCAGTCTGCTCGTCCCTGGGTGTGTTACAGTGACAGAGTTGGGTCAGTCTGCTCTTCCCAGGGTGCATTAGATTGACAGAGTGGGGTCAGTCTGCTCTTCCCTGGGTGGGTTACATTGACTGAGTACGGTCAGTCTGCTCTTCCCTGGATGTGTTACATTGAAAGTGTGGGGTCAGTCTGCTCTTCCATGGGTTTGTTACATTGACAAAGTGGGGTCAGTCTGCTCTTCCCTGGGTGTGTTACATTGACAGAGTGGGGTCAGTCTGCTCTTCCCAGGGTGTGTTACATTGACAGATTGGGGTCAGTCTGCTCTTCCCAGGGTGTGTTACATTGACAGAGTGGGGTCAGTCTGCTCTTCCCTGGGTGTGTTACATTGACAGAGTGCGGTCAGTGTGCTCTTCCCTGGGTGCGTGACATTGACAGAGTGGGGTCAGTCTGCTCTTCCCTGGGTGTGTTACATTGACAGAGTGGGGTCAGTCTGCTCTTCCCTGGGTGCGTGACATTGACAGAGTGTGGTCAGTCTGCTCTTCCCTGTGTCTGTTATATTGACCGAGTGAGGTCAGTCTGCTTTTCCCTGGGTGTGTTACATTGCCAGAGTGGTGTCAGTTAGTTCTTCCCTGGGAGTGTTACATTGACAGAGAGTGGTCAGTCTGCTCATCCCTGGGTGTGTTACATTGGCAGAGTGGGGTAAGTCTGCCCTTCCCTGGGTGTGTTAAATTGACAGAGTGGGGTCAGTCTGCTCTTCCCTGGCTGGGTTATATTGGCAGAGTGGGGTCAGTCTACTCTTCCCTGGGTGTGTTTCATTGACAGAGGGGGGTCAGTCTGCTCTTCCCTGAGTGTGTTACATTGACAGAGTGGGGTCAGTCTGCTCTTCCCTTGGTGTGTTACATTGACAGAGTGGGGTCAGCGTGCACTTCCCTGGGTGTTTTAAATTGACAGAGTGGGGTCAGTCTGCTCTTCCCTGGGAGTGTTACATTGACAGAGTGGGGTCAGTCTGCCCTTCCCTGGGTGTGTTACTTTGACAGGGTGGGGTCAGTCTGCTCTTCCCTGGGTGCGTGACATTGACAGAGTGGGGTCAGTCTGCTGTTCCCTGGGTGTGTTACATTGACAGAGAGGGGTCAGTCTGCTCTTCCCTGGATGTGTTCCATTGAATGTGTGGGGTCAGTCTGCTCTTCCCTGGGTGTGTTACATTGACACAGTGGGGTGAGTCTGCTCTTCCCTGGGTGTGTTACATTGACAGAGTGGGGTCAGTCTGCTCTTCCCTGGGTGTGTTACATTGACAAAGAGGGGTCAGTCTGCTCTTCCCTGGGTGTGTTACAATGACAGAGTGGGGTCAGTCTGCTCTTCCTTGGGTGTTTTACATTGACCGAGTGGGGTCAGTCTGCTCTTCCCGCGGTGTGTTACATTGACAGAGTTGGGTCAGTCTGATCTTCCCTGGGTGTATAACGTTGACAGAAAGGGGTCAGTCTGCTCTTCCCTGGGTGTGTTGCAATGACAGAGTGTGGTCAGTCTGCTCTTATCTGTGTCTGTTATATTTGACCGGGTGAGGTCAGTCTGCTCTTCCCTGGGTGTGTTACTTTGCCAGAGTGGTTTCAGTCTGCTCTTCTCTGGGTGTGTTACATTGACAGAGAGGGGTCAGTCTGCTCTTCCCCCGGTGGGTTCCATTGAAAGTGTGGGGTCAGTCTGCTCTTCCCTGGGTGTGTCACATTGACACAGTGGGGTCAATCTGCTCTTCCCTGGGTGTGTTACATTGACAGTGTGTGGTCAGTCTGCTCTTCCCTGGGTGCGTGACATTGACAGAGTGGGGTCAGTCTGCTCTTCCCTGGGTGTGTTACATTGACAGAGTGGGGTCAGTCTGCTCTTCCCTGGGTGTGTTACATTGACAGAGAGGGGTCAGTCTGCTCTTCCCTGGATGTGTTACATTGCATGTGTGGGGTCAGTCTGCTCTTCCCTGGGTGTGTTACATTGACACAGTGGGGTCAGTCTGCTCTTCCCTGGGTGCGTGACATTGACAGAGTGCGGTCAGTCTGCTCTTCCCTGGGTGCGTGACATTGACAGAGTGGGGTCAGTCTGCTCTTCCCTGGGTGTGTTACATTGACAGACTGGGGTCAGTCTGCTCTTCCCTGGGTGTGTTACATTGACAGAGTGGGGTTAGTCTGCTCTTCCCTGGGTATGTTACATTGACCTAGCCAGGTCAATCGTCTGTTCCCTGGTTGTGTAACATTGACAGAGGGGGCTCAGTCTGCTCTTCCCTGGGTGTGTTACATTGACAGAGTGAGGTCAGTCTGCTCTTCCCTGGGTGCGTGACATTGACAGAGTGCGGTCAGTCTGCTCTTCCCTGGGTGCGTGACATTGACAGAGTGGGGTCAGTCTGCTCTTCCCTGGGTGTGTTACATTGACAGAGTGGGGTCAGTCTGCTCTTCCCTGGGTGCGTGACATTGACAGAGTGGGGTCAGTCTGCACTTCCCTGGGTCTTTTACGTTGACAGATTGGGGTCAGTCTGCTCTTCCCTGGGTGTGTTACATTGACAGAGTGGGGACAGTCTGCTCTTCCCTGCGTGTGTTACAATGACAGAGTGGGGTTAGTCTGCTCTTCCTTGGGTGTTTTACATTGACCGAGTGGGGTCAGTCTGCTCTTTCCGCGGTGTGTTACATTGACAGAGTTGGGTCAGTCTGATCTTCCCTGGGTGTATAACATTGACAGAAAGGGGTCAGTCTGCTCTTCCCTGGGTGTGTTGCAATGACAGAGTGTGGTCAGTCTGCTCTTCCCTGTGTCTGTTATATTTGACCGGGTGAGGTCAGTCTGCTCTTCCCTGGGTGTGTTACATTGCCAGAGTGGTTTCAGTCTGCTCTTCCCTGGGTGTGTTACATTGACAGAGAGGGGTCAGTCTGCTCTTCCCTCGGTGGGTTACATTGAAAGTGTGGGGTCAGTCTGCTCTTCCCTGGGTGTGTCACATTGACACAGTGGGGTCAATCTGCTCTTCCCTGGGTGTGTTACATTGACAGTGTGCGGTCAGTCTGCTCTTCCCTGGGTGCGTGACATTGACAGAGTGGGGTCAGTCTGCTCTTCCCTGGGTGTGTTACATTGACAGAGTGGGATCAGTCTGCTCTTCCCTGGGTGTGTTACATTGACAGAGAGGGGTCAGTCTGCTCTTCCCTGGATGTTTAACATTGCATGTGTGGGGTCAGTCTGCTCTTCCCTGGGTGTGTTACATTGACACAGTGGGGTCAGTCTGCTCTTCCCTGGGTGCGTGACATTGACAGAGTGCGGTCAGTCTGCTCTTCCCTGGGTGCGTGACATTGACAGAGTGGGGTCAGTCTGCTCTTCCCTGGGTGTGTTACATTGACAGAGTGGGGTCAGTCTGCTCTTCCCTGGGTGTGTTACATTGACAGAGTGGGGTTAGTCTGCTCTTCCCTGGGTATGTTACATTGACCTAGCCAGGTCAATCGTCTGTTCCCTGGTTGTGTTACATTGACAGAGGGGGCTCAGTCTGCTCTTCCCTGGGTGTGTTACATTGACAGAGTGAGGTCAGTCTGCTCTTCCCTGGGTGTGTTACAATGACAGAGAGGGGTCAGTCTGCTCTTCCCTGGGTGTGTTACAATGACAGAGTTGGGTCAGCCTGCTCTTCCCAGAATGTGTTACATTGACAGAGTTGGGTCAGTCTGATCTTCCCTGGGTGTGAAACGTTGACAGAAAGGGGTCAGTCTGCTCTTCCCTGGGTGTGTTACATTGACAGACTGGGGTCAGTCTGCTCTTCCCTGGGTGTGTTACATTGACAGAGTGAGGTCAGTCTGCTCTTCCCTGGGTGTGTTACATTGACTGAGTGGGATCAGTCTACTCTGCACTGGGTGTCTTACATTGACAGAGTGGGGTCAGTCTGCTCCTCCCAGGGTGTGTTACATTGACAGAGTGGGGTCCGTCTGCTCTTCCCTGTGTGTGTTACATTGACAGAGTGGGGTCAGTCTACTCTTCCCTGCATGTGTTACATTGACAGAGTGGGGTGAGTCTACTCTGCACTGGGTGTCTTACATTGACAGAGTGGGGTCAGTCTGCTCTTCCCTGGGTGTGTTACATTGACAGAGTGGGGTCAGTCTGCTCCTCCCAGGGTGTGTTACATTGACAGAGTGGGGTCCGTCTGCTCTTCCCTGTGTGTGTTACATTGACAGAGTGGGGTCAGTCTACTCTTCCCTGCATGTGTTACATTGACAGAGTGGGGTCAGTCTACTCTTCCCTGCGTGTGTTACATTGACAGAGTGCGGTCAGTCTGCTCTTCCCAGGGTGTGTTACATTGACAGAGTGGGGTCAGTCTGCTCCTCCCAGGGTATGTTACATTGACAGAGTGGGGTCAGTCTGCTCTTCCTTGGGTGTGTTTCATTGACAGAGTGGGGTCAGTCTACCCTTCCCTGGGCGTGTTACATTGACAGAGTGGGGTCAGTCTGCTCGTCCCTGGGTGTGTTACAGTGACAGAGTGGGGTCAGTCTGCTCTTCCCAGGGTGCATTAGATTGACAGAGTGGGGTCAGTCTGCTCTTCCCTGGGTGCGTGACATTGACAGAGTGGGGTCAGTCTGCTGTTCCCTGGGTGTGTTACATTGACAGAGTGAGGTCAGTCTGCTCTTCCCTGGGTGTGTTACAATGACAGAGTTGGGTCAGCCTGCTCTTCCCAGAATGTGTGACATTGACAGAGTTGGGTCAGTCTGATCTTCCCTGGGTGTGAAACGTTGACAGAAAGGGGTCAGTCTGCTCTTCCCTGGGTGTTTTACATTGACAGAGTGGGGTCAGTCTGCTCTTCCCTGGGTGTGTTACATTGACAGAGTGGGGTCAGTCTGCTCTTCCCTGGGTGCGTGACATTGACAGAGTGGGGTCAGTCTGCTCTTCCCTGGGTGTGTTACATTGACAGAGTGGGGTCAGTCTGCTCTTCCCTGGGTGCGTGACATTGACAGAGTGGGGTCAGTCTGCACTTCCCTGGGTCTTTTACGTTGACAGATTGGGGTCAGTCTGCTCTTCCCTGGGTGTGTTACATTGACAGAGTGGGGACAGTCTGCTCTTCCCTGCGTGTGTTACAATGACAGAGTGGGGTTAGTCTGCTCTTCCTTGGGTGTTTTACATTGACCGAGTGGGGTCAGTCTGCTCTTTCCGCGGTGTGTTACATTGACAGAGTTGGGTCAGTCTGATCTTCCCTGGGTGTATAACGTTGACAGAAAGGGGTCAGTCTGCTCTTCCCTGGGTGTATTGCAATGACAGAGTGTGGTCAGTCTGCTCTTCCCTGTGTCTGTTATATTTGACCGGGTGAGGTCAGTCTGCTCTTCCCTGGGTGTGTTACATTGCCAGAGTGGTTTCAGTCTGCTCTTCCCTGGGTGTTTTACATTGACAGAGAGGGGTCAGTCTGCTCTTCCCTCGGTGGGTTACATTGAAAGTGTGGGGTCAGTCTGCTCTTCCCTGGGTGTGTCACATTGACACAGTGGGGTCAATCTGCTCTTCCCTGGGTGTGTTACATTGACAGTGTGCGGTCAGTCTGCTCTTCCCTGGGTGCGTGACATTGACAGAGTGGGGTCAGTCTGCTCTTCCCTGGGTGTGTTACATTGACAGAGTGGGGTCAGTCTGCTCTTCCCTGGGTGTGTTACATTGACACAGTGGGGTCAGTCTGCTCTTCCCTGGGTGCGTGACATTGACAGAGTGCGGTCAGTCTGCTCTTCCCTGGGTGCGTGACATTGACAGAGTGGGGTCAGTCTGCTCTTCCCTGGGTGTGTTACATTGACAGAGTGGGGTCAGTCTGCTCTTCCCTGGGTGTGTTACATTGACAGAGTGGGGTTAGTCTGCTCTTCCCTGGGTATGTTACATTGACCTAGCCAGGTCAATCGTCTGTTCCCTGGTTGTGTTACATTGACAGAGGGGGCTCAGTCTGCTCTTCCCTGGGTGTGTTACATTGACAGAGTGAGGTCAGTCTGCTCTTCCCTGGGTGTGTTACAATGACAGAGAGGGGTCAGTCTGCTCTTCCCTGGGTGTGTTACATTGACTGAGTGGGATCAGTCTACTCTGCACTGGGTGTCTTACATTGACAGAGTGGGGTCAGTCTGCTCTTCCCTGGGTGTGTTACATTGACAGAGTGGGGTCAGTCTGCTCCTCCCAGGGTGTGTTACATTGACAGAGTGGGGTCCGTCTGCTCTTCCCTGTGTGTGTTACATTGACAGAGTGGGGTCAGTCTACTCTTCCCTGCATGTGTTACATTGACAGAGTGGGGTGAGTCTACTCTGCACTGGGTGTCTTACATTGACAGAGTGGGGTCAGTCTGCTCTTCCCTGGGTGTGTTACATTGACAGAGTGGGGTCAGTCTGCTCCTCCCAGGGTGTGTTACATTGACAGAGTGGCGTCCGTCTGCTCTTCCCTGTGTGTGTTACATTGACAGAGTGGGGTCAGTCTACTCTTCCCTGCATGTGTTACATTGACAGAGTGGGGTCAGTCTACTCTTCCCTGCGTGTGTTACATTGACAGAGTGCGGTCAGTCTGCTCTTCCCAGGGTGTGTTACATTGACAGAGTGGGGTCAGTCTGCTCCTCCCAGGGTATGTTACATTGACAGAGTGGGGTCAGTCTGCTCTTCCTTGGGTGTGTTTCATTGACAGAGTGGGGTCAGTCTACCCTTCCCTGGGCGTGTTACATTGACAGAGTGGGGTCAGTCTGCTCGTCCCTGGGTGTGTTACAGTGACAGAGTGGGGTCAGTCTGCTCTTCCCAGGGTGCATTAGATTGACAGAGTGGGGTCAGTCTGCTCTTCCCTGGGTGCGTGACATTGACAGAGTGGGGTCAGTCTGCTGTTCCCTGGGTGTGTTACATTGACAGAGTGAGGTCAGTCTGCTCTTCCCTGGGTGTGTTACAATGACAGAGTTGGGTCAGCCTGCTCTTCCCAGAATGTGTGACATTGACAGAGTTGGGTCAGTCTGATCTTCCCTGGGTGTGAAACGTTGACAGAAAGGGGTCAGTCTGCTCTTCCCTGGGTGTTTTACATTGACAGAGTGGGGTCAGTCTGCTCTTCCCTGGGTGTGTTACATTGACAGAGTGGGGTCAGTCTGCTCTTCCCTGGGTGCGTGACATTGACAGAGTGGGGTCAGTCTGCTCTTCCCTGGGTGTGTTACATTGACAGAGTGGGGTCAGTCTGCTCTTCCCTGGGTGCGTGACATTGACAGAGTGGGGTCAGTCTGCACTTCCCTGGGTCTTTTACGTTGACAGATTGGGGTCAGTCTGCTCTTCCCTGGGTGTGTTACATTGACAGAGTGGGGACAGTCTGCTCTTCCCTGCGTGTGTTACAATGACAGAGTGGGGTTAGTCTGCTCTTCCTTGGGTGTTTTACATTGACCGAGTGGGGTCAGTCTGCTCTTTCCGCGGTGTGTTACATTGACAGAGTTGGGTCAGTCTGATCTTCCCTGGGTGTATAACGTTGACAGAAAGGGGTCAGTCTGCTCTTCCCTGGGTGTATTGCAATGACAGAGTGTGGTCAGTCTGCTCTTCCCTGTGTCTGTTATATTTGACCGGGTGAGGTCAGTCTGCTCTTCCCTGGGTGTGTTACATTGCCAGAGTGGTTTCAGTCTGCTCTTCCCTGGGTGTGTTACATTGACAGAGAGGGGTCAGTCTGCTCTTCCCTCGGTGGGTTACATTGAAAGTGTGGGGTCAGTCTGCTCTTCCCTGGGTGTGTCACATTGACACAGTGGGGTCAATCTGCTCTTCCCTGGGTGTGTTACATTGACAGTGTGCGGTCAGTCTGCTCTTCCCTGGGTGCGTGACATTGACAGAGTGGGGTCAGTCTGCTCTTCCCTGGGTGTGTTACATTGACAGAGTGGGGTCAGTCTGCTCTTCCCTGGGTGTGTTACATTGACACAGTGGGGTCAGTCTGCTCTTCCCTGGGTGCGTGACATTGACAGAGTGCGGTCAGTCTGCTCTTCCCTGGGTGCGTGACATTGACAGAGTGGGGTCAGTCTGCTCTTCCCTGGGTGTGTTACATTGACAGAGTGGGGTCAGTCTGCTCTTCCCTGGGTGTGTTACATTGACAGAGTGGGGTTAGTCTGCTCTTCCCTGGGTATGTTACATTGACCTAGCCAGGTCAATCGTCTGTTCCCTGGTTGTGTTACATTGACAGAGGGGGCTCAGTCTGCTCTTCCCTGGGTGTGTTACATTGACAGAGTGAGGTCAGTCTGCTCTTCCCTGGGTGTGTTACAATGACAGAGAGGGGTCAGTCTGCTCTTCCCTGGGTGTGTTACAATGACAGAGTTGGGTCAGCCTGCTCTTCCCAGAATGTGTTACATTGACAGAGTTGGGTCAGTCTGATCTTCCCTGGGTGTGAAACGTTGACAGAAAGGGGTCAGTCTGCTCTTCCCTGGGTGTGTTACATTGACAGACTGGGGTCAGTCTGCTCTTCCCTGGGTGTGTTACATTGACAGAGTGAGGTCAGTCTGCTCTTCCCTGGGTGTGTTACATTGACAGAGTGGGATCAGTCTACTCTGCACTGGGTGTCTTACATTGACAGAGTGGGGTCAGTCTGCTCTTCCCTGGGTGTGTTACATTGACAGAGTGGGGTCAGTCTGCTCCTCCCAGGGTGTGTTACATTGACAGAGTGGGGTCCGTCTGCTCTTCCCTGTGTGTGTTACATTGACAGAGTGGGGTCAGTCTACTCTTCCCTGCATGTGTTACATTGACAGAGTGGGCTCAGTCTACTCTTCCCTGCGTGTGTTACATTGACAGAGTGCGGTCAGTCTGCTCTTCCCAGGGTGTGTTACATTGACAGAGTGGGGTCAGTCTGCTCCTCCCAGGGTATGTTACATTGACAGAGTGGGGTCAGTCTGCTCTTCCTTGGGTGTGTTTCATTGACAGAGTGGGGTCAGTCTACCCTTCCCTGGGCGTGTTACATTGACAGAGTGGGGTCAGTCTGCTCGTCCCTGGGTGTGTTACAGTGACAGAGTGGGGTCAGTCTGCTCTTCCCAGGGTGCATTAGATTGACAGAGTGGGGTCAGTCTGCTCTTCCCTGGGTGCGTGACATTGACAGAGTGGGGTCAGTCTGCTGTTCCCTGGGTGTGTTACATTTACAGAGTGGGGTCAGTCTGCTCTTCCCTGGGTGTGTTACATTGACAGAGAGGGGTCAGTCTGCTCTTCCCTGGATGTGTTCCATTGAATGTGTGGGGTCAGTCTGCTCTTCCCTGGGTGTGTTACATTGACACAGTGGGGTCAGTCTGCTCTTCCCTGGGTGTGTTACATTGACAGAGTGGGGTCAGTCTGCTCTTCCCTGGGTGTGTTACATTGACAGAGAGGGGTCAGTCTGCTCTTCCCTGGGTGTGTTACAATGACAGAGTGGGGTCAGTCTGCTCTTCCTTGGGTGTTTTACATTGACCGAGTGGGGTCAGTCTGCTCTTCCCGCGGTGTGTTACATTGACAGAGTTGGGTCAGTCTGATCTTCCCTGGGGGTAAAACGTTGACAGAGCGGGGTCAGTCTGCTCTTCCCTGGGTGTGTTGCAATGACAGAGTGTGGTCAGTCTGCTCTTCCCTGTGTCTGTTATATTTGACCGGGTGAGGTCAGTCTGCTCTTCCCTGGGTGTGTTACATTGACAGAGAGGGGTCAGTCTGCTCTTCCCTCGGTGGGTTACATTGAAAGTGTGGGGTCAGTCTGCTCTTCCCTGGGTGTGTTACATTGACACAGTGGGGTCAATCTGCTCTTCCCTGGGTGTGTTACATTGACAGTGTGCAGTCAGTCTGCTCTTCCCTGGGTGCGTGACATTGACAGAGTGGGGTCAGTCTGCTCTTCCCTGGGTGTGTTACATTCACAGAGTGGAGTCAGTCTGCTCTTCCCTGGGTGTGTTACATTGACAGAGAGGGGTCAGTCTGCTCTTCCCTGGATGTGTTACATTGAATGTGTGGGGTCAGTCTGCTCTTCCCTGGGTGTGTTACATTGACACAGTGGGGTCAGTCTGCTCTTCCCTGGGTGCGTGACATTGACAGAGTGCGGTCAGTCTGCTCTTCCCTGGGTCCGTGACATTGACAGAGTGGGGTCAGTCTGCTCTTGCCTGGGTGTGTTACATTGACAGAGTGGGGTCAATCTGCTCTTCCCTGGGTGTGTTACATTGACAGAGTGGGGTTAGTCTGCTCTTCCCTGGGTATGTTACATTGACCTAGCCAGGTCAATCGTCTGTTCCCTGGTTGTGTTACATTGACAGAATGGGGCTCAGTCTGCTCTTCCCTGGGTGTGTTACATTGACAGAGTGAGGTCAGTCTGCTCTTCCCTGGGTGTGTTACAATGACAGAGAGGGGTCAGTCTGCTCTTCCCTGGGAGTGTTACAATGACAGAGTTGGGTCAGTCTGCTCTTCCCAGAATGTGTTACATTGACAGAGTTGGGTCAGTCTGATCTTCCCTGGTTGTGTTACATTGACAGAATGGGGCTCAGTCTGCTCTTCCCTGGGTTTGTTACATTGACAGAGTGGGGTCAGTCTGCTTTTCCCTGGGTGTGTTACATTGACAGAGTGAGGTCAGTCTGCTCTTCCCTGGGTGTGTTACATTGACAGAGTGGGGTGAGTCTACTCTTCACTGGGTGTCTTACATTGACAGAGTGGGGTCAGTCTGCTCTTCCCTGGGTGTGTTACATTGACAGAGTGGGGTCAGTCTGCTCCTCCCAGGGTGTGTTACATTGACAGAGTGGGGTCCGTCTGCTCTTCCCTGTGTGTGTTACATTGACAGAGTGGGGTCAGTCTACTCTTCCCTGCGTGTGTTACATTGACAGAGTGCTGTCAGTCTGCTCTTCCCAGGGTGTGTTACATTGACAGAGTGGGGTCAGTCTGCTCCTCCCAGGGTATGTTACATTGACAGAGTGGGGTCAGTCTGCTCTTCCTTGGGTGTGTTTCATTGACAGAGTGGGGTCAGTCTACCCTTCCCTGGGCGTGTTACATTGACAGAGTGGGGTCAGTCTGCTCGTCCCTGGGTGTGTTACAGTGACAGAGTGGGTTCAGTCTGCTCTTCCCTGGGTGGGTTACATTGACTGAGTACGGTCAGTCTGCTCTTCCCTGGATGTGTTACATTGAAAGTGTGGGGTCAGTCTGCTCTTCCATGGGTTTGTTACATTGACAAAGTGGGGTCAGTCTGCTCTTCCCACGGTGTGTTACATTGACAGATTGGGGTCAGTCTGCTCTTCCCAGGGTGTGTTACAGTGACAGAGTGGGGTCAGTCTGCTCTTCCCAGGGTGTGTTACATTGACAGATTGGGGTCAGTCTGCTCTTCCCAGGGTGTGTTACATTGACAGAGTGGGGTCAGTCTGCTCTTCCCTGGGTGTGTTACTTTGACAGAGTGGGGTCAGTCTGCTCTTTCCTGGGTGGGTTCCATTGACAGATTGGGGTCAGTCTGCTCTTCCCTGAGTGTGTTACATTGACAGAGTGGGGTCAGTCTGTTCTTCCTTGGGTGTGTTACATTGACAGAGTTGGGTCAGTCTGCTCTTCCCTGGGTGTGTTACAATGACAGAGTGGGGTCAATGTGCACTTCACTGGGTGGGTTACATTGACAGTGTGGGGTAAGTCTGCAGTTCACTGTGTGAGTAACTTTGCAGAAGAGGTCATTCTGCTCTTCTCTGGGTGTGTTACATTGACAGAGTGAGGTCAGTCTGCTCTTCCCTGGATGTGTTACATTGAAAGTGTGGGGTCAGTCTGCTCTTCCATGGGTTTGTTACATTGACAAAGTGGGGTCAGTCTGCTCTTCCTTGGGTGTGTTACAGTGACAGAGTGGGGTCAGTCTGCTCTTCCCAGGGTGTGTTACATTGACAGAGTGAGTTCAGTCTGCTCTTCCCTGGGTGTGTTACATTGACAGAGTGGGGTCAGTCTGCTCTTCCCTGGGTGTGTTACATTGACAGAGTGTGGTCTGTCTGCTCTTCCCTGGGTTTGTTACATTGACAGAGTGGGCTCAGTCTTCTCTTCCCTGGGTGTGTTACATTGACAGATTGGGGTCAGTCTGCTCTTCCCTGAGTGTGTTACATTGACAGAGTGGGGTCAGTCTGTTCTTCCTTGGGGGTGTTAAATTGACTGTGTTGGGTCAGTCTGCTCTTCCCTGGGTGTGTTACATTGACAGAGTGGCGTCAGTCTGTTCTTCCCTGGGAGTGTTACAGTGACAGCGTGGTGTCAGTCTGCTCTCCCCTGGGTGTGTTCCATTGACAGAGTGGGGTCAGTCTGCTCTTCCCTGGGTGTGTTAAATTGACAGAGTGGGGTCAGTCTGTTCTTCCCGTGGTGTGTTACATTGACAGAGTGGTATCTATCTGCTCTTCCCTGTGTGTGTTACATTGACAGAGTGGGGTCAGTCTGTTCTCCCATTGTGTGTTACATTGACAGAGTTGGGTCAGTCTGCTCTTCCCTGGGTGTGTTACAATGACAGAGTGGGGTCAATGTGCACTTCACTGGGTGGGTTACATTGACAGAGTGGGGTAAGTCTGCAGTTCGCTGTGTGAGTAACTTTGCAGAAGAGGTCATTCTGCTCTTCTCTGGGTGTGTTACATTGACAGAGTGAGGTCAGTCTGCTCTTCCCTGGGTTTGTTACATTGACAGAGTTTGGTCAGTCTGCTCTTCCCTGGGTGTCTTACATTGACAGAGTTGGGTCAGTGTGCTCTTCCCAGGGCGTGTCACATTGACAGAGTTGGGACAGTCTGCTCTTTTATGGGTGGGTTACATTGACAGAGTGGGGTCCGTCTGCTCTTCCCAGAATGTGTTTCATTGACAGAGTGGGGTCAGTCTGATCTTCCCTGGTTGTGTTACATTGACAGAGTGAGTTCAGTCTGCTCTTCCCTGGGTGTGTTACATTGACAGAGTGGGGTCAGTCTCCTCTTCCCTGGGAGGGTTCCATTGACAGAGTGGGGTCAGTCTTCTCTTCCCTGGGTGTGTAACATTGACAGATTGGCGTCAGTCTGCTCTTCCCCAAGTTTGTTACATTGACACAGTGGGGTCAGTCTGTTCTTCCCTGGGTGTGTTACATTGACAGAGTGGGGTCAGTCTGCTCTTCCCTGGCTATGTTACATTGACAGAGTGGGGTCAGTCTGCTCTTCCCTGGATGTGTTACATGGACAGAGTGGGGTCAGTCTGCTCTTCCCTGGGTGTGTTACATTGACAGAGTGGGGTCAATCTGCTCTTCCCTGGGTGGGTAACATTGAAAGAGTGGGGTGAGTCTGCTCTTCCCTGGGTGTGTTTCATTGACAGAGTGGGGTCGGTTTGCTCTCCCCTGGGTGTGTTACATTGAGAGAGTGGGGTCATTCAGCTCTTCCCTGGGAGGGTTACATTGACACAGTGGGGTCAGTCTTCTCTTCCCTGGGTGTGTAACATTGACAGATTGGGGTCAGTCTGCTCTTCCCCAAGTTTGTTACATTGACACAGTGGGGTCAGTCTGTTCTTCCCTGGGTGTGTTACATTGACAGAGTGGGGTCAGTCTGCTCTTACCTGGCTATGTTACATTGACAGAGTGGGGTCAGTCTGCTCTTCCCTGGATGTGTTACATTGACAGAGTGGGGTCAGTCTGCTCTTCCCTGGGTGTGTTACATTGACAGAGTGGGGTCAATCTGCTCTTCCCTGGGTGGGTAACATTGACAGAGTGGGGTCAGTTTGCTCTCCCCTGGGTGTGTTACATTGACAGAGTGGTGTCAGTCTGCTCTTCCCTGGGTGTGTTACATTGACAGAGTGGGGTCAGTCTGCTCTTCCCTGTGTGTGTTACATTGACAGAGTGGGGTCAGTCTGCTCTTCCCTGTGTGTGTTACATTGACAGAGTGGGGTCAGTCTGCTCTTCCCTGGGTGTGTTACATTGACAGAGTGGGGTCAGTCTGCCCTTCCCTGGGTGTGTTACATTGACAGAGTGGGGTTAGTCTACTCTTCCCTGGGTGTGTTCCATTGACAGAGTGGGGACAGTCTGTTCTCCCAGGGTTTGTTACATTGACAGAGTGGGGTCAGTCTGTTCTTCCCTGCGTGTGTTACATTGACAGAGTGGGGTCAGTCTGCTCTTCCCTGGGTGTGTTATACTGACAGAGTGGAGTCAGTCTGCTCTTCCCTGGGTGCGTTACATTGACAGAGTGGGGTCAGTATGCTCTTCCCTGGGTGTGTTACATTGACAGAACAGGGTCCGTCTGCCTTTCCCTGGGTGTGTTACATTGACAGAGTGAGGTCAGTCTGCTCTTCCCTGGGTGTGTTACAATGACAGAGTGGGGTCAGTCTGCTCTTCCCTTTGTGTGTTACATTGACAGAGTGGGGTCAGTCTGCTCTTCCCAGGGTGTGTTACATTGACAGAGTTGGGTCAGTCTGATGTTCCCTGGGTGTATAACGTTGAGAGACAGGGGTCAGTCTGCTCTTCCCTGGGTGTGTTACATTGACAGAGTGAACTCAGTCTGCTCTTCCCTGGGTGTGTTGCAATGGCAGAGTGTGGTCAGTCTGCTCTTCCCTGTGTCTGTTATATTGACACAGTGGGGTCAGTCTGCTCTTCCCTGGGTGCGTGACATTGACAGAGTGCGGTCAGTCTGCTCTTCCCTGGGTGCGTGACATTGACAGAGTGGGGTCAATCTGCTCTTCCCTGGGTGTGTTACATTGACAGAGTGGGGTCAGTCTGCTCTTCCCTGGGTGTGTTACATTGACAGAGTGGGGTTAGTCTGCTCTTCCCTGGGTATGTTACATTGACTTAGCCAGGTCAATCTTCTGTTCCCTGGGTGTGTTACATTGACAGAGTGGGGTCAGTCTGCTCTTCCCTGGGTGTGTTACATTGACAGAGTGAGGTCAGTCTGCTCTTCCCTGGGTGTGTTACAATGACAGAGAGGGGTCAGTCTGCTCTTCCCTGGGTGTGTTACAATGACAGAGTTGGGTCAGTCTGCTCTTCCCAGAATGTGTTACATTGACAGAGTTGGGTCAGTCTGATCTTCCCTGGGTGTGAAACGTTGACAGAAAGGGGTCAGTCTGCTCTTCCCTGGGTGTTTTACATTGACAGAGTGTGGTCACTCTGCTCTTCCCTGGGTGTGTTAAATTGACAGAGTGGGGTCAGTCTGCTCTTCCCTGGGTGTGTTACATTGACAGAGTGAGGTCAGTCTGCTCTTCCCTGGGTGTGTTACATTGACAGAGTGGGGTCAGTCTACTCTTCACTGGGTGTCTTATATTGACAGAGTGGGGTCAGTCTGCTCTTCCCTGGGTGTGTTACATTGACAGAGTGGGGTCAGTCTGCTCTTCCCAGGGTGTGTTACATTGACAGAGTGGGGTCCGTCTGCTCTTCCATGGGTGTGTTACATTGACAGAGTGGGGTCAGTCTACTCTTCCCTGCGTGTGTTACATTGACAGAGTGGGGTCAGTCTGCTCTTCCCAGGGTGTGTTACATTTACAGAGTGGGGTCAGTCTGCTCCTCCCAGGGTGCGTTACATTGACAGAGTGGGGTCAGTCTGCTCTTCCTTGGGTGTGTTTCATTGACAGAGTGGGGTCAGTCTACCCTTCCCTGGCTGTGTTACATTGACAGAGTGGGGTCAGTCTGCTCTTCCCTGGGTGTGTTACAGTGACAGAGTTGGGTCAGTCTGCTCTTCCCAGGGTGCATTAGATTGACAGAGTGGCGTCAGTTTGCTCTTCCCTGGGTGGTTTACATTGACTGAGTGCGGTCAGTCTGCTCTTCCCAGCGTCTGTTACATTGACAGAGTGGGGTCAGTCTGCTCTTCCCTGGGTTTGTTACATTGACAGAGTGGGGTCAGTCTGCTCTTCCTTGGGTGTGTTACAGTGACAGAGTGGGGTCAGTCTGATCTTCCCTGGTTGTGTTACATTGACAGAGTGAGTTCAGTCTGCTCTTCCCTGTGTGTGTTACATTGACAGAGTGGGGTCAGTCTGCTCTTCCCTGGGTGTGTTACATTGACAGAGTGCGGTCAGTGTGCTCTTCCCTGGGTGCGTGACTTTGACAGAGTGGGGTCAGTCTGCTCTTGCCTGGGTGTGTTACATTGACAGAGTGGGGTCAGTCTGCTCTTCCCTGGGTGTGTTACTTTGACAGAGTGGGGTCAGTCTGCTCTTCCCTGGGTGTGTTACATTGACAGAGTGGGGACAGTCTGCTCTTCCCTGGGTGTGTTACATTAACAGAGTGAGGTCAGTCTGCTCTACCCTGGGTGTGTTGCATTCACAGAGTGAGGTCAGTCTGCTCTTCCCTGGGTGTGTTACATTGACAGAGTGGGGTCAATCTGCTCTTCCCTGGGTGGGTAACATTGACAGAGTGGGGTCAGTTTGCGCTCCCCTGGGTGTGTTACATTGACAGAGTGGGGTCAATCTGCTCTTCCCTGGGTGGGTAACATTGACAGAGTGGGGTCAGTTTGCGCTCCCCTGGGTGTGTTACATTGACAGAGTGGGGTCAGTCTGTTCTCCCAGGGTTTGTTACATTGACAGAGTGGGGTCAGTCTGCTCTTCCCAGGGCGTGTCACATTGACAGAGTGGGGTCAATCTGCTCTTCCCTGGGTGGGTAACATTGACATAGTGTGGTCAGGCTGCTCTTCCCAGGGCGTGTCACATTGACAGAGTGGGGCCAGTCTGCTCTTTTATGGGTGGGTTACATTGACAGAGTGGGGTAAGTCTGCTATTCCCTGGGTGTGTTACATTGACAGAGTGGGGTCAGTCTGCTCTTCCCTGGGGGGGTTACATTGACAGAGTGGAGTCAGTCTGTTCTTCCCTGGGTGTGTTACATTGACAGAGTGGGGTCAGTCTGCTCTTCCCTGGGTGTGTTACATTGACTGAGTGGGGTCAGTCTGTTCTTCCCTGGGTGTATTACATTGACAGAGTGGGGTCAGTCTGTTCTTCCCTGGGTGTGTTACATTGACAGAGTGGGTTCAGTCTGCTCTTCCCTGGGTGTGTTACATTGACAGAGTGGGGTCAGTCTGTTCTCCCAGGGTTTGTTACATTGACAGAGTGGGGTCAGGCTGCTCTTCCCTTGCTGTGTTACAATGACAGAGTGGGGTCAGTGTGCACTTCCCTGTGTGTGTTACATTGACAGAGTGGGGGTCAGTCTGCTCTTCCCTGGGTGTGTTACATTGACAGAGTGAGGTCAGTCTGCTCTTCCCTGGGTTTGTTACATTGACACAGTGGGGTCAGTCTTCTCTTCCCTGGGTGTGTTACATTGACCGATTGGGGTCAGTCTGCTCTTCCCTGAGTGTGTTACATTGACAGAGTGGGGTCAGTCTGTTCTTCCTTGGTTGCGTTAAATTGACAGAGTTGGGTCAGTCTGCTCTTCCCTGGGTGTGTTACATTGACAGAGTGGCGTCAGTCTGTTCTTCTCTGGGAGTGTTACAGTGACAGGGTGGTGTCAGTCTGCTCTCCCCTGGGTGTGTTAAATTGACAGAGTTGGGTCAGTCTGTTCTTCCCTTGGTGTGTTACATTGACAGAACTGGGTCCGTCTGCCTTTCCCTGGGTGTGTTACATTGACAGAGTGGGGTCCGTCTGCTCTTCCCTGGGTGTGTTACATTGACAGAGTGGGGTCAGTCTACTCTTCCCTGCGTGTGTTACATTGACAGAGTGGGGTCAGTCTGCTCTTCCCAGGGTGTGTTACATTGACAGAGTGGGGTCAGTCTGCTCCTCCCAGGGTGTGTTACATTGACAGAGTGGGGTCAGTCTGCTCTTCCTTGGGTGCATTAGATTGACAGAGTGGGGTCAGTCTACCCTTCCCTGGCTGTGTTACATTGACAGATTGGGGTCAGTCTGCTCTTCCCTGGGTGTGTTACATTGACAGATTGGTGTCAGTCTGCTCTTCCCTGGGTGTGTTACAGTGACAGAGTTGGGTCAGTCTGCTCTTCCCAGGGTGCATTAGATTGACAGAGTGGGGTCAGTCTGCTCTTCCCTGGGTGGTTTACATTGACTGAGTGCGGTCAGTCTGCTCTTCCCAGCGTCTGTTACATTGACAGAGTGGGGTCAGTCTGCTCTTCCCTGGGTTTGTTACATTGACAGAGTGGGGTCAGTCTGCTCTTCCTTGGGTGTGTTACAGTGACAGAGTGGGGTCAGTCTGATCTTCCCTGGTTGTGTTACATTGACAGAGTGAGTTCAGTCTGCTCTTCCCTGTGTGTGTTACATTGACAGAGTGGGGTCAGTCTACTCTTCCCTGGGTGTGTTACATTGACAGAGTGCGGTCAGTGTGCTCTTCCCTGGGTGCGTGACTTTGACAGAGTGGGGTCAGTCTGCTCTTGCCTGGGTGTGTTACATTGACAGAGTGGGGTCAGTCTGCTCTTCCCTGGGTGCATGACATTGACAGAGTGGGGACAGTCTGCTCTTCCCTGGGTGTGTTACTTTGACAGAGTGGGGTCAGGCTGCTCTTCCCTTGCTGTGTTACAATGACAGAGTGGGGTCAGTGTGCACTTCCCTGTGTGTGTTACATTGACAGAGTGGGGGTCAGTCTGCTCTTCCCTGGGTGTGTTACATTGACAGAGTGAGGTCAGTCTGCTCTTCCCTGGGTTTGTTACATTGACACAGTGGGGTCAGTCTTCTCTTCCCTGGGTGTGTTACATTGACCGATTGGGGTCAGTCTGCTCTTCCCTGAGTGTGTTACATTGACAGAGTGGGGTCAGTCTGTTCTTCCTTGGTTGCGTTAAATTGACAGAGTTGGGTCAGTCTGCTCTTCCCTGGGTGTGTTACATTGACAGAGTGGCGTCAGTCTGTTCTTCTCTGGGAGTGTTACAGTGACAGGGTGGTGTCAGTCTGCTCTCCCCTGGGTGTGTTAAATTGACAGAGTTGGGTCAGTCTGTTCTTCCCTTGGTGTGTTACATTGACAGAACTGGGTCCGTCTGCCTTTCCCTGGGTGTGTTACATTGACAGAGTGGGGTCCGTCTGCTCTTCCCTGGGTGTGTTACATTGACAGAGTGGGGTCAGTCTACTCTTCCCTGCGTGTGTTACATTGACAGAGTGGGGTCAGTCTGCTCTTCCCAGGGTGTGTTACATTGACAGAGTGGGGTCAGTCTGCTCCTCCCAGGGTGTGTTACATTGACAGAGTGGGGTCAGTCTGCTCTTCCTTGGGTGCATTAGATTGACAGAGTGGGGTCAGTCTACCCTTCCCTGGCTGTGTTACATTGACAGATTGGGGTCAGTCTGCTCTTCCCTGGGTGTGTTACATTGACAGATTGGTGTCAGTCTGCTCTTCCCTGGGTGTGTTACAGTGACAGAGTTGGGTCAGTCTGCTCTTCCCAGGGTGCATTAGATTGACAGAGTGGGGTCAGTCTGCTCTTCCCTGGGTGGTTTACATTGACTGAGTGCGGTCAGTCTGCTCTTCCCAGCGTCTGTTACATTGACAGAGTGGGGTCAGTCTGCTCTTCCCTGGGTTTGTTACATTGACAGAGTGGGGTCAGTCTGCTCTTCCTTGGGTGTGTTACAGTGACAGAGTGGGGTCAGTCTGATCTTCCCTGGTTGTGTTACATTGACAGAGTGAGTTCAGTCTGCTCTTCCCTGTGTGTGTTACATTGACAGAGTGGGGTCAGTCTACTCTTCCCTGGGTGTGTTACATTGACAGAGTGCGGTCAGTGTGCTCTTCCCTGGGTGCGTGACTTTGACAGAGTGGGGTCAGTCTGCTCTTGCCTGGGTGTGTTACATTGACAGAGTGGGGTCAGTCTGCTCTTCCCTGGGTGCATGACATTGACAGAGTGGGGACAGTCTGCTCTTCCCTGGGTGTGTTACTTTGACAGAGTGAGGTCAGTCTGCTCTTCCCTGGGTGTGTTACATTGACAGAGTGGGGACAGTCTGCTCTTCCCTGGGTGTGTTACATTAACAGAGTGAGGTCAGTCTGCTCTACCCTGGGTGTATTACATTGACAGAGTGGGGTCAGTCTACTCTTCCCTGGGTGTCTTACATTGACAGAGTGGGGTCAGTCTGCTCTTCCCTGGGGGGGTTACATTGACAGAGTGGGGTCAATCTGCTCTTCCCTGGGTGGGTAACATTGACAGAGTGGGGTCAGTTTGCTCTCCCCTGGGTGTGTTACATTGACAGAGTGGTGTCAGTCTGCTCTTCCCTGGGTGTGTTACATTGACAGAGTGGGGTCAGTCTGCTCTTCCCTGGGTGTGTTACATTGACAGAGTGCGGTCAGAGTGCTCTTCCCTCGGTGCGTGACTTTGACAGAGTGGGGTCAGTCTGCTCTTGCCTGGGTGTGTTACATTGACAGAGTGGGGTCAGTCTGCTCTTCCCTGGGTGCGTGACATTGACAGAGTGGGGACAGTCTGCTCTTCCCTGGGTGTGTTACTTTGACAGAGTGGGGACAGTCTGCTCTTCCCTGGGTGTGTTACATTGACAGAGTGAGGTCAGTCTGCTCTTCCCTGGGTGTCTTACATTGACAGAGTGGGGTCAGTCTCCTCTCCCTGGGTGTGTTGCATTGACAGAGTGGGGTCAGTCTGTTCTTCCCTGGGTGTGATATACTGACAGAGTGGGGTCAGTCTGCTCTTCCCTGGGTGTGTTACATTGACAGAGTGGGGGTCAGTCTGCTCTTCCCTTGCTGTATTACAATGACAGAGTGGGGTCAGTGTGCACTTCCTTGTGTGTGTTACATTGACAGAGTGGGGGTCAGTCTGCTCTTTTATGGGTGGGTTACATTGACAGAATGAATTCAGTCTGCTCTTCCCTGCAAGTGTTACATTGACAGAGTGTGGTCAGTCTGATCTTCCCTGGTTGTGTTACATTGACAGAGTGAGTTCAGTCTGCTCTTCCCTGGGTGTGTTACATTGACAGAGTGGGGTCAGTCTGCTCTTCCCTGGGTGTGTTACATTGACAGAGTGAGGTCAGTCTGCTCTTCCCTGGGTTTGTTACATTGACACAGTGGGGTCAGTCTTCTCTTCCCTGGGTGTGTTACATTGACAGATTGGGGTCAGTCTGCTCTTCCCTGAGTGTGTTACATTGACAGAGTGGGGTCAGTCTGTTCTTCCTTGGTTGTGTTAAATTGAAAGTGTTGGGTCAGTCTGCTCTTCCCTGGGTGTGTTACATTGACAGAGTGGCGTCAGTCTGTTCTTCCCTGGGAGTGTTACAGTGACAGGGTGGTGTCAGTCTGCTCTCCCCTGGGTGTGTTACATTGACAGAGTGGGGTCAGTCTGCTCCTCCCAGGGTGTGTTACATTGACAGAGTGGGGTCAGTCTGCTCTTCCTTGGGTGTGTTTCATTGACAGAGTGGGGTCAGTCTACCCTTCCCTGGCTGTGTTACATTGACAGAGTGGGGTCAGTCTGCTCTTCCCAGCGTCGGTTACATTGACCGAGTGGGGTCAGTCTGCTCTTCCCTGGGTTTGTTACATTGACAGAGTGGGGTCAGTCTGCTCTTCCTTGGGTGTGTTACATTGACAGAGTGGGGTCAGTCTGCTCTTCCCTGGCTGTGTTACATTGACAGAGTGCGGTCAGTGTGCTCTTCCCTGGGTGCGTGACTTTGACAGAGTGGGGTCAGTCTGCTCTTGCCTGGGTGTGTTACATTGACAGAGTGGGGTCAGTCTGCTCTTCCCTGGGTGCGTGACATTGACAGAGTGGGGACAGTCTGCTCTTCCCTGGGTGTGTTACTTTGACAGAGTGGGGTCAGTCTGCTCTTCCCTGGGTGTGTTACATTGACAGAGTGGGGACAGTCTGCTCTTCCCTGGGTGTGTTACATTGACAGAGTGAGGTCAGTCTGCTCTACCCTGGGTGTATTACATTGACAGAGTGGGGTCAGTCTACTCTTCCCTGGGTGTCTTACATTGACAGAGTGGGGTCAGTCTCCTCTCCCTGGGTGTGTTGCATTGACAGAGTGGGGTCAGTCTGTTCTTCCCTGGGTGTGTTACATTGACAGAGTGGGGTCAGTCTGCTCTTCCCTGGGTGAGTTAAATTGACAGAGTGGGGTCATTCCGCTCTACCCTGGGTGTGTTGCATTCACAGAGTGAGGTCAGTCTGCTCTTCCCTGGGTGTGTTACATTGACAGAGTGGGGTCAGTCTGCTCTTCCCTGGGTGTGTTACATTGACAGAATGGGGTCAGTCTGCTCTTCCCTGGGTGTGTTACATTGACAGAGTGGGGTCAGTCTGCTCTTCCCTGGGTGTGTTACATTGACAGAGTGGGGTCAGTCTGCTCTTCCCTGGGGGGGTTACATTGACAGAGTGGAGTAAGTCTGGAGTAAGTGCCTTTGAGTTTGCTTGAAAAAATCCGCTCTCGTAGTGAAATGTAATGCAGTTCTATTTAATGACTGTGCAAAGCATTGTAAAGTTTTTCTCCAACCTGGTTCTGATCATATGCCATTCTGTTTGAGAGTGTAGTTACCGTGTTCTGATCCTTCCACGAAAATCAGTACCTCATTTGCATTCCTTGCGCAGGCGGCCCGGTTCAAAGACAGGGAAGAAGCTGATGCGCTGGTGTCACAGCGCACCACGAATTCCTGAACTTGTCTGTCTGTCAAATGTACCCCAAAGTCGTCTCTGAAAGACCTCATTTGGAAGGTGTCTGTCGTTATTCAACGTGCGAGAATTGGCACCAGAGGCCCTGAATCATGTTTTGGAGCAGTTTGCACGTTAGTGGCTCATTCAATCAGCAACAGCAATGAAAGAAATTACACTCTCAGAGTCCATGTGACTCTGGACCTGTGCTTTCATAGCGTCGCTAGTATTAAGATGCGCCCCGAGATCTAAGTCACGTTGGAACTGAAACGGAGGAATCGACAGAGAGGCTACAGAATGACATTGCATCCATTTGGTTTTCTTTAAATCACTGACGAGCAGGAAAATGTAAACGGGGAGGGTGAGTGAGGAAGTGAGGCAGTTGCAGCTCTGGAGAAACTCCTTCTTTGTGATTCACTCATCAACCAGAGACTTGAAGGTGACTCAGGGGTGAGAGCTCTTCACATCGAGAACAAAAAGCACTGAAGTGCAGTTAGCACCTCTTCCGGAGTGGGAGTGGGGTGAGGTAATTACCTTCTGAGTTCTGTTACTATGTTCAGAAACTGCCTTTTAGATTGAGGTGAACAGAAACTCCATTTCTAATAAGCACCATGGAATTTAGCAAAATTTATTGAGTCGCTTCTCGTCGATTCCCACACAGGTTTCCAACTCAGTGGGTATCCATGTGACTCATGTCCAGGAGTGAACATCTCTGCAGCAGATTGCACGGTGAAGGTAAAAGGCAAGGAAAGTGTCATCTCGAACTGGCTCCGAGGTCAGAGCATCCTCACAATGTAATCTGTCGCTCTCGGAATGTAATGGTTTTAGGGTGGAGAACATTCTTTGGGACTCTTATTCTGCAAAACAGACAGAGTGACTGAAACTATGCTGCACGGTATGATGTGGAACACGGCCTGCTCAGCTTTGTGCATTTTCCCTGTCCTCCGGTGTGTTTCATGTTCCGTGTAAACGTGAAAGTTGTCCTGTTTTGAGCAATGGGTGAAATCATTTAGCAAAGCAAGAATCAAAATTGCAGTCATGTCAAGAAGCTTTTGGTTATTTGACCCAATCATCACCGATCATATATTCTCACGCACTCACAGATACATTTGTAGCTGAAAAGAGTCTGAGAAGATAGACTCAGCTTACCATTGATTGTTGTCTGGATTGATGGGCTATCAATAAATGCAGCGAAATTGACATTGTATCTGGGCACATCCCAGCAGCTGTGCGAGTCGGAGAGGGATCATGGAACCCTTTTCATGTGACTTTGCATCTGTTGTCAGGCAGGAGAACAATTGGAAATGCAAGAAAATGGAGCGAGGAAGGGGCTTGTTTGGTCGTATAGCCGAGCTATCTAAGTCGCTGGATCTAGGTTCCTTGCTCGAAAGGGGCGTGGGTTCGAATCCCACTGCTGCCTTTTCTGCTGATCAACTCCAACGACGCCGCTTGTTGTAATGTTGTCTTGGTCCCCACTGTATTGATGCTGAAAACAAAAGAACAATGGCTTGCTTCAAGGGGGATTCCATGTGGTGTGGGACAGTGCTGAATATTTCAAAGTGTCTCTGCTGTCACGATCGTGTTCGCCTCCCCTGCGGAAAATCGCCAACAGCTCTGCTGTTCCAGG
Organism: Chiloscyllium punctatum; assembly: GCF_047496795.1. Taxonomy (NCBI): domain Eukaryota; kingdom Metazoa; phylum Chordata; class Chondrichthyes; order Orectolobiformes; family Hemiscylliidae; genus Chiloscyllium; species Chiloscyllium punctatum. The sequence continues at coordinate 5,587,765 of NC_092755.1, forward strand.
CAAATTGAGCTTTTACTGGAACCGAATGGAGACTGTTATTTCATCGCTGTTGTGAAACAAAGTCCTGGGGTGACTCGACTCATCGTTATTTGGTTTTCTGGCCAATGGGAAAATCGTTCCAATGAATTTCGATATCATATGTTACTGAATTTCTCTCATTTCCTTCATTTCCGTCCTGGAGACATCGGAAGGGAAAGGTAATCTAATCGAGACTGTGATTGGTGAAATTCACTTTTTATGGCCCATTCTTATTATGTTCTTTCTTTCTCTCTTTTCAGCATTGTCTGGGAAGTGGTGGTGCACTAAGGCTGCAGTATGTTTGAAAGAGTCGTTTGGAATTGCCCTGTTGTTAGTTGTGAGATTACTTTATAACTCATAGTCCATCTCGAGCTTATAGCCAACAGGAAGTTCGGTCCCACCTTGGGAACGTCGTCTGGATGGGAATGTGAATGAAAAGAGAAATCGCTTGAGAAACTCAGCAGGTTTGGCTGATTCTGCTGACTAAAAGCAGAGTTAACGTTTCAGATCCAGTAATCCTTCATCGTAACTGAAAGGAGCTCGGAAAAGGTGCAGATGGAGAGGGGTGGATGGGCGAGGCATCTCACTGCTGCAAAGGTTGGAGATGGAGCCCAGAAAGAGACAGAGGAGCAGACAGACAGATAAAGGGGACCGATAATTGTGAGGCAGGGAGAAAGGAAAAGCTGATCACGGGGCCACAGATGAAAATGGGGTTGGCTGTGCCTCCATTTTGACAGAGCGGCGAGTAGAGAAGGTGGAGTGAAGAAAGGGCTGCTGGGAAGGTAAGGGCTTAATTTATATTTGGGCAGTGGCTGCACCCGAGATACTACACGTATAGTATCTCCCTCCTGCACATCCCCCCCCCCACCCCCCCTCCCCCCCCCACACCTCGAACCGGAAGAAAAAGATTCTGGAAGAAAGATAAAGAAAAATAAAAGCTTTATCTTATTCATATATTCAAGTGCATTGTTTAGGTTTAGTTAGTTGATATAAAGCTAAGCCTACAATGGCAGGGGACCTCAGAACGATGCCCTGTGCCTCTTGCTTGATGTGGGAGCTCAGGGATGTGTCTGATGTTCCTGACCCTTACTTCTTGTAAGTGTATGTCCAGCTGCAGCTCTTGTTTGACAGTATAACGGCTCTGGAGCTGCGGATGGACTCAATGTGGAGGATCCGCGATGCTGGGGAGGTCATGGATAGCATGTTTAGTGAACTGGTCACACGCAGATTAGGATTGCTGAGGGAGACATTGAAGGGTGAACAAAAGGCAGAGAAAGAGTAGTAAGGCAGTGCAGGTGTCCCCTGAGCTCATCTCCCTCCAAAACAGGTATACCATTTTGGAAACTATAGGGAGATGGCCAACCAGGCAGTTGCCAGGATCATGGCACTGTGGTGGGCACTGCTGTTCAAAATGGCCGGAAAAAGACTCATAGGTCCATCGTCATCGGGGATTCTATTGTGAGTGGAGTAGATCAGCGGTTCTGTGGCCGAAAACAGGACTCCCGGATGGTATGTTGCCTTCCAGGTGCTCGGGTCAGGGATGTCACCTGGGATGTCAAGGCTGCAGAGCATTCTAAAAGGGGAGGGTGAACAGCCAGTTGTCTTGGTGCACACAAGCACCAATGATATAAGTAAAAAAAACAACATGAGGTCCCCAAAGCAGAATTAAGGGAGCTAGGAGAGAAGTTAAAGAGAAGGACCTCAAAGGTAGTCATCTCGGGATTACTATCAGTGCCACGTGCTAGCCAGCGTCAAAATGAAAAAAAAAGCAGGATGAACACGTGGCTGGAGGGATGGGTAGGAAGTGGGGGTTCAGATTTGTTGGACATTGGGACCGGTTCTGGGCAAGGTGGGACTATTACAAAATGGACGGTATACGTCTGAACCAGAGTGGAACCAATGTCCTTGGGAGTAGTTTTGCTACTGCTGGTGGGGAGATTTTAAACTAATGTGGCAGGAGGCTGGGAACCAGAAGAGAAAACAAGTAGGCAACAAGGTGGAGACTGGAGATGGGAAGAATAATGAAGATTGCATTAATAAAGGGAAGAGTAGGCAGAGACCAGAAGAATGCAAAAAAACTGGTGGCCTGAAATGCATCTACTTTAATTCTTGGAGTCTAGTGTATAAGGCAGATGAACTTAAGGGCTTGGATTGGAGCCTGGGAGTTGACGTTATTGTGATCACAGAGACTTGTTTGAAGGAAGGGCATGATTGGCATGTTCCAGGATATAGATGCTTCAGACAAGACAGTGAGGGAAGTCAAAGTGGGGGTGGGGTGGAGTTGCATTGTTGATCAGGGGTGATACCACGGCAGTGCTAAAGGAGGACACTATGGAGGGCTTGAGTAGTGAGGCAAGACAGGTGGAGCTGAGAAATAAGAAGGGTGCAGTTACATTGTTGGGGCTGTATTACAGGCCTCCCAACAGTGAGCATGAGGTAGAAAACAAATAGGTAAACAGATTATGGAAAGATGTAGAGGCAGTAGGTTGGTAGTGATGGGAGATTTTAAGTTTCCCAACATTAACTGAGACACACTTAGCGTCAGATATCTGGATGGCGTAGAATTTGTACAAAGCGTCCAGGAGAGTTTTCTAGAACAGTATGTCAAGAGTGCAATGAGGGAAGGGGTCATATTGGACCTGGTACTGGGCATCAAGCCAGGCCAGGTGGTAGAAGCTGTGGTGGGGGATTTCTTTGGGAACAGTGACCACAATTCTGTAAGTTTTAGAATACTCATCGATAAAGATGAGAGTGGTCCTAAGGGATGAGTACTAAATTGGGCCAAGGCCAATTATATCAAAATTAGGCAGGAGTGGGAAATATGGACTGGACACAGCTATTTGAAGAGAAGTCCACATTTGAGATGTGGAGGGTTTCAAAGAGAGGTTAAAGATAATGCAGGATAGGCATGTCCTGTTGAAGGCAAAGGATAGGAAGGGCAAGATGGGTGAACCGTAGATGACAGGAGAAATTGTACGACTAGCCAAGAGGAAAAGAGAAGCGTACATAAGGTCGAGGCAGCTAAGAACAGAACGGGCCCCGGGAAGAATATCGGAAGAGTACGGCCAGTCTTAAAAGAGGAATCAAGAGGGATAAAGGGGGACATGAAATAGCTTTAGTGAGCAGAATTAAGGAGAATGCCAAAGCATTTTATTCTTATATGAAAAGCAATTGGTTAACTAGAGAAAGGATTGATCCACTAAAAGATAATGAAGGAAGGCTATGTGTCGAACCTGAGAGAATGGGTGAGATTCTGAATGATTACTTTACATCAATGTTCACTGAGGAGAGGGGCATGATGAATGTTGAGATGAGAGATAGATGTTTGATTAGTCTGGATCACGTTGACATAAGTAGGGAAGATGTGTTGGGTAGGCTACAGGTTAGTAAGGTGGACAAATCCCCAGGACCAGATGGGATTTATCCCACATTGCTGAGGGAGGTGAGACAGGAAATATCTGGGGCCGGACAGATATATTTGTAGCATCCTTAAACACAGGTGAGGTGCCAAAGGACTGGAAGGTTGCTCAAGTTGTTCTCCTGTACAAAAAAGGTAGAAGGGATATTCCAGGTAACTACAGACCAGTGAGCCTGACATCAGTGGTGGGTACGTTGCTGGAGAAGGTGCTGAAGGATAGGATCTATTTATATTTAGAAAAGAATAGGCTTATCAGTGAGAGGCAACATGATTTTGTGCGAGGGATGTCGTTAGATGAAGGGAGGGCTGTTGATGTCATATACATGGAGTTTAGTAAGGCATTTGATAAGGTTTGTCATGGTAAACTAATAGAGAAAGTGATATCACATGGTGTGCAGGGTGTTCTAGCTCGGTGGATAAAGAACTGGTTGAGCAACAGGAGACAGAGTAGTAGTTGAAGGGAGTTTCCCGAAATGGAGAAAGGTGACCAGTGGTGTTCCACAGGGGTCAGTGTTGGGGCCACTGTTATCTGTAATATACATAAATGATCTGGAAGAGGGCACTGTTGGTATGATCAGCAAGTTTGCAGATGGCACGAAGATTGGTGGAGTAGCAGAAAGCATAAGAGAATGTCAAAGAATGCAGGAGAATATAGACAGACTGGAGAGTTGGGCGGAAAAGTGGCAGATGGAGTTCAATCCAGAGGTGATGCATTTAGGCAAGACTAATTCTAGAGCGAATTATACAATGAATGGAAGAGCCTTAGGAAAAGTTGATGAACAGAGAGATCTCGGAGTGCAGGTCCATTGTACCCTGAAGGTTGCTGCACAGGTGGATAGAGTGGTCAAGAAGGCATATGGTATGTTTGCCTTCATCGGACGGGGTATTGAGTATAAGAACTGGCAAGTCATGTTAAAATTGTACAAGACATTGGTTCGGCCACATTTAGAATACTGTGTACAGTTCTGGGCGCCACATTACCAAAAGGATGTGGATGCTTTGGAGAGGGTGCAGAGAAGGTTTACGAGGATGTTGCCTGATATGGAAGGTGCTAGCTATGAAGGAAGGTTGAGTAGGTTAGGTTTATTTTCATTAGAAAAAAGAAGATTGGGTGGGGGGCCTGATTGACGTTTACAAATTCATGAAGGATGTAGACAGGGTGGATAGAGATAAGTTTTACCCAGGGTGAAGGATTCAAACATAAGAGGTCGCGCTTAGAAGGTGAGAGGTGAAACGTTTAATAGGGATACACATGGCAAGTACCTCACACACAGGGTCGTGGGTGTCTGGAATGCATTGCCAGCAGAGATGGTAGAGGCAGGCACGATAGATTCATTTAAGATGCATCTGGACAGATGCATGAGTAGGTGGGGAGCAGAGGGATACAGATGCTTATCAATTGGGCGACAGGTTTAGACAGTAGATTTGTATTGGCTCAGGCTTGCAGGGCCGAAGGGCCTGTTCCTGGGCTGTAAATTTTCTTTGTTCTTTGACTATGAAATGTGTCTGCAAGAAGTTAAAAATCACACTACACCAGGTTATAGTCCAACAGAATTGTTTGGAAGCACTAGCTTTTGAAGTGCTGCTCCTTTATCACAACCACCTGATCAGGAACAGTGCTTCGAAAGCTCGTGCTTCCAAATAAACCTATTGGACTATAAACTGGTGTTATGCGATTTATAATTTTGTCCACCCCACCCCAATCCAACACCGGCATCTCCAAATCATGTCAGCAGCATGAGATACAAGAGAGAGTGCAGATTTTCAAATCCATGGCGACTTCCATCCAACTAAATAACAAATCTCAAGATTAAGATCAAACATCTTTTTTAAATCTAATGAGGAGTATTGGGCACCATGGCCACATGCTGAGCATTGTTCGCATCTCTGCAAGCTCCTGAGATTGGCACCCTTGGCAATGTTGGTGGAATTGAGGGCAACGATGGTGTGAAGCAGGGCATCATCTCTCCAAAGTTAAAAATCACACAACACCAGGTTAGAGTCCAACAGGTTTAACTGGAAGCACACTAGCTTTCGGTGCGACGCTCCTTCATCAGGACAATCACCTGATGAAGGAGCGTCGCTCCGAAAGCTAGTGTGCTTCCAATTAAACCTATTGGACTCTAACCTGGTGTTGTGAGACCTTTAACTTTGTACACCCCAGTCCAACACCGGCATCTCCAAATCATAACTATCATCTCTCCACAATGCCTTACCCTCTAATCCTCACCATCAAACTCCTCTCCCACCCTACTCTCTCACAGGGAGCTCCACTTCAATCAATCTCAATTTCTGAACCCGTCTTCCTCCCAGTCACATGCATTGACTCTGGGCTCTCCTCAAACTGTTGGCACATCAGTTCTACACTGAACAATTTTTACCACCCTTAATGCTTTTCAAAAGGATGAACAGAGGGATTGGCCTAGGTCCGAGGAGAAGGGTGACATTTGGGATAGTTTCTGCCCCTCATTAAGAACCTTCTGTGTATCTCACCGTTTTCAATAAGCCCGAAACTTTCTCAGAAGAAATCTCCAGAGAATTACTCCCCAGTTACCCCCAAATCCTCAGTCAGTGCAAGAGGAAGAATTTTACACTAACCTTTTTTAAGGCGGCATGGTGACTCAGTGGTCAGCACTGCTGCCTCACAGCGCCAGGTCCCAGGTTCGATTCCAGCCTCGAGCGACTGTGTGGAGTTTGCACATTCTCCCAGTGTCTGTGTGGGTTTACTTCGGGTGCTCCGGTTTCCTCCCACAGTCCAAAGATGTGCGGGTCAGATGAAATGGCCATGCTAAATTGCCTGTAGTATTCGGTGCATTAGTCAGAGGGAAATGAGACCGGGTGGATGACTCTCCCGAGGTTCGGTGTGGACTTGTTGGGCTGAAGGGCCGTTTTCCACACTGTAGGGAATCTAATCTCATATCTAAAAAGAAAACTTTCAAACTTCTGCGTGATTGGATTGCTGATGGTGTTTACAAAGCTTTGTTTTCTCTTTGTAAAGTCCAGCAGTTTTGATCATCTCTCTGATCACATTCACTCCCAGACAGATCAGCCCGAGACACAGTCAGTGCAGTGACCTAGCCTTCCCTGTGTTTCCTGACACAGCCTCGTGTCTCAGTTGAAGCCAGTACACAAACCAGTTGTGATGTCAGGACTCTCTCTGTGATGTACACGGTGAGGTCACACTTGTTCTGTGAGGTCACACTTTGACCTGTCCAGTTCAAGTGCCCTCACTACGATCAAACAGGGAGTAAGCCTGGGAGGACCGAAACCCTCACCTTTATCAGGTTACAGTGTGTTCATATTCCAGAATATACCAAACAGTTCTAGACATAGACATTAGGGTGTACGGATGATGCTCAATGACACGGAGTCAGAGACACACAGATACAGATTGAGACTGCCCAGGAGATGTCTCAGAGCTGACTCTGAGACACACACAATCTGTACAGCAGCATCTGGGGATGAATCATTCTTTGTTCCCTGCAGTGTACTGGGCATGCTCAGTGAAGAAACCCAAACAGCTGACTGATGATGGAGCAGTTTGAAGGGAGATGGAGGGGTGAGACCAGGGAGGGTATGGGTCTGGGCCCACTATACAGAAAGGTTTGGGTTTCACTCCTTGTCTGTCATATCCTCTTGCTTCACTGTCTACATCAGTCTGCAGCCTTGTCCACTGTGGCATTTCAAAATATCAGTCATATAATTCTGAATTGTCTTCAGGGTCACACCTCTACCACTCATTTAGGCTGCGCTTTCCAGACGCCCACGTTACTTTCTTTCTCTTATCCTCCAGCCATTTAGTTGTTGACACTCTACTCCTCCTTCAACTAAAGAGTTCAGTTTCCTTCACTTAGCTCTATGCCCCGGTCCTTAATCGCCCCGTCCATGGGAAATGTTCTCTTCCTGTAAACCCTATGGCTATCACAGTTTTATACATCTCAGTCATGTCTTCTCTCCATCACCTCTGCTTTCATGAAAACAATCCCAGTCTGTCCAAACTCTTTTCAGAACAAAACTCTCCAAGCCCAGGGAACGTCCTGGTCAATTTCCTCTGCACCCTCTCCAATGCACTCACATCCCTTCTAGCATGGACAGAACTCTGTTGGCTAATATTTCAAGTGAGTTTGAAAATGGTCATGTCGAACCTTAGACATCGCTGGTAGCATCATGGACAGTTCTAGAGTGTTCTGTTCTGGATGGAATTCGATTGGTCAGAATGTTGAGCTTTACACAAAACACTTAATTCTTACACCACAATGAAAATGCAAACAATGAAAAAAAACAACTTGAACCTGTCGGAATACAGAACAAAATAATATATTATTTAATTCTACCCACCAACTGTTCCAATACAGTCACATCCTATAAACAGATCCTTAGTAAAGGCAAGTTCAGCAAAACAGATTTCCCTCACTTTCTATCTCCTCCAATCCAAAAGATGGGAACACCAAAACAAACAATCTCACAGCAGAGAGAGAGTTCAACCTTTTTTCCTACAGCAGAGAGGTGACAGCTGTGACTAATAGCTTCAACACCAAATACTGCAACTTCAGTAACTGAAAGCAGCACTGAGCCCCTGGATCGGTGAGAGCCAGACTCCACTTCCTCGTGCTGTTTTGGTCGTAATTTAAGAAAACCCAAAGTTATTTACTCTGCTCACCATGGAACATACAACTTGGTTGATAACATCCCTCATCAAGAGAAACAGAACACATCCTCCTTAAAGGGACAATGTTCAGTCTGCTCTCCATGGAGTCAGTGATACAGACACAGTGGGGTCAGCCTTCCCTCTCTGGGGTCAGTGATACAGACACAGTGGGGTCAGCCTTCCCTCCCTGGGGTCAGTGATACAGGCACAGTGGGGTCAGCCTTCCCTCTCTGGGGTCAGTGATACAGACACAGTGGGGTCAGCCTTCCCTCCCTGGGGTCAGTGATACAGGCACAGTGGGGTCAGCCTTCCTCCCTGGGGTCAGTGATACAGACACAGTGGGGTCAGTGACACGACACAGTGGGGTCAGCCTTCGCTCCCTGGGGTCAGTGACACGACACAGTGGGGTCAGCCTTCCCTCCCTGGGGTCAGTGATACGGACACAGTGGGGTCAGCCTTCCTCCCTGGGGTCAGTGATACAGACACAGTGGGGTCAGCCTTCCCTTCCTGGGGTCTGTGACATAGACACAGTGGGGTCAGCCTTCCCTCCCTGGGGTCAGTGATACCGACACAGTGGGGTCAGTGACACAGACACAGTGGGGTCAGCCTTCCTCCCTGGGGTCAGTGATACAGACACAGTGGGGTCAGCCTTCCCTCCCTGGTGTCAGTGACACAGATACAGTGGGGTCAGCGTTCCCTCCCTGGGGTCAGTGACACAGGCACAGTGGGGTCAGCGTTCCCTCCCTGGGGTCAGTGACACGACACAGTGGGGTCAGCCTTCACTCCCTGGGGTCAGTGATACGGACACAGTGGGGTCAGCCTTCCTCCCTGGGGTCAGTGATACAGACACAGTGGGGTCAGCCTTCCCTCCCTGGTGTCAGTGACACAGATACAGTGGGGTCAGCGTTCCCTCCCTGGGGTCAGTGACACAGGCACAGTGGGGTCAGCGTTCCCTCCCTGGGGTCAGTGACACGACACAGTGGGGTCAGCCTTCCCTCCCTGGGGTCAGTGATACCGACACAGTGGGGTCAGTGACACGACACAGTGGGGTCAGCCTTCCCTCCCTGGGGTCAGTGATACAGACACAGTGGGGTCAGCCTTCCCTCCCTGGGGTCAGGGACACAGACACAGTGGGGTCAGCCTTCCCTTCCTGGGGTCAGGGACACAGACGCAGTGGGGTCAGCCGTCCCTCCCTGGGGTCAGTGACACAGACACAGTGGGGACAGCCTTCCCTCCCTGTGGTCAGTGCTACAGACACAGTGGGGTCAGCCTTCCCTCCCTGGGGTCAGTGATTCACACACAGTGGGGTCAGTCTGCTCTCCCCTGGGTAAGTGACACAGACACAGTGGGGTCAGTCTGCTGTCCCCTGGGTCAGTGACAGAGACACAGTGGGGTCAGTCTGCTCCCCCTGGGTCAGTGACAGAGACACAGTGGGGTCAATCTGCTGTCCCCTGGGTCAGTGACAGAGACACAGTGGTATCAGTCTCCTCCCCCTACATCAGTGACCCTGTCACAGTGGGGTCAGACTGCTCTCCCCTGTTTCAGTGACAGTGACACAGTGGGGTCAGTCTGCTCCCCCTACATCAGTGACCCAGACACAGAGGGATCTGTCAGCTCTCCCCTGGATCACTTTCATCTGGAAGGAAAAGGGCAGCAGATACATGGAAATACCACCCCCTACAAGACCCCCTCCAGACCACTCTCAATTCTGACTTGGAAACATATCGCTGTTCCTTTAGTGTCATTGGGTCAAAGTCCTTGAATTCCCTCCCTGAGGGGCACATTGTGGGTCTACCTACATCACATGGAGTGCACTGAGTTCAAGAAGACAGCTCACCATCACTTTCTCAAGGGGCAACTTGGGACAGGCAAAAAACACTAGCCCAGCTAGTTCTGCCCATATTCCACGGGTCAATGAAAAATATCATTCCAGTCTGGGAACAATGGGACCGTTCCTTTGGCTTCAATAAAGAGTTTTATTTATTCAGAACGTAATGAATTTGTGTAGCCAGAGGTTTTACTGTGTTCCTGATCTTCCCTCTGAACGTAGACAATGTTGCTGCATAAATAAATCTGTTTGTACAACAATGTAACTGTGCAGCATGTAACCAACAACACTGAACACTAACAGAAACTGTGAATAATCATCAGAATTGATGCCTCGAATGACATAATATCAGAAATCTACAACATTGAAGAACCACGGGAGGGTGAAGCTCCCAGAGATGGTGAAGAGTAGAATCACAGCCTTCCTTCTGCTTTCCACCTCTGAGTCTCTCCAGGTCTCTCCTTTGCTCTCACCCTTCAGCCTTTTAGTGATCAACGGTCACTAAAATAGAACATCGCACAGTACAGTACAGCACAGGCCCTTCGGACCTCGATGTTGCGCTGACCTGTGGAACAATCTGAAGCCCATCGATCTGACACTATTCCATTTTCATCCATATGTTTATCCAATCACCATTCAAATTCCCTTCAAGTTGTTGAGTCTCCAACTGTTGTAGGCAGGGTGTTCCATGCCCCAACTACTCTGACATCTGTCCGATATCTATCACCCCTCAATTTAAAGCTATGTCCCTTCGTGCAAGCCATCACCATCTGGGGGAAAAGGCTCTCACTGTCCACCCTATTGATCCCCTGATTATCTTGTATGTCTCAATTAAGTCGCCTCTCAGCTTTCTCTCTAGGATTGTGACAGAGGGATACCGAAGGAATTGCAAAATTCAAGAGGCTGTTCTGTCTTGGAGAGAAGTAGAGAGACAACTGATGGTGAGTTTAACCGAAGTACCACCTCACCTCCCTACATCTCACATCAGCCATCCAGCCAACTGTGCTAGCGGGTGGCTGGACGACTGGTTTATGATGTACAGTGATACCAATATCCAATGTTGGATTTGGTGCTCGGCAATGAACCAGGCCAGGTGTCAGAACTCTCCGTAGGAGAGCATTTTGGTGATAATGATCATAACTCCATGACCTTCACTATTCATGGAGAGGGATAGGAGCATATGGTCTGGGAAAGCATTTAATTGGGGGAAGGGGAATTACAATACTATTAGGCAGGAACTGGGGCATCTAAATTGGGAACAGATGTTCTCAGGGAAACGCACGACAGAAATGTAGAGGTTGATTAGGAGGACAGGTTTGTCCCACTGAGGCAAGGAAGGGATGGTAGGGTGAAAGAACCTTGGGTGACAAGGGATGTGGAACATCTAGTCAAGAGGAAGAAGGAAGCTTACATAAGGTTGGGGTGGGGGGCAAGCATCAGACAGGGCTCTAGAGGGTTACAAGGTAGCCAGGAAGGAACTGAAGAATAGACTTAGGAGATCTAGGAGGGGACATGTAAAGGCTTTAGGAGGCAGGATGAAGGAAATCCCCAAGGTATTCTACACTGATGTGAGGAACAAGAGGATGGTCAGAGTGAGGGTAGGGCCAATCAGGGACAGTGGAGGGAACTTGTGTTTGGAGTCGGAGGAGGAGGTAGTGTTGGTCCTCAATGAATACTTTGCTTCATTATTCACTACTGAGAGGGAACTTGATGTTTGTGAGGACAGCATAAAACAGGCTGACATGCTCAAACAGGTTGGTGTTAAAAAGGAGGATGCGCTGAAAGTTTTAAGGATGGCTAACTCCCCTGGGCAGGAAGGAATATCCGCAAGGTTACTACAGGAAGAGAGGGAAGAGATTGCTGCGCCTTTGACAATGATCTTTGTGTGTTCATTGTCCACTGGAGTAGCGCCAAATAATTGGAGGGTGGCAAATATTACTCCCTTATTCATGATAGGGAATAGGGTAATCTTAGGAATTATAGACCTGTCAGTTTTACTTATGTGTTGGGCAACTTATTGGAGAGGATTCTGAGACACAGGATTTATGATTAATTGGAAAACCATAGCTTGGTTAGAGATAGTCAGCATGGCTTTGTGAGGGCAGCGCCCCCCAAATTTGTTGAGGCAACTTATAGCGTGTTTGCTTTCATTAGCAGAGGGATGGAGTCTAAGAGCCACGAGGTTATGCTGCAACTCTATATAGCCCTGCTTAGACCACACTTGGAATGTTGTGTTCAGTTCTGGTTGCCTCATTATAGGAAGGATGTGGGAGCTTTAGAGAGGGCGCTGCCTGGACTGGAGGGCATGTCTTCTGAAGAAAGGTTGAGGGATTGAGTGTATTTCTCACTGGAGTGAAGGAGGATGAGAGCTGACATGATGGAGGTGTACAAGGTGATGAGAGACACAGATAGAGGGAATAGACAGAGATTTTTTTTTCCCTGGGTGGAAATGGTCATCATGAGGGAGGTATCATTTTAAAGTGATTAGAGGAACTTTTAAGGGAGATGTCAGATGTAGGTTCTTAACACAGACAATGGTGGGTGTGTGGAATACACTACCAGCAGTGGCAGCAGAGTCAGATAGATTAGGAACAATTAGAACATAGAACATAAACATGACAGCGCAGTACAGCCTTCGGCTCTTGATGTTGTGCCGACTTGTGTAGCTAATCTGAAGCCCATTTATCCTACACAATTCCATTTTTGTCCATATGATTATCCAATGTCCATATGATTATCCAATGACCATTTAAATGCCCTGAAAGTCGGTGCCTACGACAGTTGCAGGCAGTGCGTTCCATGCCCCAATACACTCTGTGTAAAGAAACTACCTCTAACATCTGTCCTATATCTGTCATCCCTCAATTTAAAGCTATGTCTCCTTGTGCTAACCATCACCATCCGAGGAAAAAGCTCTCACTGTCCACCCTATCTAATTCTGTGATTATCTGTATCTCACAAGGCACCTCTCAGCCTTCTTCTCTCGAATGAAAAGAGCCTCAACCTTATCAAACTGGGTGGCAACTTTCAGGGATCTATGTACCTGGACGCCGAGATCTCTCTGCTTATCTACACTACCAAGAACCTTACCATTAGCCCAGTACTCTGTATTCTTGTTCCTCCTTCCAAAGTGAATCACCTCACACTTTTCCACATTAACTTCCATTTGCACCTCTCAGTCCACCTCTGCAGCTGATCTATGTCCCTCTGTAGACTGCAACATCCTTCAGCACTATCCACAACTCCACCGAACTTGTTGTCATCCACAAATGTACTAACCCATCCTTCTACACCCTCATCTAGGTCATGTATAAAAATGACAAACAGCAGTGGACCCAAAACAAATCCTTGTGATACACCACTAGTAACGAACTTCAGGGTGAACATTTCCCACCAGCCACCACCCTCTGTCTTCTTTCAACTAGCCACCTTCTGATCCAAACTGCTGAAACACCCTCAATCCCATGTCTCTGTATTTTGTGCAAATTAAGCAATTCATGGATAGGCACATTGAAGAGAGAACAATAGAGTCAGATAAATGGTCGGCACAACATCGAAGGCTGAAGGGCCTGTACTATGCTGTTTTATAGTATGTTCTATGTTAAAAGCACAGGTTCAATCCCCACACTAGCTGAGACCATCATGAAGGCCCTACCTTCCCAACCTCACCGTTCCCCTGAGGCACGGTGTCCCTCAGGTTAAACTCACGGCCAGTCGTTTCTCACTAATGAGAGAGCAGCCCCATGGTCCACTGGGACTATGGCGATTTTACTGAAGGAATATATACCCAAGTCAGGATGGTGAGTGGCTTGGAAGGGAACATGCAGGTCATGGTGTTCTCATGCATCTACTGCCTTTGTCTTTAGGAAGGTATGGTCATAGATGTTGAAGATGATGTCTACGGAGCATTGGTGAGTCTCTGCAGTGTGTATTGTCAATGATACTCAGTGCTGCCAATGAGCACCGGTGGTGGATAGACAATGTTTGTAGATGTGGTGCCGATCAAACATGTGTACTTCATCATAAAAGAGAAAATGTTGGAGAAACTCTGCAGGCCTGGTGTAACTGTGAAGAGAGAAAGAGAATGAATGTTTCTAGTCCGACATGATTCCTGATCAGCCTGTTCTGAAGAAGGGTGATATTGGACTCAAAAGTTAAACTTTTGTATCTCTCCAAAGGTGTTGCCGGATTTGTTGAATTTCTGATTTCATTTCGGATTTTGAGTGTCTGCAACCTTGTGCTTTTATATGGCTGCTTGGTCATGCTGGGATCCCATTTCTTGAGGGATCTTGGAGATATTTCCATCCAGGCAAGTGAGGAGTATTCCATCTCACTCCTGACATGTGCCTTGGAGATGGTGGAGAGGCTGTTGGAGCCATGAGGTACACCCCTCACTGCAGTGTTGCTGCCCCCTGAGCTGCTCTTACAGCCACAGTACATACATTGTAAACCCATTTCATTTTCAGCTCAATGGGAACCCCCAGGTTGTTGATTGTGGGGGATTCAGCAACAGAAAAGCCTTGAATGTTAAAAGGCGTTATCAATGTGATCTCTTCTTGGAGGTGATAATTGTTTTGCATTTGTGTGGAACGGATGTTAATTGTCATTTGTCAGCCAAGGCCTGGAACATAGATCATTGAACATTACAGCACAGTACAAGCCCTACAGCCCTCGATGTTGTGCCGACCTGTGAAACTAATCTCAAGCCCATCTAACCTACACCATTCCATTATCGTCCATATGTTTATCCAATGACCATTTAAATGTTCTTAAAGTTGGCAGTCTACGACTGTTGCAGGCCGGGCGTTCCATGCCCTGACTACTCTCTGAGTAAGGAAACTACCTCTGACAGTAAAGCTCTGTCGCTTCGTACCAGCCATCTCCATTCAAGGAAATGGGCTCTCACTGTCCACCCTATCTACTCCTCTGATCATCTTGTATGTCTCTATGTAATCACCTCTCAACCTTCTTCTCTCTAACAAAAACAGCCTCAAGTCCCTCAGCCTTCCCTCATAAGACCACCTCTCCATACCAGGCAACATCCTGATAAATCTTCTCTGCATCCTTTGCAATGTTTCCACATCCTACTTTTAATACGGTGACCAGAACTGTACGCGATGTGCCAAGTGCGGCCACACCAGAGTTTTGTACAGCTGCAACATGGCCTCATGGCTCTGAAACTTAATCCCTCTACTAATAAAAGCTAACACACTGTGCGCTTTCTTAACAACCCTATCAAACTGGGTGGCAACTTTCAGGGATCTACGTACATGGACACGGAGATCTCTATGCTCACCACACCACCAAGGATCTTGCCTTGAACCCAGTATTCCGTATTCCTGATCCTCCTTCCAAAGTGAATCACCTCACACTTTTCTGCATTAATCTCCATTTGCCACTTCTCAGCCCAGCTCTGCAGCTTATCTTTGTCCTTTTGTAAACTGCAGCATCTTTCTGCACTGTCCACAACTCCACTGACCTGGTGTCATCCGCAAATTTAATGAACCCATCCATCTACTTCCTCATCCAAGTCATTTATAAAAATGACAAACACCAGTGAACAAAAAACAGATCCTTGCGGTATACCATAGTAACTGAACTCCAGGATAAACATTTCCAATCAACAACCACCCTTCCAGCTCGCCAATTTCTGACGCAAAAAGCTAAATCACCCTCAATCCCATGTCTCCGTGCCTCCGTATTTTGTGCAATAGCCGATCATGGAGTCCCTTATCAAAAGCCTGACTGAAACCAATATACACAGCATTGACCAACGAATCTGCTGCTTGGTTTGTGAGGCACGATCTACCCTTCACAAAACCATGTTGACTAGCTTTAATCAAGTTCATCCTTTCTGGATGATTGAAGGATGATTATAAATCTGAACTCTTATACCTTTTTCCAACACTTTATCCTCAATCAAAGTAAGGCTCACTGGTCTATAATTACCAGGGTTGTCTCTCCTCCCCTTCTTGAACAAGAGGACAACTTTTACTGTCCTCCAGTCTTCTGGCACCATTCCTTTAGATAATGATGACATAAAGATCAAAGTCTCTGCAATCTCCTCCCTGGCTTCCCAGAGAATCCTAGGATAAATCCCCTTCAACCCAGGGGACTTATCTATTTTCACACTTTCCAGAATTGCTAACATTTCCTCCTTATGAACCTTAATCCCGTCTTGTCTAATAATCTGGATCTCAGTATTCTCCTCGACAACATTGTCTTTTTGCAGTGTGAATACGAATACGAAATATTCATTTTGCGCCTGTCCTATCTCCTCAGACTTCACACACAACTTCCCATTATTGTTCTTGACTGGTCCTAATCTTATTTTTGTCATTTTTTAAATTCCTGGTATACTGATAGAAAGCTTTCATTGATGCGACCTGCCAAAGACTTCTCATGTCCCCCACGCCCCTTCTTTGCTTTCTCTTTTGGTACTTCCTGGCTAATTTGTAACTCTCAAGCACCTAACTGAATCTTCATGTCTCATCTTCACATAAGCTTCCTTCTTCCTCTTAACAATAGATACAACTTCTTTACTAAACCATGGTTCCCTTGTTCCACCACCTCCTCGCTGCCTGACAGGTACATACTTATCAAGGGCATGTTGTAGCTGATCCTTGAAAAAACTCCACATTTCAATTGTGCCCATCCTCTACAGTTTCATCCATTCTATGCATCCTAAATCTTGCCAAATCACAGCATAATTGCCTTTCCCCCAACAATATCACTTTCCCTGCGATATATCCCTGTCCCTTTCCATCACTAAAGTAAATGTAACTATCACCACAGTGCTCACCTACCTGCAAATCAAACACCTGCCTGGGATCATGACCCAGGACCAAATCCAATGTGGCCTCGTCCCTTGTTGGCCTGTCTATATACTGTGTCAGGAAGTACTCCTGCACACGTTGGACAAAAACTGACCCATCTAAAGTACTCGAACTACAATGTTTCCAGTCAATATTTGGAAAGTTAAAGGCCCCCAGAACAACGACCCTGTTACTTTCTCTCCTATCTAGAATCATCTTTGCAATCCTTTCCTCTACATCTCTGGAAGCCTACAGAAAACTCCCAACAGCATGACCTCTGCTTTCCTGTTTCTAACCTCAGCCCATTTACCTCAGTGGACCAGACCTCATCAAATGTCCTTTCTGCCAACATAACACTGTCCTTGACTAACAGAGCCACACCTCCCCCTCTTTTACCACCTTCCCTGTTCTTACTGAAACATCTAAACCCCGGAATTTGTAATAACCATTCCAGTCCCTGCTCCTTTCTTGTCTCTGAAATGGCCACAACATTGAATTCCCAGCCCATGCTGCAAGGTCACCCACCTTATTCTGGATGCTCCTGGCGTTGAAGTAGACACACTTGAAACCAACTTCCTGTCTGCCGCTGCACTCCCGTGACCTTGAAACCCAACTCAAGACCTCATTGTTCTCAAACTCCTGTGCACTGATGCGACAATTCAGGTTCCCATCTCCTGCTGAATTAGTTTAACCCCTCCCAAAGAGCATAAGCAAACCTGCCCCCAGGTTAGAGTACCTCTCTGGTTCAGGTGTAGACAATCCTGTTTGTAGAAGACCCACCTACCCCAGAATAAGCCCCAATTATCCAGGTATCTAAATCCCTCCCTCCTGCACTATCCCTGTAGCCACATGTTCAACTCTTCTCTCTCCCTATTCCTTGCCAGCATGTGGCATAGGTAACAAACTAGAGTTGACATCTCTGTTTGTTCCAGCTCTAAACTTCCACCCTAACTCCCTGAATATCTGCTTTAAAACCCCATCCCTTGTCCTACCCATGTTATTGGTGCCTCTGTGGACCATGAGTTGGGGCTGTTCCCCCTCCACTTCAAGGATCCCGAAAACACGATCTGAGACATCATGAACTTGGGAGGCAGCACATCAACCCTGATTCTCTCTCGTTTCCACAGAATCTCCTATCTGTCCCCTCACAATGAAGTCCCCAATGACAAATGCTCTGCACCTCATTCACTTCAAACAACAGAGCCAAGAACATTTACAGCCCAAGAACAGGCTCTTCGACCCTCCAAGCCCGAGCCAACTCAAACCTACTGTCTAAACCTTTCACCCAGTTCCTAAGCACCTGTGTCCCTCTGCTCCCCACCTACTCATGCATCTGTCCAGTCGCATCTTAAATGAATCTAATATACCTGCCTCTACCATCTCTGCTGGCAATGCATTCCAGACACCTACCATCTTCCGTGTAAAGTACTTGCCGTGTGTATCCCCCCTTAAACTTTTCACCTTCAACCTTCAAAGCGTGACCTCTCATTACTGAATCCTTCACTCTGGGAAAAAGCTTATCTCTATCTACCCTGTCTATACCCTTCATACCCTCAATCAGGTCCCCCCTCAATTTTCTTTTTTCTAATCCTTCCTTTCTGAGCAACATGGACAGATTCTGTGCCAGAGACCTGTGCCCCTTTGCTTACCCCTGGTAAGTTGTCCCTCCCCAGCAGTATCCAAAACAGTATGCTTGTTATTAAGGTGAATGGCCACAGGGGAACTCTGCATTGTCTGCCTGTTCCTTTCTGTCTCCTGACTGTAATCTACCTTTCCCCTTAACCTGAGGTGTGACTACCACCCTGTAACTCCTCTCAATTATTCCCTCAGCCTCCCGAATGATCCGAAGTTCATCCAGCTCTGGGCCCAGTTCCCTAACACCGTTTCCGTGGAGCTGAAGTTGCCAGGATCTTGCTGCAGAGCCACATGGAGTGCTTCAGTATCTGAGGAGGGAAGAATGCTGCTGAATATTGTGTGGGTATTAGCGAACCCTCGGACTCATGACATTCTGACTGAGGGAAGGTCAGTTATACAGTCACTAAAGATAGTTAGGGCTAGGACACAATCTTGAGGACCTCCTCTTGTGAGGCCCTGGAGCTTAGATGGCTGACCTCCACCACCGCACCAATTGCTGTGGGTCTGGAGTCACATGTAGCCCAGACAAGGGCAGCCCTAATCCTTAAAGTGTTTTAGAGAACCAGATCGTTTTCAAAAACAATTGACAAGGGTTTTATGGAGAGATAAAAGAGAGGAGGGTGTGGTTGGGAAGAAAGTAGCATAGAATACAATAGGTGAGTGGGGGAGGGGATGAAGGTGACAGGTCGGGGGCGGGGGATGGTGGAGTGGATAGGTGGAAAAGAAGATAGGCAGGTTGGACAAGTCATGGGGACAGTGCTAAGCTGAAAGTTCGGAACTAGGGTGAGGTGGGGGAAGGGGAAATGAGGAAACTGTTAAAGTCCACATTGATGCCATGGAGTTGAAGTGTTCCGAGGCGGAAGATGAGGTGTTATTCCTCCAGGCGTCTGGTGGTGAGGGAGCAGCGGTGAAGGAGGCCCAACACCTCCATGTCTGCGGCAGAGTGGGAGGGGGAGTTGAAATGTTGCGCCACAGGGCGGTGTGGTTGATTGGTGCGGATGTCCCGGAGATGTTCCCTAAAGTGCTCTGCTTGCAGGCGTCCAGTCTCCCCAATGTAGAGGAGACTGCATCGGGAACAACGGATACAATAAATGATATTGGTGGATGCGCAGGTAAAACTTTGATGGATGTGGAAGGCTCCTTTAGAGCCTTGGAAGGAGGTTCAGCAACAAACCCATTAGTGTACAACTCCTGCTCTGATTTGTCTTTTCAAAGTATAGCACCTCACAGTTATCTAAATTAAACTCCATCTTCCACTCCTTGGCCTATTGACACATCTGAACAAGATCCTGTGTACTCTGAGGTAACCTTCAATTTTGGTGTCATCTGCAAACTTACGAACAATACCTGTTATTTTCACATCCAAATAATTTATGGAAGTGATTTGATTCATGATTCGATTAGATTCCTTACAGTGTGGAAACAGGCCATTCGGCCCAACAAGTTGACTCCGACCCTCCGAGGAGCAACCCACATTTACCTACATTTACCCCTTCACCCAACACTACGGGCAATTTAGCGTGGCCAATTCACCTAACCGACACATCTTTGGACTGTGGGAGGAAACTGGAACACCCGGAGGAAACCCACGTAGACACGGGGAGAATGTGCAAACTCCACACAGACAGTTGCCTGAGGCAGGAATTGAACCAGGGTCTCTGGTGCTGTGAGACAGCAGTGCTAATCACTGTGCCACCGTGCCACCCCAACTTGCTTCTCACTTTACTTGCTTCTCACTGATTTCTACGGTACACCTGATCAGCTCCTGGGATTTATCTATCTTTATGCATTTTGAGATGTCCACTGTAACATGATGAAAAACAATGGACCCAACAAAGATCCTCGTGGCACACCATGGATCACAGGCCTCCAGTCTGAAAAGCAACCCTCCATCAACAATTTCTGTCTTCTATGTTTGAGCCAGTTCTGCATCCAAATAGCTAGTTCTCTCTGCATTCCATGATCTCTAATCTTGCTAACCAGTCCACCGTAAAGACCCTTGTTGAATGCCTTACTGAAGTTCATGTAGATCACAGCCACTGCTCTGCCCTCATCAATCCTCTTCACATGCACAGACTCATGCTGACTATCCCTAAACAGTCCTTGCCTTTCCAAATATATGTAAACCCTATCCCTTAGGATTACCTCCAGCGACTATTCCACCATCAATCAGGCTCACTGGTCTATAGATCCCTGGATTTTTCTTGCCACCTTTCTTAAATAGTGGCACCCTGTTAGCCAACATTCAGCCTTCCAGCGCCTCACCTGTAACTATCGATGATACAAATATCTCAGCAAGAGGCTCAGCAATCACTTTACTTGCTTCTCACTGATTTCTAGGGTACACCTGATCAGGTCCTGGGATTTATCTATCTTTATCTATTTTGAGATGTCCACTGTAACACGAACATTTTTTAAGATGTCGCCATCTCTTTCCCCACATTCTATATCTCACATGACCTTCTCCACAGTAAACACTGATGAAAAATATTTGTTTTGTATCGCCCCATCTCCTGTGGTTCCACATATAGGCTGCCTTGCTGACCTTTGAGGGGCACTGTTCTCTCCCCAGTTAACCTTTTATCCTGAATGTATTTATTGAATCTGTTTGGATTCTCATTACCCCAATTTGCCAGTGCTATCTCGTGTTCAGTTTTTGCCTTCCTGATTCTCCCCTTAAATATGTAGTATTTCCTACTGTATATATACTCTTCTCAGGATTCACATGATTTCTGTTGCCTATACCTGACATATGCTTCCTTCATTTTCTCAAATGAAACCTCAATTTCTCAAGATTTCCAGTATTCCCTGCACCTACCAGACTTGACTTTCACCCGAACAGGTACATGCTGTCTCTGGACTCTCATTATCTCATGTTTGAAGGCTTCCCATTGTCCAGCCCTGAGTAGCTTTGAGTGTGAGTTTAGAGATAAAAACTCGACGGAGCAAAGGGCTATCTCTATCCTGTATGATGTCATCATTCTATGGTTTTGAACTGAAAGATCTGATTAATTTTGTCTTTGTTTTGAGAAAATGTGACCGAGTGGAAGTTCCAGCTGTTGGTGTGGTTAATATCAGCTTCAGGTTCTGTTTTAGAGTGCTCATTCACAGAAAGAATTTCCCAAATCAGTTGTATTAACAAGGAAAGCTGTGGGATAACAGTGTGCAGGAGAACAGCTCTCAAAAACTTCAACAGCATGAGGCATTGAACGACTGAATAACCTCAGCAGAACCATGGTCATCACTGAAAAGAATATGAAAAGGTATTTAGATATTGATAGGATTCATAGTGAGTGAAATATTGCAAATATTGTTAGTTGAAAACATGAATGTTTGAGACTTAACAGGATCAGATCAATCCAGCCTTTGGGGTATTCAAATATAGCTGTTATTCTCAATGCTATCATCATTAAAATAAACCTGCTCTTGTTTGTTCATAATGCGTTAAAAAATTGAAGATATAATCACGGTTTCCCAGTGGAGATACCACACAATATAAAATAAATTCTCTCAACTCCATCACTGAGAGAATTCTCTAATTCCAAATGACTCCCAGCAGCAGGAAGGGAAAGGTTGTGTCATAAACAACGAAATGCATCTTCTCAGGGAAAGGATCAATAGAGTGTACGAGACCATCCTTGCTGCTGTAGGTGTTCCTGGTAAGCTTTGGAACAACTTACATAAAAAACTGCATTGAACCATCCTCATTTCTACAGATAACTGATAAATTATTATATTTCCATTTAGCAAGGCAAATCCTGATGTCAGACATTTGTGTCCTCACTGACTGAATTTAAAGTGAATAGTATGTCAGTTCGGAGGCTCCTCAGTAATGTGCAGCATTGTGTGTTTCCCTATACTGTGCAGAATGGGTTTACACTGAGGCCATATTGATGGACTTTGGCTGAGCACCACCCCTGGCTGGTCTAGAAAGGGTTTCGGAAGAGAACCCTCTCTCTGTGTTTTAAAAACGAGAAGTTTCCTATTGAAAAAGGAAATAAAATATTGTGACGATTCTGTGTCTTTATTTGCACCTTTATTTTGAACAATAATTTACTTTGTTTCCATTCAATTCCTCGTGTTGGTTCCTGGCAATCGCACTTTTAGATTTTCTCATTGATCAACAGTAAACCCAAAGAGCAAAGGAATTGGGTCAGTTTGTGAATACATGTGGCTTGCATTCTAAAACAATAAAATGCAAAGCAGGAGAAGGCGAAGGCAGTCTGGACTAAACCAGTTCTCTGACGTCATCCCGTTTCTTTATTTGCTCCTTTCCATGAACCAGCTGATGCGTTGCCGGGGGAATCCAAGCCCAACCAGAGGGATTTCTGGACTCTCTCTCTGTACCCCCCCAATGACCCAGCTCCCTCCCCGATTTCAGATGCTCCTTCAAATCTACCTCTCCATATAAGCTATCGTCACCTGATCCAATATCACCTTCAGTGAATCAACATGAACACTGTTTGATTGGACATGATAAAGGTCTTTTTAACTATGTTTGGGGACTGTTGTTGTAAAGTGCACGGTGATGGTGCTATCGTGGTTAGTGTAGCTGTCTTCCAAACTGGTGACCTGGGTTAGATTCCTGGCAATTGCAAGTTGAGATTTGTCACATTGATCAATAGGAAACCACAAAGACAAAAGGAATTTGATCAGTTTGAAAATACATTTGTTTTTTTTATTCCAAGACAATAACATGTGAAGCAGGAGTAGACAAAGGCAGACTGGATGAAACTGTTTACCTGCTGCATTGTCTCACATCTCCTCATTCCCTCACTCTCTCCCTCCTCTAATCCCACTGAGATGACTCTGGCTATGCTCCATCCCTGAGGGAGGTATGCCCTCGGTAGAGGAAGCTGGGAGCTGAGTGGATGAGCTGGGACTTGGGCAGAGAGGGTGCTTTCAGTGAGAGAATTGGGGATATTTCAAACAGGTTCTGGCAGCCATTTTCCCTTCAAAGAACAAAAACATTTACTGCCAAGGAACAGGCCCTTCGGCCCGCCAAGCCTGAGCCAATCCAAAGCCTCTGTCTAAACCTGTCGCCCATTTCTTAAGCATCTGTCTCCCTCTGCTCCCCACCTGCTAATGCATCTGTCCAGACGCATTTTCAATGAAACTACTGTGCCTGCCTCTACTACCCCTGCTGGCAACGTGCTCCAGACACCCACCACTCTCTGTGTGAAGTTGTTGCCGCGTGTATCCCCATTTAACTTTTCACCTCTCACCTTGAAAGTGTGACTTCTCGTTATTGAATCCTTCACTCTGGGAAAAAAGCTTATCTTTGTCTACCCTGTCCATACCCTTCATAATTTTGTAGACCTCATAGGTCTCCTCTCAATCTCCTTTTGTCTAATGAAAACTATCCTAACCTACTCAACTTTCTCTGTGTGCACTGAGCAGGGGGTGAGTTTCTGTGGGTTTCTGTTTGTCTCTGTGTGTGAGAGTGTGGGGAATGGTCGAATCACAAAAGCAAGCCTCTGGAGCAGAATCTGCCCTGAATGGGAGAGAAAGAGTGTGAGAGACCATCGCGAGAGCTTAGACCAACCGGAATGGTGAATATCAATTGCTAAATCTCACCATATCTTTCCTTAGCACGTGCTTATATTGGTCTGATTTTTCCTCTTTTCTTTCTCTGTAGATCTCTTTGCCTCTGTCTCTCACCCTCTGTCTGTATCACATTACATCTCTCTCTCCCTCTCAACCTTTCTCTCTCTCTCTCTTACTTACAGCCTCTTCTTTTGTATTTCCTCTCCTGTCTCTTCTTCCCACCTTTATCTGTGTTCGTTCCCATGCTCTTGCTCTTTCTTCTTCTCTCATTTTTCTCTCTCTTTCCTCCTTTCCTTCCCTGGTTCTGTTGTTCAATCCTGAGATGGAATCTGCACTCACCTTCAATATTGGACAATCCCCCCCCCCCCACCGCAAATTTAGCCCCTGTCCCCCTCCATGGCCCCTGTCTCATTGCCCTCCCTTGTACAGCTTCATCAATCCTGATCTGTCCCTCTGTAATTCCTCCATTATACACCCACTGTATATAAAAGCCCCTCAGTATCTCCATCCATCAACATTACCCATCCCCGTGCTGTATCCCAGACCATGAGCTGGAGGGCAAAGTGAGCGTGTGCAGAGACTAACATGTGTTTTGACTGCGTACCGTAATGTCATGGAGTCAACGAGTCATACAGCATGGAGACAGACCCTTTGGACAACCAGGCCACACCGACCATGTTCCAAAACTCAACTATTCCCACCTGCCTGCGCTGGGCCCATATCCCTCCAAACCTTTCCTATTCATGAACTTGTCCAAATGTATTTTAAACATTGTAACTGTACCTACATCCACCATTTCCTCTGATAGTTCATTCCACATCCAAAATTCTAAAAACATTGCCCCTCATGTCCTTTTTCAATCTGTCTCCTCTCACCTTAAAAATATAGCCCCCAGGTTTGAACTCCCTTATCATTCATCTTATCTGTGCCCCACATGATAGTTTAAACATCAATAAGCTCACCCCTCACACTCCAATGCAACAGCCCATGTCTATATCTCAAACCCTCCATTCCTGACAACATCTCGGTAAATCTTTACTGAACCCTCTCCAGTTTAATAATATCCTTCTTATAACAGGGCGATGAGAATTGCACACATTAATCCAGAAGAGGCCTCATCACTGTCCTGTACAAGTTCAATATAATGTCAGAACTCTGATACTCAGAAGTCTGAGCAATGAAGGTGAGTGTGCTAAACACCTTCTTAACTACCCTGTCTAACTGGGATGCAAATTTCAAAGAAGCATGTCCCTGAACCCTGAGGTCTCTCTCTGCTCGCCTACACTACCCAGAGCACTACCATTAAGTCCTTGTTTGTATTACCACAATGCAATACCTCACATTTATCCAAATTAAACAACATCTGCTACTCCTCAGCCCAATTCCGCCCAAGATCTCTTTGTAATCTTGGGTCACATTCTTCACTGTCTACTTACCATTTTGGTGTCATCCACAAACTTACTAACCATGCCTCCTACATTGTCATCCAAATCCTTTGTATAAATGACAAACAGAAGTGGAGCCAGTCCCGATCCCTGTGGGACACCGCTGGTCACAGGCCTCCAGTCTGAAAAACAATGATCCACTATCTTCTGCCATAAAGCCAATTATGTATTCAGTTGGCAAGTCCACCCTGAATCCTATGTGATCTAACTTTACCAAGTAGTCGATCATGCAAAGCCTCATCAAAGGCTTTACTAAAGGCCAAGCAAACACCATCGAACTCTCTGTCCTCATCAATCATTTTGTTTACTTCCAAAAACAAACCCAATCAAAGGTGAGATATGATTTTGCTCACACTAAATCAGACTGACCATCTCTAATCAATCCTTTCCTCTCCAACCTCTATAAATCCTATCTTTCAGGATTATCTCTAAAAACCTACCCACCACCGAGGACAGGCTTACAGGTCGATAGTTCCCAGGCTTCTCCTCACATCCCTTCTTAAACAATGACATATTAGCCACAACCCAGTCCTCCAGTTCTTTCCCCATGGTTTATAGATGATACAAATATTCTGCTGTGGGGCAATATGATTTTCTCTCTAACTTCCCACAATGTCCTGGGACACACTTAATCAGGTTTATCTGTCTTTATGTTTTTTTTAAGATCTCCAGCACTTCCTCTTCCGTACTGTGAACTGCTTCCAAAACATCAATATTTATATCCCTGATTTCTCCAGCCTCTATTTCTTTCCCAACAATAAAAATGAATGCAACATATTTTTTATATCCCTCCCATCTCTTGAGGTTCAACCCAAAGACAACCTAATTGGTCTTTAAGGGGTCCTACTCTCTCTCCAGTTGCTCCCTCACTCAATGTATTTATGGAACCTCTTTGGATAATTTTTACCCTATCTACCAAGGCTATCTCCTATCCCCTCTTTGCCTTCCTCATTTCCTTCTGAAGAATGCCCCTACACTCTTTACACTCTTCAAGACATTCAGTTGATCCCAATTGTCGCTCTAACAGATGGTTATTTTTTATTCTTGACTTGAACTTCAACATCTTTATTCATCCATTGTTCCCTTATCTTACCAGCCTTGCCTTTCACTCTAACAGGAACAGAATGCTTCTGAACTCTTGTTGTCACACTTTGGAAGGCATCCCACTTGTCAGTCATCCTTTTACCTGCGATCATTCTGCTCCAATCAACTTTGAAAGTTTTTGTTTCATACCCATTTGCCTCACTCCAATTAAGAACTTCAACTTTTATCCTTTTACGTAACTATTTTAAAATTTCTCGCATTACGATCACTGGTCCAAAAGTGTTCCCTGACTCACACTTCAGTCACTTGCCCTGCCTTATTTCCGAAGAGAAGATATTATCTGTAATAGCAATGATATCCCAGACCCATGTTCCCTTCCATGCTCCGTGTTCATCAGCCTTTTCCATAAGACCTCGTGTATTGAAATAAATGCAGTTTAAGTGTTCAGTGTCCCTTCGTTCTCTGACTTGTTCTTGACTATCTTTTCTAAAGAACTTACTGTTTTCTGATTCAGAACCAATGTCATCTTTCTTTCTATTTTTACTGTTGTTCAGAAAGCCCCGCCCACCCCTCTCAAATCTTACAATCTCCTGAAATAGAGCGAGCAAATCTCCCCACCAGGATATTGGTCTAGTTCAGGTGAAACCCATCCTTTTAAACAGGTCATTTCTGTCCCAGAAGAGATCCCAATGTTCCAAGAAAGTGACTCCCTGCACATTGCAGCACCTTGTCAACCATTGATTTATCTGCCCTGTCCTTTTATTCCTTCCCTCATTAGAGCTTGGCACCAGAAGTAAACCAGGGATTACTACTTTTTATACTCTGCTTTTTAACCTTCTACCTATCCAGTTATACTCACTGATTAGAATAGATTCCCTCCAGAGTGGAAACAGGCCCTTCGGCCAACAAGTCCATACCGACCCTCCAAAAATTAACCCACCCAGACCCATTTCCCTCTGACTAATGCACCTAACACTATGGGCAATTTAGCATGGCCAATCCACGTGACCCGCATATCTTTGGACTATGGGAGGAAACCGGAGAACCCAGAGAAAACCCACGCAGACACAAGGAGAACGTGCAATCTCCACACAGACAGTCACCCGATGCTGTAATCAAACCTGGTACCCTGGTGCTGTGAAGCAGCAGTGCTAACCACTGAGCCACCATGCTGCCCCCATGCCACTCTGTAAACCCCTTAACCCTATCTCTAATTATGGCATTCCTATCAATGTGTACAACAACTTCCGGTTTCTCACTCATCCACTTGACAATTTGCTTCAAACATTTTGAGACATCCTTCACCCTGGCAGTGGGAAAGCAATGTAGTATCCTCGATTCACACTCACTCCCACAGAATCTCCCATCTGTGCCCCTCTCAGGAGAGTTCCCGAAAACATGTATTCTTTTAAATCTTGACAAACATGTTGAATATGGTGCCCAAGATCTGATGACCATTTCTATTTTTCTCATTCAACAATATTCAAAATGGAATATCTGTCAGAGAGAGGAAGAGCCACAGGAGACTTCAAAACCACCTTCAAACCCTTCCTGACGCACAGTTATCTATCTGAATGATCTTGCTGTGTAATCACTTCGCTAAGTCTATTTGTCATCACACTCAATATTTCTTACAGACCATCAGTAACATTAATCCAACAAAAAAGAAGCTGTCAATAGCACATTAAATGTTAAGTTAAGCTATCTTTCCTTACTCACAGATTTAATATGAAGCATGAACAGAAAAATTAACAATATAAATATTAAAAAGAAATCAAACACTTAATTGAAAAAAATGAGAAAACAAGCTCCTCCTCAAATAATCCAACATTCAGCTTTCACTGTCCGGATACAAAAACCTCTCCCGAGCCGTCCCTTTACAGGCCTCACCACAAGCTCCGTGTATAAACAATCTGTCTTTTTTCATCTGCTTTTTTAACTTGATTATTTTTTTCTCAAAAAATAACCTATCACTGACAGCAGGCTCACCAGTCTATAATTCCCTGCCTTTTCCTTACCACCTTCTTAAATAATGGCACAATGTTCGGAAGAGATCTTTCCCCTTTCTCCTTCCTGGGCCTCTCTATCTCCATTTCCGGCAACAGACTCAACACGGACATCTACGTCAAACCCACAGACTCCCACAGCTACCTGGATTACACCTCCTCCCACCCCCACTTCCCTGCTCCCCAATTCCTCCGCCTCTGCCGCTTTTGCTCCCAGGTGGACCAATTCCACCATTGAACATCCCAGATAGCCTCCTTCTTCAATGACCACAGTTTACCCTCCCACGTGGTTGACAATGCCCTCCAGTGCAACTCCTCCACTTCCCGCACCTCTGCCCTTGAACACCATCTCTCCAATTACACCAAGGACAGAACCCCCAAGTCCTCACCTTCTACTCCACCATCCTCCAGCTACAACGCATCATCCTCTGCCATTACTGCCACCTACAAACAGACCCCACTACCAGGGATATACTTCCCTCCCACCCCTATCTTCGTTCCGCAGAGACCATTACCTCTGTGGCTCCCTTGTCAGATCCACACCCCCCATTAACACAGCTTCCCCTCCTGGCACCTTCCCTGGCCACTGAAACAAGTGTAAAACCTGCAATCACACCTCCCCCCTCACCTCCGTCCTCGGCCCCAAAGGATCCTTCTAAATCCAGCCGAGATTTACCTGTACTTCCACATACATCATCCATTCTGTCCATTGCTCTCGGTGTGGTTTCCTCTATATTAGGGAGACAGGGCGCCTAGTTGTGGAATATTGCAGAGAATATCTCTGGGATACATACACTAAACAGCCCCCCCCCCCCACTCTGTGGCTGAACACTTTAACTCCCCCTCCCACTCTGCCAAGGATATGCAAGTCCTGGGCCTCCTCCACTGTGAAACACAAGCCACCTGATAGCTGGAGGAAGAACACCTCATCTTCCACCTTGGGACCCTCCAACCACATCGAATCAATGTAGATTTCACCAGTTTCTTCATTTCACCTCCCTCACCTTATCTCAGATCATCTCCAACAACAGAGAATCAAACCATCATGCTTTGATATTCAATAGGGTTACCTTTGCTGAATCCTCTCCTGTCAACATCTTGGGGTTACCATTGACCAGAAACTGAATTGTACTAGTGATATAAATATTGTGACAATGGAGCAGGTCAGAGGCTCGGAATACTGCAGTGAATAGCTTACCTCCTGATCACCCACAGATCATCCACCATCTACAATACAACAGTCAGGATTGTGATAGATTACTCCCCACAGGCCTGGATGGGTGCAGCTCCAACAGTATTTTAGAAGCTTGGCACCAGCCGGAATAAAAGACCCCACTTGATTACCACGACATCCACAAACATCCATGTTATTTTCCCCACTGACCCACAGGAGCAGCAATATGCACCAGCGACAAGGTGCCCTGCAGAAATTCACAGAAGCTCCTTAGACAGCACTTTCCAAACCCACAGCACATTCTCAACAACCACTAGGGATGAGCAATAATTGCCGGCCCAACCAGCGATGCCCAGGATGGATTAGAATTCATTTAAAATGTTACCCAATGGGGGGCACTGGGTTTTAGGTTTTCTGGGTGTAAGCTGGTTGGGTCCAGGCAGTAACCTGTTTGTTGTGAAGACCTGAAGAAAATTGCTGTTTGGAACAATCTGTCAGTCTTTCAGAGGCATCGCCTACATACATAGCATCACACAGACACTGACATTCATATACCAGATTACTCACACGGGAGAGAGGTGGAAGCAATTTAAAATGTATTAATATCTGGACTGAAGAATGTTTGGAAACAATTAAAAATATTGTCATGAAAATAATTTGAAAATATCTCATTTAGATAATAACATCCTTACCAAAGTGCTTGAACTTTATAATAATTTGATCTGGGTGTGATAACCAGGCATATTTGTGCACTTTGTCTTCAACAGATTTCAGTCTGAAAATTAAACCAAACAAATGGGTGGACCTGTGTGTATTGGACAGTTAAAGTGGACACGGTTAGTATTGAAGAATAATCACTGGACACGAAAGGTTATCTCTGATTTCTCTTCACTGATTTTGCTGAGCTTTTCCAGCAAGGTTTGCTTTTGTTTCTGATTTAAAACATCTGCTGACATGTGCTGGATATGGTTGATGAGGGATTCAATGTGAGATCCATGTGCTGCAGTATTCCATCACCTTTGTAACACCTTCATAGAACATAGAACATAGAACAGAACAGCACAGAATAGGCCCTTCAGCCCACGATGTTGTGCCGACGATTGATCCTCATGTAAGGTAAACCTAACGTACGAACCCTCAAATTAAGGATCTGGTCCAGGGGTCAGAATTACAGGGTGCCTTTCTTGGTCAGTGCATTGAGTCCAGGAGTGTGGTTGTACATGGCATTGGTTAGGGGAGAATGTAAGGACTGCAGATGCTGGAGATCAGAGCTGAAAATGTGTTGCTGGAAAAGCGCAGCAGGTCAGGCAGCATCCAAGGAGCGGGAGAATCGACGTTTCGGGCATCAGCCCTCCTTCAGGAATTGGCTTCAGCCCTTCTTCATGGCATTGGTTAGGCCACTTCTGAAATATTACATTCGCTTCTGGTCTCCCTGCTATAGGAAAGATGTTGTTAAAGTTGAAATGTTGCAGAAAAGATTTATAAGGATGTTACTGGGGCTCAAGGGTTTGAGGTATCGGAGGCTGAGGGGTGACCTCATACAGGTTTGAAAAAACATCAAGGGCATGGAGAGGGTGATTAGCAAGGTCTATTCTCCAGGGAAGAGGAATTCAAACCGAGAGCGCACAGGTTTCAGTTGAGATGGGAAAATTTAAGAGGATGTAAGTGGCAACTTTTCTTGTACAGAAGTTGGTGCGTGCATGGAATGAACTGCCAGAGGAAGTGGTGGAGGCTGGTACAATGACAGCATTGGCAAAGGTATCTGGATGGGTATAGGAATAGGAAGGGTTTAGAGGGATATGGGCCAAATGCTGGCAAATAGGACTAAATCTGTTCACAGTGAATGGGTTGAATGGAAGGGTCAGTGTCTGTGCTGTACAAGTCTATGACAATTTAACCCTATGTCATCAGCACAGAGAAAACCGGGAGACATGGTTTTGGCAGATCATTGGTCTAAATGTTGAACAGTGTTTCGATCAGTCCTGGGCCAATGCTTAGTTCACCTGCTCCATGCACTTCCTAGCTTTAATAGAGACACAGTGTCATGGAGATGTACAGCATGGAAACAGACCCTTCGGATCAACCCATCCATACTGACAAGATATCCGCAATTAATCTAGTCCCATTCGCCAGCACTTCGCCCACATCCCTCTCAACCCTTCCTATTAATATGCCCATCCAGATGCCTTTTCAATGTTATAATTGTGCCCTCTTTTACAACTTCCTCTGGCAGCTCATCCCATACACACATCACCCTCTGCAAGAAGAAAACTGCCCCTTCGGTCCCTTTTAAATCTTTCCTATCCAAATTTTACCTCTGACTCTACTTTTGGACTCCTCTTGCCGGCGAATAGACATTGGATTAGTGGTGCTGGAAGAGCACAGCAGTTCAGGCAGCATGCAACGAGCAGCGAAATCGACGTTTCGGGCAAAAGCCCTTCATCTGATGAAGGGCTTTTGCCCGAAACGTCGATTTCGCTGCTCCTTGGATGCTGCCTGAACTGCTGTGCTCTTCCAGCACCACTAATCCAGTATTTGGTTTTCAGCATCTGCAGTCATTGTTTTTACCTTGGCGAATACACATTGGCTACTTACCTTATCCCTGCCCCTCATAATATTATAAATCTCTATCCGGTCACCCCTCAGCCTCCGACACTCCATGGAAAATAGGCCCAGCCTATTTAGCCTCTCTCGATAGCTCAATCCCTTCAACCCTGGCAACATTCTTGAAAAGCTTTTCTGAAACTTTTCAAGTTTCACAACATCCTTCCGATAGAGGGGAGACAAGAAGTGAATGCAGTCTTCCAATAGTGGGCTAACCAATGTCCTTCTCAGAAAGAACATGGCTTCCCAACTCCTATACTCAATGCACTGACTAAGAAAAGAAAGAGACTGAGACCCAGTTGTACAGAGGAGAGAGAGAAAGGAAGTGGGAGTGAGAGAGTAGGACCCGGTAATGTGAGGGAGAGAGTGGGAGCCAGCAGTGTGAGGGAGAGAGAGTGGGAGCGGGCAATGTGAGGGAGAGAGAATGGGACCGGCAGAGTGAGGGAGAGAGAGAGAGTAGGAGCGGGCAGTGTGAAGGAGAGAGAGAGAGTGGGGACCGGCAGAGTGAGGGAGAGAGAGAGTTGCAGCAGGAAGTGTGAGGGAGAGAGAGAGTGTGGGCCGGCAGTGTGATGGAGAGAGTGAGCAAGTTTTCCAAGATTGTGGAACAGGCACATTCGGCCCATCTGCTCTAGGCTGGCCATATTCCTGTCCCTCTCTCTCCTTCTCGGATATATTTTCCTTCCCTTCTGGAGTTCTGTAGAGAGGCAGCAGTGGGAAGTGTGCCAGCGGCCGTGGGTCCTGAGTGCTGTCGGTTGACCATCTGGGGTGTGGATGTGGCTGTGGGTCCGAGCCTAACATGGTCAGAGCAAGCCGGAAGTGTCAATGAGGGCGATACCCCCCACCCCTACCCCCAGCATCTGCAGCACCGAGAGCAGGGAGATGGAGGTTTCCCAAACAGCGGGCCCAAGCAAAGGGGATCGAGCCTTCACAGGGAGTGCACTTCAGAAAAACACGGGGCAACTTTTACTGTTATTACTTTATTGTTCCACTTAACATGATGAAGGACTGTAATATTAACATTTAACTTTATTTCTTGATTTCTCTCCTTATAATAAGAAACACAGTCATGCTTTCCCTCTAACTTAGATTTTGAGCTACTACGTGTACAATGTTTGATGACATTGTACACATATCACTGTACTCTTGTACTTGAGAGCACGTAACAATAAAGTTTACATCTGAATCTAAATACCAAACACCTTCTTCACTCCCCTGTCTACCTGTAACTCCACTTTCAAACATCTATGAACCACCACTCCAAGGTCTCTCTGTTTAGTAACACTCCCCAGGACCTTACCATCTGTTGCATATGTCCCACCCTGAGTAGCCTTTCCAAAATGCAGCACCTCACGTTTATCTAAATTATACTCCATCTACCACTCCTCAGCCCAGTAACCCATCTGATCAAGGTCCCATGGTACACTGTGGGAATTTTTGCTGTCCACTACATATCCAATTTTGGTGTCATCTGCAAAATTACTGACTCTACCTCCAATGTTCACATTCAAATCATTTATATAAATGACAAGAAGCGATGACCCAGCATCGATCACTGTGTCCCACCGTTGGTTACAGGTCTCCAGTCTGCAAAGCAACCTCCATCACCACCCTCTGTCTCCTTCCTTCTATCTCCAAATGTCTCGTTCTCCTTGTGGTCCATGTGACCTCATCTTGCTCACCAATCTATCATGTCGAACTTTGTTGAATGCCTTACTGAAGTACATATCGATCACTTTCATCACACTGCCTTCATCAATCCTGATTTGGAGGTGCCGGTGTTGGACTGGGGTGAACAAAGTTAAAAATCATACAGCACCAGGTGATAGTCCAACAGGTTTATTTGGAAGCACTAGCTTTTGGGAGCGCTGCTCCTTCATCAGGTGGTTGTGGAATATAAGATCATAAGACACAGAATTTATTGCAAAAGTTTACAGTGTGATACAACTGAAATTATATATTGAAAAGACCCGGATTGTTTGTTATGTCTCTCATCTTTTAGAATGACCATGTTGTTTTCAGTTGTTTCATATGAAAATCCCAGAACTTTTTTTTAAAGTTACATTCTCAAGTGAACTTTACCAGTAGATGCCATGTCAGCTCAGGTAATGCATTGAATGTGTGAGGTACCCTGTGTGAGGCTGTCTGTGCCCCGATGTTCAGACTGATTCTTTTTCTGAAAAAAAGGATTTTTAGAATCTCACATGGTTTTTGAGCAAAATAAAATGTAATTCTGCATGCACAAATTCACCCCACAAACTTACGCGTGTGTGTCTATGTGTGTGCGCACGGTGGGGAGGAGGGGGTGTTTGAGTGTCTGTGAGAGAGTGTGCGCATGTGTCTGAGTGCGAGTGTTAAAGCTGTATAAGTCCATGAGAGGGTGTGTGTATGTGTGAGCGTGGGTGTGTATGTATGAACGTATGAGAGAGAGCTTGTGTGTGAAAGAGGGTCTGCATGAGTGTATGGGTCTATAGGAGTGTGTGTGTGTGAGAGAGCGTGTGTGTAGTGCAGTGGGGTCACCTGGAGTGTGACATGACCCCCAAAGTCTCAGTTGAGGCCACTCCCATGAATACCAAAGTTGGCTACCAGCCTCAGCTCGCTCACTTTGTATTGTAGCCTGTCCCGAAGTCCAACTTGGAGGATGGTCACCCAAAGGTCTGAGGGTTGAATGTCCTGGACCGCTGAAGTGTTCTCCGACTGGGAGGGAACACTCCTGTGTGTTGATTGTTGTGTGGTGTCTATTCATCCATTGCCAAAGCCTCTGCTCGGTCTTGCCAATGTACCATGCCTCGGGGCATCTTTGCCTGCAGCGGTGGAGATAGACCACATTGGCCGAGTCACATGATTACCTGCCATATACCTGGTGGGTGGTGTCCCACAGGTAATGGTGGTATCCGTTTCAACACTCTGATACATCTTGCAGTGTTCACTGTGACAAGATTGTATGGTGTTGACCTGAAAGTCGGCTAGTTTGCTGCGAACATTGATCTGTTTGAGGTTTGATGGTTGTTTAAAGGCTAGAAGTAGAGGTGAAGGGAGCTTCTTGATGAGGTGCTCACCCTCATTGATGATGTGTTGCAGGCTGCGAAGAACATGGTGTATTATTTCAGCTCCCGGGAAGTACTGGACAGTGAAGTGTACCCTGTCAGTTGTAGCCTGTGTCTTTCTCCTGAGGAGATCATTACGGTTTCTCACTGTGGCAGGTCGGAACTGGCAGGCGATGAGTTGAGCAGCGTACCCTTTTATTAGGGCATCCTGGAGTACTCCCAAGTGTCTGTCACCTTCCTCCTCATCTGAACAGATCCTGTGTGTGCATGTAGGGCTTGTCCAGAGGGGATGGCTATTTTAATATGTTTTGGGTGGAAGCTAGAGAAATGTAGCATTTGGAGGTTATCCATGGGTTTGCAGTACAGTGAGGTGCTGAGGTGTCCATCCTTGATGGAGATTCTTGTGTCCAAGAATGAGCCAGATACTAAAGAGTAGTTTGTGGTGAGTTTGATGATGGGATGAAATCATTGATATCAGTGTGTAGTTGTTTCAGTGACTCCTCACCATGGGGGCAGTGGAAGGAAATGTCGGCAATATACCTGCTGTATAGTGTTGGTTGGAGGTCCTGTGTAGAGAAGTCTTGTTCAAACCTTAACTCAAGGATGCCCTCATAAGAACGGGATACGATGCTCAATAACTGGAGACATGTATGTGCAGAACCACAGGAGATGGGTGAGGTTCTCAATGAATATTTCTCATCTGTGCTTACCGTGGAGAAAGTCATGAAGATTGGGAACTTGGGGATGTTAGTGTGATATCTTGGGGATAGTCTGTTTCACAGTAGAGGGGGTGTTTGTTGTTAGAATGCCTGAAGGTGGATAAATCTGGTCCTGACCAATATACCCAAGAGCACTGCAAGAGGTTCGAGAAGACATTATAGGGCCAGTGAATATAATCCCAGTCTACTCAGTCTCTCCTCAGAAGCCAAACCCCTCAACTCTGAAATCAACCGAGTGAACCTCCTCTGCACCCCTTCCAGTGCCAGTCCATCCTTTCACAAGGAGACCAAAACTACACACAGTACTCCAACTGTTCCATCACCAGCATCCTATACAGTTTCAACAGAATCTCACTGCTTTTAAACTCAATCCCTTTAGCAATGAAGAACAAAATTCCATTTGCCTTATTAATAATATGTTCCACCTGCAGACCAATCTTCTGTGATTCATGCACAAGGACACCCAGGTCTCTATGCACAGCAACATGCTGCATTTTTTTAAGTATTCAAGTGTGGCGACCTCTCAGCCCAGAATTTTTTTTAGATTACTTACAATGTTGAAACAGGCCGTTCGGCCCAACAAGTCTTGTGGAAGTGCAACCCGCCCAGACCTATTCCCCTACACCTAACACTACGGGCAATTTAGCTTGGCCAAGTCACCGAACCTGCACATTTTTGGACTATGGGAGGAAACCGGAGCACCCAGAAGAAACCCAAGCAGACACGGGGAGTATGTGCAAACTCCACACAGGCAATCACCTGAGATGGGAATTGAACCCGGGTCTCTGGCACTGTGAGGCAGCAGCACTAACCACTGTGCCACCGGGCCGCCCACCCATCTCTCAACCCAGCACAGTGATCTCTCAGCCCGGTATGGTAATCTCTCGGACCAGCGCAAAGATCTCACAACCCGGCATGGTAATCTCTCAACCCAGCATAGACATCTCTCAGACTGGCATGTTGATCTCTCAGCCCAGAACGGTGATCTCTCAGCCTGGTGTGGTAATCTGTCAGCCCAGCATGGGGATCTCTCAGTCTGGCACGGCGATCTCTTGTCCTGGCGCGCTGATCTCTCGGGCTGACATGGGGATCTCTCCTCCTGGTGTGGTGACCTCTCAGCCTGACTTCGTGAACTCTCTTCCTGGCGTGGCATCACTTGGCCTGGCATGGTGATCTCTCTGCATGGTGCTCTTTCAGGCTGGCCTGGAAATCTCTCAGTCCAGTGTGGTGATCTCTCAGCCTGATGTGGTGATCTCTCAGCACAGCAGTGATCTCTCATCCCAGTGCCCTGATCTGTCTGTGCAGTGAACTGATCTCTCAATCCAGCCTGAGGATCTCTTAGCTCAGCATGGTGTTATCTCAGCCCAGCACACCTATCTCTCTGTGGTGTGGTGATCTCTCAACCCGGCCTACGGATCTCTCAGCCTGGCGGGACGATATCTCAGCCCAGAGTGGTGATCTCTCTGTCTGGCATGATGGTCCCTCATCCTGGCATGATGATCTCTCAGCCTAGCACAATGATATCTCGGCCCGGTGTGGTGATTTCTCGGTCGGGTGTGGTGATCTCTCAGCCCGGTGTGATGATCTCTCAGTCCGGTGTGGTGATCTCTTGGCCGGTGTGGTGATCTCTCAGTCTGGTGAGATGATCTCTCAGCCCAGTGATATCTCGGCCCAGTGTGGTGATCTATCGGTCCGGTGTGGTGATCTCTCAGCCCGGTGTGGTGATCTCTCAGCCCGGTGTGGTGATCTCTCGGCCCGCTGTGGTGATCTCTCGGCCGGTGTGGTGATCTCTCAGCCCGGTGTGGTGATCTCTCGGTCCAGTGTGGTGATCTCTCGGTCCAGTGTGGTGATCTCTTGGCCTGGTGTGGTGCTCTTCTGGCCCGGTGTGATGATCTTTCGGCCCAGTGTGGTAATCTCTCGGCCGGTGTGGTGATCTCTCAGCCCGGTGTGGTGATCTCTCGGTCCAGTGTGGTGATCTCTCGGCCCGGTGTGGGTATCTCTCGGCCCGGTGTGGTGATCTCTCAGCCCGGTGTGGGTATCTCTTGGTCCAGTGTGGTGATCTCTCAGCCCGGTGTGGGTATCTCTCGGTCCATTGTGGTGATCTCTCGGCCCGGTGTGGGTATCTCTCGGCCCGGTGTGGTGATCTCTCAGCCCGGTGTGGGTATCTCTCGGTCCGGTGTGGTGATCTTTCGGCCCGGTGTGGTGATCGCTCAGCCCGGTGTGGTGATATCTCAGCCCGGTGCAGTGATATCTCAGCCCGGTGCGGTGATCTTTCAGTCCGGTGTGGTGATCTCTCGGTCCAGTATGGTGATCTCTCAGCCCGGTGTGATGATCTCTCAGCCTGGTGCGGTGATCTCTCTGTCCGGTGTGGTGATCTCTTGGCCCGGTGTCATGACCTCTCAGCCCGGTGTGGTAATCTCTCGGCCCGGTGTGGTGATCTCTCAACCCGGTGTGGTGATCTCTCAGCCCAGTATGGGGATCTCTCAGCCCGGTGTGGTGATCTCTTGGCCCGGTGTGGTGATCTCTTGGCCCGGTGTCATGACCTCTCAGCCCGGTGTGGTGATCTCCCGGCCTGGTGTGGTGATCTCTCGGTCCGGTGTGGTGATCTCTCAGCCCGGTGTGGTGGTCTCTCAGCCCAGTGTGGTGATCTCTCAGCCCAGTGTGGGGATCTCTCAGCCCAGTGTGGTGATCTCTCAGTCCGGTGCGGTAATCTCTCAGTCCGGTGTGGTGATCTCTCGGCCCGGTGTGGTGATCTCTCAGCCCGGTGTGGTAATCTCTCAGCCCGGTGTGGTGATCTCTCGGTCCGGTGTGGTGATATCTCAGCCCAGTGCGGAGATCTCTCAGTCCGGTATGGTAATCTCTCGGCCCGGTGTAGTGATCTCTCCGTCCAGTATGGTGATCTCTCAGCCCGGTGTGGTGATCTCTCAGCCCGGTGTAGTGATCTCTCAGCCCAGTGTAGTGATCTCTCAGCCCAGTGTGATGATCTCTCGGCCCAGTGTGGTGATCTCTCAGCCAGGTGTGGTGATCTCTCAGTCCGGTGTGGTAATTTCTTGGCCCGGTGTGGTGATCTCTCAGCCTGGTGTGGTGATCTCTCAGCCCAGTGTGGGGATCTCTCAGCCCGGTGTGGTGATCTCTCGGCCCGGTGTGATGATCTCTCAGTCCGGTGTGGTGATCTCTCGGTCCAGTATGGTGATCTCTCAGTTTGGTGTGGTGATCTCTCGGTCCAGTATGGTGATCTCTCAGTTCGGTGTGGTGATCTCTCAGCCCAGCATGTGCAGTCTCTTGGCCAGCTGTGGCCTTAGCGTGGGCCTCTGATCTCACCACGGCTAAGCACTTAAGAAAGATTGTAATGTTTGAACTTGCACTTTATTTATTTATTTTTCATATAAAAATTAGAGCGTCTGCAATATGTAGCTTTTAACCTCACTTCATTTTTTAAAATTCATTTTGTGGGACTTGAGCATCACTGGCTGGCCAGCATTGATAGCCCATCCCTATTTGCCCCTTGAGAAGGTGGTGGTGAGCTGTCTTCTTGAATCACTGCAGTCCACTTGCTGTGGGTTGACCCACAATGCTGGTAAGGAGCGAATTCCAGGATTCTGACCCAATGACTCTGAAGGAATGGTGGTATATTTCCAAGTCAGGGTGCTGAGTGGCTTGGAAGGGAACCTGCCAGTGATGATCCCAGGTATTTGCTGCCCTTGTCCTTCTAGATGGAAGCAGTTGTCGGTTTGGAAGGTGCTGCCTAAAGATATTTGGTGAATTTCTGCAGTGCATCTTGTAGATAGACACACTGCTGCTACTGAGCACCGGTGGTGGAGGGATTGAATATTTGTGGATGTGGTACCAATCAAGCGGGTTGTTTGGTCCTGGATGGTGTCAGGCTTCTTGAGTCTTATTGGAGCTGCACCCATCCAGGCAAGTGGGAAGGATTCCATCACACTCCTGACATCATATATTTTTTGCAGTACTATTATTAATGTAAAAAAAAGCTTAATTTTTAAGTTTGTTCTTTCTTTTCTTTCTACCTTCTTCGTAAGATTCTGTGCCAAGGTATTTGTCCCTAAGATGGTGCATTGTGTGGTGACATTATACACTTCTCACTGTATTCCTGTACCTTTGTACTGAGTACTCGTGACAATAAAATCAAAATCAAATTACAGACAAAAGAAAGAAGAGTTGGAATAATTATTGGAAATCTTAGCAGGATAATGGGTTATTTATCTCATAAACAACAACTGCTCCAATAGAGTAACATCCCATAAACGCATCCTTGGCACAGGCAAATTCAGTAAAATAGATTGTCTCACATGCAATTCTGGACAAGGATTGTAATAGCGTTGTTCAAAATTACATTTACTTTCAGTGTTCTGGAAACAGTACAATATTTATTTATCCTTTTAAATCTTTCTTATTCATGTCCCAGACCAAATGTCTCCGAAATGTTGTAATTGTACCTGCCTGGACCACTTTCTCTGGCAGCCCATTCCATACAAACACCCCCTCTGCATGAAAATGTTGCTCCTCAGGTCCCTTTTAAATCTTTCCCCTCTCACCTTCAACCTGTGTCATCTGGTTTTGGACTCCCCTGACCTGGGGAAAAGACCTTGGCTATTCATCTTGTCTCAAACACACGGTGCCTATTCGCTGATGTGGTCACTTGTTTAACTTGTAACCTTTGCCCCTGAATATCCTGTGATCTGCTGAGATTCTGCACTGCTCACCGATATCAGTTAATCATTACCAATGTCTCTGTGGGCTAGCTGACGTGTCTTTACTGATGCAGAGAGTCAATCGCCTTAAAATATTTTCTTCTATGGGTTTGTGAGATATTGTACTATATGTTTCTTTATTTTTATATTAAGGCCCTTTATTTGCCAACCCACACACAATCGCTCGGTATTTCCTCCTTCCGCATTTCATTCAGTCATTCATCAAACTGTGGTCTCACTATCTCACCCGAAACTATGAAAAGGTGAGATTACTAATCCCCCTCAGAACCATCTACCGGGATTTGAACAGCTTGCAGGACATCAAACAAGTTGTCTCCATCAGCACGGACCTGTTAGATACAGATTGAATGGGGTCTCTGTCCCCTTTAAGAAAGTTACTGTCAAATAGCGCCTCCGTGAAATGGAATGGATGAGGGAGGAAACCTGCAATAAGGAGTGAAATCTCAAAACCCAGCCGCGGGAATCCGTTTACTAAGCCCTCTGCTTTTATTAAGTACATTTATAATTTCTGATTTGGTTAAATCTTATAAGCCTGATATTCTTTCTAAAAGGACTCACACCCTCATCCCCCTCCTACAACTACCCTCCGGGATCGACTTTTTAAGTTCCTGCCTAAATTCCTATTTTCTCTCCTCAGGACCCAGTCCTTTTCCCATCCTGTATCATGAGTTCCAATGTGTACAGCAACATCCTGCTGGTCCCTCTCCCCTTTGGGAATATTGTGCACCCTCTCTGAGATAGTTCTGAATTGTTTGGAGTGAGGGGGTATTTGAATAACTTCCTGGATCCAGTTTTGAAGCTCTCTGGACAGATTTCAGATCCCATCATTGACTCACTCTTTATTGGAGGGACAGTGAGGTACAGCAGCACTACATTTGAACTCAGGCCTTTCCGAAGCCGTTTTCAATGTATTTGGTCGGGCAGTGTGTTGGGAAGGTGACCCAGCTGGTTACTGCAGTTATTGAATTGAGTTGTGTACTCTGCTTATTGAAGTGAAAAATAGTTAAACTGTCTTCAACTGAAAAAGATAGTTTGGTCGGACTTGATTTTAAAATTGAAAGAAATCAAGACATGTTAACTCTTTATTGTAGAAAACATAAAACTGTCCTGCAGTATATTCCTCACAGACTAATCCAGCAACAATCGAACATAGTCACACTCACAGAATTCCACTTTACAGACAATGTCCCAGACAACACAATGAGCATCTCAGGGCAGGTCCTCTCCCACTGGCAGGACAGAGCCAGCAGAGGGAACAGCTCCGTGGGATACAGTCAAGAGGTCTGTGCTCTGGAAGTGCTCAGCATTAATGCCAGACCCCATGAAGCCTCATGACAACAGGTTAAACACGGGCACGGAAACATTCTGTGTGTCTTAAAAAGTATTAAGGTAGATAAGTCCCTGTGTCCTGATGGGATCGATCCCAGAATATTGAGGGAGACAAGAGAAGAAATTGCTGCAGCATTGATAGATATCTTTGTATTCTCTCTGGCCACAGGTGAGGTCCCAGAGGACTGGAGAACAGCTGATGTTGTCCCATTGTTTAAGAAGAGTAGCAGGGATAACCCTGGGAGTTACAGACCTGTGAGCCTTAGGTCAGTGTTATGGAAATGATTGGAAAATATTCACATAGACAAGATCTATATGCATTGAGAAGAAAATGGATTTATTAGCGACAGACAGCATGGTTTTGTACAGGAGAGGTCGTGCCTTACTAACTTGACCACGTTTTTGTAAGGAGATGATGAAGATGATTAATGAGGGAAAACCAGTTGATGTTGTCTACATGGACTTCAGTACAACCTTTGAAAGACCCCTCATGGCAGACTGGTACAAAAGGTGAAGTCACATGGCATCGGGGTGAGCTGGCCGGATGAATTTTCCTGTCCAGAACTGATTCAACCACATGAGACAGAGGGGAGTGGTGGAGGAAGCTTTTCAGAATGGAGGGCTGTGACTAGTGGTGTTCCACAGGGATCAGAGCTGGGACCTCTACATGACCTTTATAAACAATTTGGAGGAAAATGTGGCTGGTCTAAGTTTGCAGACAATAAAATGATTGGGACGATACAAAGATTGATGGAGTTGTAGATATTGAGGAGGATTGTCAGAGGGTACAACAGGATATAGATCAGTAGGAGGCGTGGGCAGAAAAATGGCAGATGGAGCTTAATCTAGACAAATGTAAGGTGATGCATTTGGGAGATCAAGTACAGTTGGAAATTATACAGTGAATGGCAGAACACTTCGCAGCATTAATATGCAGAGGGATCTGGGTGTGCAGGTCCACAGATCACTGAAGGTGGCAATGCTGGTAGATAAGGGGGTTCAAAAGGCTTATGACAAGTTTGCATTATTTGGAAGGGACATTGAGTATATGGATAGTACAAAGGTGCGGTCAGGTGACGTGGCTAAGCTAAATTGCCCATGGTGTTCCGGGATATGTAGGTTAAATGCATTAGTCAGGGGAAATATAGAGTAATAGGGGAGGGGAGTGGGTCAGGGTGGGATACTCTTCATAGGATCCGTGTGGACTTGTTGGGCCAAATGGCCTGTTTCCACACTGTCGACATTCTATGATTTCTATGTCAGCAAAGTTATGCTACGGATTTATAGAACTTCAGTTAGACTGCACTTGGAATATTGTGTCCAGTTTTGATCACCACACTACTAGAAGGATATAGATGCTTTGGAGGGGGTATAGAACAGGTTTCCCAGGGTGTTACCGTGGTATGGGGATTTTGAAGGTTAGATAGACTGGATTTGTTTTCACTGGAATGCAGGACATTGAGGGGTGACCCAGTAGAAGTTTATAAGATTGTGAATGGCATTGGGTGAAGTGGAAATATGAGACTTTTTCTCAGGGTGCGGGGGGGGGGGGGGGGGGGGTTCAATTACAATGTTCAAACCACAAGGAGGGAATTTTAAAAGAGCTGTGCAAGGCCTGTTTTTCACACAAAGGGTGGTGAGTGCCTGGAATGTACTGCCAGAGGAGATGGGGGAAGCAGACACATTAGCAGCATTCAAGGGAATACCTGGACAAATACACAAATGGGAAGGGAATAGAAGGATACGGTTCCTGGAAATGAAGACAGTTTTAGCATGGAAGGGTAGAATGTGTCAGCACAGGCTTGGAGGGCCGAAGGGCCTGTTCCTGTGCTCTATTGTTTTTTGTTCTTCTCTGTTCAGTGAGCTCTTCCTGAATTTAAAACACTGCAGCAGTGATGCTATAAAAAGGCAGTAATCAGGTCACAGCTCCAGGTCACTGAGATACAGACCCGCCTTGGAGGGTACAGCCCCAGATGTGGCTTTTCCAGACTGGTGCACACGGAAGTTTGATTATTGAGTTTTACTTTTAAAAAGACCTCTCCCCTGGATACTATTGAGAATAAAATGTCGATGCAATCACAGCTTCAGAATTCCAGTTCCTTCCAGTCAGATTAATACTCCGAACCCCTTGATTAGATTCCAGTCTGTAACTCACTCCAGGATATTTGCTATTCAATATAGAAACTTGTTGGAAAACACAAGAAAGAAATCACTGGAGAAACGCAGCAGGTCAGGCAGCATCTGTGGAGGGATAAGAGAGTTAACGTTTCTAATCCAGTTTTGTAGGGTTTTTGAAACAAGGATCCCTCCCCCCGAGGAAGAGAGACTTCTCTGAACTGTTTCCAATACAAGTATGTCCTTTTAATTAAGGAAACCAAAGCTGAACGCAATACTC
Source organism: Chiloscyllium punctatum (assembly GCF_047496795.1). Lineage (NCBI taxonomy): Eukaryota > Metazoa > Chordata > Chondrichthyes > Orectolobiformes > Hemiscylliidae > Chiloscyllium > Chiloscyllium punctatum. The sequence continues at coordinate 5,632,167 of NC_092755.1, forward strand.
AATGTGTGGTCTGAACAGTGACTGCGTGATTGTAAGACCTCTCTCCTTTTATACATTACTCCCTTACACTAAAGGTCAATATTCCATCTGACTACTGATTTCTTTGATGTACCTGAAAACTACTCTTCGAGATTCCTGTACAAGAACAGGCAGATCCCCCTCTGACAGAATTCTGTCGTCTGTCTCCTTTTAAATAATTTTCTGCTCTCTGTTATTCCTGTCAATCAAACAATCTCATGCTACAGCCACATTATATTCCAGGTTCCTTTTCCTTCCCATTTCCTCAACCCAGCAGTTTAATGCGATTATAAATAGTTGAGGTCACAGCTCAATCCCTGTGACATTCCATTAGTTACCTGTCTGAAACTGAAGCCTTTACCAGGAAACAGAGAATCAGTATAATCAGGCTTTCATCTTCTACCCTGCTTATATATCATCACTGGCAAAATGCAACAATGTCTTATGTGGCATCTTTTACACAGCTTCTTGTATAGAGCTTTATAACATGGTAGATATGTAATAGACAGTGACCTGATGTAATCAAATGCCGAGTTAATTGGATTATTAATTGGATGTAATTAATTTACAGACCTGATGTAATTAACCGCCCGGCCAACTGATTTACAGACCTGATGTAATCATCACCCAGTTGGTTGGTTGATTTGTGGACTTGATCTGATGATCTGCACAATAACAGTTAATTTGCAGACAGACATAACTTCGATGTCTGAAAGTGTAAGATTGGTATTGTGCGGGTGTTTGACAGAGAGAGCTCGATTGTCCTGTGTGATGGCCTTGAGTTCCTCTCCTGGCTGTAATTGATTCCTGCTGGAATAAACTGCTGTTCCTGCTGAATTCCCCAGGCCTTCAGAGTCTTCTTGCCTCAGAGACAGCGGTCACTCCTACAACAGTAATATCTGGATTGCTCCCAGTGCCGTGTCCCAGTGGGAGTAGGAACAGGAGGGTGGAGCAGATGAATGCGCAGCTGAGGAGCTGGTATTGGGGAGAAGGATTCATATTTTTGGATAATTGGAATCTCTTCCAAAGCAGAGACTTGGGACTGCCATAGTGTTAAGGGTTTGGATGGAGAGGAATGTGTGAAGTGTGCACAAGCAAATGTTCTGATTCAGTATTTGGATGTACTTACTGAAGAAGGAGCAAAACTTGACCTACTCTTGGGAAATAAAGCAGGACAGGTGACTGAGCTATCAGTGGGGGAGCGCTTCATGGCAGTGACCCTAATCCTATTAGATTTAAAATAGTGATAGAAAACGACAGAGCAAATCTAAAAGTTAAAGAATTTAATTTAGAGGAAGGCCAATTTTGATGATATTAGGCAAAAACTTTCAAAAGTTGATTGGAGGTGCGTATTCACAGGTAAAGGACGGCTGGAAATTTGGAAGCCTTCAACAATGAGATAATGAGATTCCAGAGACAGTATGTTCCTGTTAGGGTGAAGGGCAAGGCTGGTAGGTGTAGGGAATGATAGATGACTAGAGAAAATGTGGTTTTGTTCAAGAATAAGAAGGAAGTAGATGTCAAGTATAGACGGCAGGGATCGGGAGAATCTCAAAAAGAGTATAAAGCAGGAGAAGTATACATAAGAGGGAAATTAGGAAGGTAAAAATGGGACATGAGATAGCATTGGCAAATAGGGCGAAGGAGAATCCAAAAGGATTTTATAAATACATTAAATACAAAAGGTTGATTATGGAGAGAATAGGGTCCCCTGAAAGATCAACAAGCCCACCTGTGGAACTGCAGCAGATGTGGGAGAAACTAAACGCGCACCTTGCATCAGTGTTTATTGTGAAGAAGGAGATGGAAGCTAGAGAACTTGGGGAAGTAAATATCTGTAATAAAGACATCTTCAAAATGCCCATATAACAGAAGAAGAGGTGCTGGACATAAAAGTTTATATATCCCCAGGACCTGTCCATGTGTACCGGGAGCTCTGTGAGAAGCTCGGGAAATGATTATTGGGCCCCTTGCTGAGATATTTATATCATCAATAGTCACTGATGAGGTGCCAGAAGACTGGAGTTTGGTGAACGTGGTGTCATTGTTTAAGAAATGTGGGAAGGAGAAGCCAGGGAACTACAGATCGGTGAGCCTGACATCGGTGGTGGGCAATATGTTGAGAGGAGATCCTGAGGGATCCTGAGGATTTACATAAATTTGGAAAGGCAAGGGCAGATTAGAGTTTGTCAACATGGTGGGAAATCATGTCTCATTAACTGAATTTAGATTTTTATGGATGTAATGAAGAGAATTGATGAAGGCAGAGTGGTGAATGTGATCTATGTGTACTTCAGGTAGGCATAAAACAAAGTTCTCATTCCTGAAGAAGGGCGTATGCCCGAAAGGTCTATTCTCCTGCTCCTTTGATGCTGCCTGACCTGCTGTGCTTTTCCAGCAACACATTTTTCAGACCTGATCGCCAGCATCTGCAGTCCTCACTTTCTCCTAGTAAAACAAAGATCTGAATGGTCAATTGTTTCGAAACATGAGGTCATTTGGAATGCAAGTAGAATACTAGCCATTTGGATACAGAAGGTAGGAGACAGAGGGTGATGAAGGAAACCTGTGAGACCTGTGACCAGCAGTGTGACACATTGATTGGTGCTGGGTCCACTTCTTTTCATCATTTATGTATTTCCTTCACTGCCACTTCGGGCTTGTGCTGACCATGTTAGGCTCGGGCCCACAGCCACATCCACGACTCGATGGGCCGAATGGCCTTACTTCCACTCCTATGTCCTATGTCTTATGGTCAAATCCCAGATGGCCATCCGAGAGCACTCAGACTCACGGCCGCTGGCACACTTCCCACAATGCATCACCACTGCTCCCTCTCGACAGAGCTCCAGAAGGGAAGGAAAACACATACAACAAGGAGAGATGGGGAAAGGAATATGGCCAGCCTGGAGCAGACGGGCCAAATGTGCCTCTTCCACAATCTTGGATAATTTTCTCAATATCCCCCTCTACTGCCAGCTCCCACTCCCTCTGTATCACACTGCTCGCTCCCACTCTCTCTGCTCCACACTGCTCGCTCCCATTCTCTCTCCCTCACACTGCCCGCTTCCACTCTCTCTCCCTCACACTGCCCGCTCCCACTGTCTCTCACTCACGCTGCCTGCTCCCACTCTCTCCCTCACACTGCCCGCACCCACTCTCTCTCCCTCACACTGCCGGCTCCCAATCTCTCTCCCTCACACTACCCATTCCCGCCCTCTCTCTCCCTCCCACTGCCGGCACCCTCTCTCTCTCCCTCACACTGCCCACTCCCACTCTCTCTCCCTCACATTGTCCTCTCCCACTTTCTCTCTCCCTTACACTGCCTGCTCCCACTCTCTCTCCCTCATACTGCCCGCTCCCACTGTCTCTCTCCCTCACACTGCCCGCTCCCATTCTCTCTGCCTCACGCTGCCCGCTCCCATTCTCTCTCCCTCACACTGCCCGCTTCCACTCTCTCTCCCTCACACTGCCCGCTCCCACTGTCTCTCACTCACGCTGCCTGCTCCCACTCTCTCCCTCACACTGCCCGCACCCACTCTCTCTCCCTCACACTGCCGGCTCCCAATCTCTCTCCCTCACACTACCCATTCCCGCCCTCTCTCTCCCTCCCACTGCCGGCACCCTCTCTCTCTCCCTCACACTGCCCACTCCCACTCTCTCTCCCTCACATTGTCCTCTCCCACTTTCGCTCTCCCTTACACTGCCTGCTCCCACTCTCTCTCCCTCATACTGCCCGCTCCCACTGTCTCTCTCCCTCACACTGCCAGCACCCACTCTCTCTTCCTCACACTGCCAACTCCCACTCTCTCTCCGTTCTATTGCCGACTCGCACTTTCTATCCCTCACACTGTCCGCTCCCACTCTCAATCTCTCCCTCACACTGCAAGCTCCCACTCTCTCTCCCTCACATTGTCCGCTCCCACTCTCAATCTCTCCCTCACACTGCCAGCTCCCACTCTCTCTCCCTCACACTGTCCGCTCCCACTCTCCCTCTCCCTCACACTACCCACTGCTACTCTTTCTCTCCCTCACATTGCCCACTCCCACTCTCTCCCTCACACTGTCTGCTCCCACTCTCTCTCTCTCTCTCCCTCTCCCTCACATTGCCCGCTCCCACTCTCTCTACTTTGCAATGCCGGGGTTGCTTGATTTTTAATCAGTGCATTTAATATAGGAATTGGGAGATCATGTTGTGGCTGTCAAGGACATTGGTTAGGTCACTAGTGAAATATTGCATTCAATTTCTGCTATAGGATGAAGGTTGTAAAACTTGAAATGGTTCAAAAAAGCTTTACAAGGATGTTGTCGGATTGAAGGTTTTGAGCTGTAGGAAGAGGCTGAATAGGCTGGGGCTATTTTCCCCGGAACATTGGAGGTTGAGGGGTGACCTTGTAGAAATTTATAAAATCATGAGGGGCATGGATAGGGGAAATATTTATTTTCAAGACTCGAAGTTGTGGGTACAAGGTGAGAGGGGAAAGACTTTAGGGCAGTTTTTTCTTGCAGAGATTGATGTGTGTATGGAATGAACTGCCAGAGGAAGTGGTGGAGACAGGTACAATTACAACATATAAAAGGCATTTGGATGGGTATATTAATAGGAAGAGTTCAGAGGGATGTGGGGCAAGTGCTGGCGAATGGTATTTGAATAATTTTGAGTATCTGGCCAACATGGAAGGGTTGAACCATTGGCTATTCACCCTATCCATGCTGTTCATGATTTAGCAAACCTCTCTGAAGTCATAGAGTCAGAGAGTCATAAAGATGTGCAGCATGGAAACAGACCAGACATCCCAACTCAATCTAGCCCCACCTGCCAGCACCCAGCCCATATCCCTCCAAACCCTTACACCCATCCAAATGCCTCTTAAATGTTGCAATTGTACCAGCCTCCACCATTTTCCCTGGCACCTCACTCCAGCTCTGCATGAAAAAGTTGCCCCTTCGGTCTCTTTTATATCTTTCCCCTGTCACCCTAAACCTTTAGTTCTGGACTTCCCCACCTAAGGGAAAAAAACTTTGTCTATTTATCCTTTCCATGCCTCTCATGATTTTATATATCTCTAGAAGCTCACACCTCAGCCTCCAATGCTCCTGGGAAAACAGCCCCAGCCTGCTCAGCCTTTCCCTCTCGCTCCAATCTTCCAAAGCTGGCAATATTCTTGTAGATTTTTTCTGAACCCTTTCAAGTTTCACAACATCTTTCCAATAGGAAGGAGACCAGAATTGCACACAGTTTTCCAGCAGTGGCCTCACCAATGTCCTGTACAGCTGCAAATTGACTTCCCAACTCATGTACTCAATACTTTGACCAATAAAGGAAAGCTTTCCTCACTATCCTATCTGCTTGCGACTCCACTTTCAGAGAGCTATGAACCTACACTCCAAGGTCTCTTTGTTCAGCAATAGGTCACTTCTCAGCCTCCAAAAGCTCAAACTGTCGAGCCCCAGTGACATTCCTATACATGTCATCTGCAGCATTTCAAGTTTATCAACATCTTTCTTATAGCAGGGAGACCAGACTTGAATATAGTATTCCAAAAGTGGCCTAACCAATGTCATGTACAGCCACACTCCTACACTCAATGTATTGACCAATAAAGCCTCTGTAATATTCTACCCCAGATCCTTAATGAAGGTGTTACAAAGGTGATGGAATACTGCAGCACATGGGGCTTACACTAGATATGGTTGATGAGGGATTCAATGTATGTCAGCTCCACACCTTCAGTGTCCCAACAGAATTGTGCATCGACATTGATATCCGGCCTAATCCCAGCCAACATATTTGTGTGTGACTCAAGTCAGAATGTCACTGATTTCAAGATTGTCCTGACCTACAATAGCAAAGTCTAATTATTGAAGGTGATAAATCTTTTGACCATATCCAAAAACAAAAACTGCAGATGCTTGAAATCAAAAACAAAAGCAAAACTTGCTGGAAAAGCTCAGCAGCATCTGTGAAGAGAAATCAGAGATAACCTTTCGTGTCCAGTGATTATTCTTCAATACTAACCGTGTCCACTTTAACTGTCCAATACACACAGGTCCACCCATTCGTTTGGTTTAATTTTCAGACTGAAATCTGTTGAACACAAAGTGCACAAACGTGCCAATTTATCACACCCAGATCAAATTATTATAAAGTTCAAGCACTTTGAAAATATCCAATTTGGAAATAAGTTCCTTACCAAATTGTTTTCATGACAATATTTTTAATTGTGTTTCCAAATATTCTTCAGTCCAGATGCAAATACATTTTAAATTGCTTCCACCTCTCTCCCGTGTGAGTAATCAGGTATATGAATGTCAGTGTCTGAGTGATGCTATGTATGTAGGCCATGTCTCTGAAAGACTGACAGATTGTTCCAGACAGCATTTCTCTTCAGGTCTTCACAACAAACAGGTTACTGCCTGGACCCAACCAGCTTACACTCACAAAACCTAAAACCCAGTGCCCACCATTGGTTGTAATTGGGTAACATTTTAAACCATTCTTGGGCATCGCTGGTTGGGCCGGCAATTATTGCTCATCCCTAGTGGTTGTTGAGAATATGCTGTGGGTTTGGAAAGTGCTGTCTAAGGAGTTTCTGTGAATTTCTGCAGGGCACCTTGTCGCTGGTGCACATTGCTGCTCCTGCGGGTCAGTGGTGAAAATACCACGATATCCACAAACATCTATGTTAATCAAGTGGGGTCTTTTATCCAGGCTGGTGCCAAGCTTCTGAAATACTGTCGGAGCTGCCCCCATCCAGGCCTGTGGGGAGTATTCCATCACAATCCTGACTGGTGTATTGTAGATGGAGGAGGGTCTGTGGGGAATCGGGAGGTGAGTCATTCATTGCAGTATTCCGAGCCTCTGACGTGCTCTTATTGTCACTGTATTTATATCGCTAGTACAATTCAGTTTCTGGTCTAATGGTAACCCCAAGGTGTTAACAGGAGAGGATTCAACAACGGTAACCCTATTGAATATCAAAGGATGGTGGTTTGATTCTCTGTTGTTGGAGATAATCAGTGTCTGGCATTTATGTGGCACGAATGTTCTTTGTAACTTTTCTTCCTCCTCCTGGATATTATCCAGGTTCTAACGCACTTGCCAAGGGCTGCTTCAGTATCTGAGTAGTCACACATGCTGTTCAACATTGTGCAAACATTGGCTAACATCCTTAAGATGGAGGGATGTACATGTATAAACTATTGAAGATTGATGGGCTGAGGACATTCTAGAACATAGAACAATACAGCACAGAACAGGCCCTTCGGCCCACGATGTTGTGCCGAACTTCTATCCTAGATTAAGCACCCATCCATGTACCTATCCAAATGCCGCTTAAAGGTCGCCAATGAATCTGACTCTACCACTCCCTCGGGCAGCGCATTCCATGCCCCCACCACTCTCTGGGTAAAGAACCCACCCCTGACATCTCCCCTATACCTTCCACCCTTCACCTTAAATTTATGTCCCCTTGTAACACTCTGTTGTACCCGGGGAAAAAGTTTCTGACTGTCTACTCTATCTATTCCTCTGATCATCTTATAAACCTCGATCAAGTCACCCCTCATCCTTCGCCGTTCCAACGAGAAAAGGCCGAGAACTCTCAACCTATCCTCGTACGACCTACTCTCCATTCCAGGCAACATCCTGGTAAATCTTCTCTGCACCCTGTCCAAAGCTTCCACATCTTTCCTAAAGTGAGGCGACCAGAACTGCACACAGTACTCCAAATGTGGCCTAACCAAAGTCCTGTACAGCTGCAATATCACCTCACGACTCTTGAATTCAATCCCTCTGCTAATGAACGATAATACTCCATAGGCCTTCTTACAAACTCTATCCACCTGAGTGGCAACCTTCAAAGATCTATGTACATAGACCCCAAGATCCCTCTGTTACTCCACCTGACCAAGAACCCTACCATTAACCCTGTATTCCACATTCTTATTTGTTCTTCCAAAATGGACAACCTCACACTTGGCAGGGTTGTACTCCATCTGCCACTCCTCAGCCCAGCTCTGCATCATATCTAAGTCCCTCTGCAGCCGACAACAGCCCTCCTCACTGTCCACAACTCCACCTATCTTTGTATCATCTGCAAATTTACTGACCCACCCTTCGACACCCTCCTCTAAGTCATTAATAAAAATTACAAACAGCAGAGGACCCAGAACTGATCCCTGCGGAACTCCACTTGTAACTGGACTCCATGCTGAATATTTACCATCTACCACCACTCTCTGACTTCGACCGGTTAGCCAGTTTTCTATCCAATTGGCCAAATTTCCCTCTATCCCATGCCTCCTGACTTTCCGCATAAGCCTACCATGGGGAACCTTATCAAATGCCTTACTAAAATCCATGTACACTACATCCACCGCTCTACCCTCATCCACATGCTTGGTCACCTCCTCGAAGAATTCAATAAGATTTGTAAGGCAAGACCTACCCTTCACAAATCCGTGCTGGCTGTCCCTAATCAAGCAGTGTCTTTCCAGATACTCGTAAATCCTATCCCTCAGTACCCTTTCCATTACTTTGCCTACCACAGAAGTAAGACTAACTGGCCTGTAATTCCCGGGGTTATCCCTATTCCCTTTTTTGAACAGGGGCACAACATTCGCTACTCTCCAGTCCCCTGGTACCACCCCAGTTGCCAGTGAAGACGAGAAGATCATTGCCAACGGTACTGCAATTTCCTCTCTTGCTTCCCACATAATCCTAGGATATATCCCGTCAGGTCCGGGGGACTTGTCTATCCTCAAGTTGTTCAAAATGTCCAACACATCTTCCTTCCTAACAGGTATCTCTTCTAGCTTATCAGTCCGTTTCACACTCTCCTCTTCAACAATACGGTCCCTCTCGTTCGTAAATACTGAAGAGAAGTACTTGTTCAAGACCTCTCCTATCTCTTCCGACTCAATACACAGTCTCCCACCACTGTCCTTGATCGGACCTACCCTCGTTCTCGTCATTCTCAGGTTTCTCACATACGCATAGAATGCCTTGGGGTTATCCTTGATCCTATCCGCCAGGGATTTTTCATGCCCTCTCTTAGCTCTCCTAATCCCTTTCTTCAGGTCCCTTCTGGCTATCCTGTATCCCTCCACTGCTCTGTCTGAACCTTGTTTCCTCAACCTTATGTAAGCCTCCTTCTTCCTCTTTACTAGACATTCAACCTCCCTCGTCAACCAAGGCTCCCTCACACGACCATTTCTTTCCTGCCTGATCGGTACATACATATCAAGGACACGTCGTATCTGCTCCTTGAAAAAGTCCCACATTTCCACCACATCCTTCCCTGACAGCCTATGCTCCCAACGTATGCTCCTCAAATCCTGTCTTACAGCATCGTAATTTCCCTTCCCCCAATTGTAAAAACTTCCTTGTTGTGCGCACCTATCTCTCTCCATAACCAAGGTGAAAGTCACAGAATTGTGGTCGCCATCACCAAAATGTTCACCCACTAACAAGCCCACCACTTGTCCCGGTTCATTACCGAGTACCAAATCCAATATGGCCTCCCCTCTGGTTGGACAATCTACATACTGCGTTAGAAAAGCTTCCTGGACACACTGCACAAACACCGCCCCATCCAATCGACTTGATCTAAAGAGCTTCCAATCAATATTTGGGAAGTTGAAGTCGCCCATGACTACGACCCTGTGGCTTCTGCACCTTTCCAAAATCTGTTTCCCAATCTGTTTCTCCACATCTCTGCTGCTATTGGTGGGCCTGTAATAAACACCCAACAAGGTGACTGCACCTTTCCTATTTCTGACTTCAGCCCATACTACCTCCAGAGGCAGATCCCCCTCAAACTTCCTTTCTGCAGCCGTTATACCATTTCTAATTAGCAATGCCACCCCCCCTCCTTTTTTACCACCCTCCCTAATCTTACTGAAACATCTGTAACCAGGAACCTCCAACAGCCATTCCTGTCCCTCATCTATCCATGTTTCCGTGATGGCCACAACATCGTAGTCCCAGGTACCGATCCACGCCTTAAGTTCACCCACCTTATTTCTGATACTCCTTGCATTTAGGTATACGCACTTGAGCCCATCTCCGTGTCCGCAAGTAGTCCCTGTCAGTGCAACCTTCTCCACAGCCTCCCTACAGTCTTGAACATCCTGACACACAGCTAGCTTACTTGCTGGACTACAAGTCCGGATCCCATCCCCCTGCCAAATTAGTTTAAACCCCCCCGAAGAGTGCTAGCAAACCTACCCCCCAGGATATTGGTGCCCTTCTGGTTCAGGTGCAACCCGTCCTGTTTATACAGGTCGCACCTTCCCCAGAATGCAGTCCAATTGTCCAAATATCTGAAGCCCTCCCTCCTACACCATCCTTGCAGCCACGTGTTCAACTGCACTCTCTCCCTATTCTTTGCCTCTCTGTCACGTGGCACCGGCAACAACCCAGAGATGACGACTCTGTCTGTCCTAGCTTTTAGCTTCCAGCCTAACTCCTTGAGCTCTTGAATGACCTCCCCACCCGTCTTCCTACCTATGTCGTTGGTGCCAATGTGTACCACGACTTCTGGCTGCACACCCTCCCCCTTAAGGATTCTGAAGACACGGTCCGAGACGTCTCGGACCCTAGCACCTGGGAGGCAACAAACCATCCGAGAGTCTCGCCCATGTCCACAGAACCGCCTGTCCGTCCCTCTAACTAGAGAGTCCCCTATAACTAGCGCTCTCCTCTTCTCCCCCTTTCCCTTCTGAATCTCAGAGCCACAGACCCCTTCACTGCAGCTTACACCTGCAAGGCTGTCCCCCCCAACAGTTTCCAAAGCTGCATACTTATTTTTTAGGGGAACGACCACAGGGGAACCCTGCACTGCCTGTTTCTTCCCCTTCCCACCTCTAACTGTTACCCAGCTACCTCTGTTCTCTGACGTAACTATGTCCCTGTAGCTTCTATCGATCACCCTCTCAGCCTCTCGAATAATCCTCAGCTCATCCAGTTCCAGTTCCAGTTCCCTAACTCGTTCGGTGAGGATCAGGATCTGACTGCATTTCCTGCACACCAAGTCGGCAGGAGTATCGGTGGTCACCCCTACCTCAAACATCCTGCAGGAGGAACATTCCACCGCCTGCGCTGCCATGACTGTACACTGTCTCCAAAAACAAGAACACTGAGTCAATAACCTGTGGACTTTAAAGTTAGGTTAGAGGAGGAGGGTGGGAGGGAGGCCCTACGGAAGTAGGACCTGGGGTCTGGAACATACCCACTCAAATACTAATCACTTGCCTTCCCGCCCAGCTATGCGCTCCAACCTCACTTCCGCTGCCCGCTACAGGTAAGTAATTTTGAAACAAACTGTCTTACCTTCGCAGTAGTCTCCCGGGTTCGTTTTTCCTCGGCCGCTGCTCCCACTCTCCTGAGGAACTCCAACAGAAATGTTCTTTCATTGTGATGACTGACCGCCAACAATCAGGCAGCATCCAAAGAGCAGCGAAATCGACGTTTTGGGCAAAAGCCCTTCATCAGGAACATAGTTTTCCTGAACTCTCAGTATCTCATTTTCAAAGGCTTCCCATTTTCCAGCCCTCCTTTTACCTGTGAGCATCTGCCTCAATCAACTTTTGAAAGGTCTTGCCTAATATAATCAAAATTGGTCTTACTCCAATTTAGAACATTAACTTTAGATCCAATCTATCCTTTTCAACACGATTTTAAAACAAGTAGATCTTTGATCTCTGACCCCAAAGTGCTCCCCAGCCCTCCCTTATTTCTCAAGAGAAGGTGAAATTTTGCTCCTTTTACAAGTAGATTCACCCACGTACTGAATCCAGTGACAGAGACACAGTGGGGTCACTCTGCTCTCCCCTGGGTCAGTGACACAGACACAGTGGGGTCAGTCTGCCCTCCCCTGGGTCAGTGACAGAGACACATGGGGTCAGTCTGCTCTCCCCTGGGTCAGTGACAGAGACAGTGGGGTCAGTCTGCTCTCCCCTGGGTCAATGACAGAGACACAGTGGGCTGAGTCTGCTCTCCCCTGGGTCAGTGACAGAGACACAGTGGGGTCAGTCTGCTCTCCCCTGGGTCAGTGACAGAGACACAGTGGGGTCAGTCTGCTCTCCCCTGGGTCAGTGACAGAGAGGCAGTGCTCTACTTCCACCTTCCACTTGTCGATGGTGACAGCATCCGAGGACCAGGAGAGTCGTTGTTTCAAGCATAAGCTTGTCATCAGGAATGGGGTGGGGGTGCCCAAGTGGACTGAGAGATAAATGGGAGGGGGCTGGGTCTGAGGGGAAGGTAGCTGGGAATGTAATAGTTAGATGGAGGTGGGGTGATGATGATAGGTCAGAAAGGAGGGTGAAGCAGACAGGTGGGAAAGAAGATGGACAGGTAGGGCAGTTCAAGAGAGCTGTGCTGAGTTGGATGGTTGGATCTGAGATCAGGTGGGGGAAGGGAAATGAGGAGACTGGTGAAATTTATATCGATCCCATGTGGTTGAAGGGTCCCAAGGTGGTTGATAAGGCATTCTTCCTCTAGGCATCAGGTGGTTAGAGTGTGGCGGTGGAGGAGGCCCAGGACTTGAATGACCTTGGCGGAATGTGAGGGAGAGTTAAAGTGTTCAGCCACAGAGTGGTGGGGCTATTTAGTGACTGTGTCCCAGAAGGAAACTGAAGACAGACAGAATCTTTGAAGAAACGAGGTCTGGGTGGGTTACACTTTGGAGGGTTGGTGTGGACTTATTGGGCCGAAGGGCCTGTTTCCACACTGTCTGTAATCTCATCTAAAAAGGTTTTCAGCAACATTCCGCAAATAGGTGTCCTGTGTCCCAGTATGGAGGAGACCACACCGAGAGCAACGGACAAAATAGATGGTGTGTGTGGAAGCACAGGTAAATCTCTGCCAGATGTGCAAGGATCCTTTGCGGCCTTGGATGGAAGTGAGGGGGTGGTTTGGGGACAGGTTTGCACCTCTTGCAATGGTAGGGTAAGGTGCCAGGAGTGGAGGGTGGCTTGGTGGGGGGTGTGGCCCTAACAAGGGATTCGCAGAGGGAATGGTCTGTGCAGAACACTGATAGGGGTGGGGAGGGAAATATATCTCTGGTAGTGGGGCCTGTTTGTAGGGGGCAGAAATGGCAGTGGATGACTTGCTTTATCCGAAGGGCGGTGGAGTTGAAGGTGAGGACTGGTGTGTTCTCTCCTTGTTGTGATTGGAGAGGTGGGCTTCAAGGGCGGAGGTGTGGGAAGTGGAGGAGATGCACTGGAGGGTATCAACGACCATGTAGGAGGGGAATCTGTGGTCCTTGCAGAAAGAGGCCATCTGGGATGTTCGATGGTGGAATTGGTCCTCCTGGGAGCAGATGTGGCGGAGGCAAAGGAATTGGGAATAAGGGAAAGTATTTTGGAGGAGGTGTAGACCAGGTAACTATGGGAGTCAGTCAGTATGAAGTAGATGCCCATGTTGACCCTGTCACAAGAAATGGAGATGGAGAGGAGGAGAAAGGAAGGAGAAAGTGGAAAGGTCCCTTCCTAACATGGTGCCATTATTTAAGAAGGTGGTAAGGAAAAGCCAGGGAACTATAGACTGGTGAGCCTGCGGTCAGTGGTGGGTGAGTTTTGAAGAAAAAATATTAAGCTAAAAAAATACATGAAGATGGACCGATTGTTTATATATGGAGCTTGTAGAGAGGCCTGTGTAGGGACAGCTCGGGAGAGGTTTTTGTCTCCTGACAGTGAAAGCTGAATGTTGGATTATTTGAGGTGGAGTTGTTTTCTTTTCATTTGTTCAGTTAAGTGTTTGATTTCTTTTTAATATTTATGTTGAATGGTTTTGCATGCTTCATAATAAATTTGATCATTTAATTTAGTATATAACTTGCTAATTAAAACTCCTTTGTTGGATGAATGTTACTGACGGCCTGCAAGTGATATTGAGTGCGATGACCAATAGATTTAGCAAAGCGATTACACAGCAAGATCATTCAGATCGATAACTGTCTGTCGGGAAAGATTTGAAGGTGGTTTCGAAGTCTCCTGCGGTTATTTCTCTCTCAAACAGATATTCCAATTTGGGTAAGTGGTCATCAGATCTTGGGCACTAACAATGAATTTTATGTTAAACGGATTTGTTAGGATTTAAACAAGTAATTGTTTTTGGGAACTCTCCTGTCAGGGGCAGAGACAGGAGATTCTGCGGCAGTGAGTGTGAATCGAGGAGAGTACGTTGCTTTTCTGGTGCTAGGGTGAAGGATGTTTCAAAATGTTTGAAGCAGATTGTCAAAGGGGAGAGTGAGAAGCTGGAAATTATTGTACACATTGATAGGAATGACATAGTTAGAGAAAAGGTTAAAGCTTTACAAAGTGCATGTAATAGGTTAGGTAGAGAATGTGAAAATTCATTATCTCTGATTTAATTCTGGTGCCAAGTTCTAATGAGGGATGGATTAAAAGGACAGGGCAGATAAATCAATGGTTGAAGAGGCGCTGCAATGTGCAGGGAGTCACTTTCTTGGAACATTGGGATCTCTTCTGGGACAGAAAAAACCTGTTTAAAAGGATGGGTTTCACCTGAACTAGACCAATATCCTGGTGAGGAGATTTGCTCGCTCTATTTCAGGAGATTGTAAGATTTGAGAGGGGTGGGGCGGGGGCTTTTGAAGTTACAGTGAAAATAGAAAGCAAGATGACAATGGTTCTGAATCAGAAACAGTACGTTCTTTAGAAAAAACAGACAAGAACAAGTCAGAGAACAAAGGAGCACTGAACACTTAAACTGCATTTATTTCAATACACGAGGTCTTATCGAAAAGTCTGATGAACTCAGAGCATGGAAGGGAACATGGGCCTGGGATATCATTGCTATTGCAGAAACATGGCTGAGGATCGGAAAAGACTAAAGTGGTGCTGGAAAAGCACAGCAGGTCAGGCAGCAGCCTTGGTTCTGCCTGACGTGCTGCTCTTTTCTAGCACTACTCTGATTTTGACTCGAATCTCCAGCATCTGCAGTCACCATTTCTGCCGAATGGAAAAGACTGTCAGCTCAGTGTTCTGGGTTTGAGATGGTACAGAAGGGGTAGAAAGAGGCAAGGCAGGGGAAGGGCTGGCATTTTTGATTAAGGAAAATATTACTCCAGTAATTAGAGAAGGTATTTCTGAGGGATCATTTAGTGAAAATATATGGGTTCAAATTAGAAATAAGAAAGAGATGATCACCTTGGTGGGGTTTTATATCAGCTCCCCAATCGTCAGAGGGCAATTGAGAAGCAGATGTGTAGAGAGATCTCAAATATATGTAAGAATAACAAGTTTGTAATAGTAGGGGATTTTAATTTTCCAAACATTGACACAGTCTGCCATGGTACGAAAGTTTTTGATGGTGAAGAACTTGTTCAATTGCAAGAAAATTTTGCTATAAATATATAATCTTCCTCCGAGAGACGGATCAAAATTTGACCTTCTCTTTGGAAATAAGGCAGGGCAAGTGACTGATGTGCTAATCAGGGAACACTTTTGGACCAGTACTCGTAATGCCAGTAACTTTAAAATAGTTGTGTAAAAGGATAAAAGTTAAAGTTCTTAATTGGAGTGAGGCAAATGGGTATGAAAGAGTATGAGACAAAAATTTTCAAAAGTTGATTGGAACAGACTGATCACAGGGTAAAGGATGACTGACAAGTAGGAGGCCTTTCAAAGTGTGATAACAAGAGTTCAGAAGCATTCTGTTCCTGTTAGAGTGAAAGGCAAAGCTGGTAAGGTTAGGGAACAATGGATGAATAAAGATGTTGAAGTTCAAGTCAAGAATAAAATAATAACCATCTATTAGAGAGACAATTGGGATCAACTGAATGTCTTGAAGAGTGTAAAGAGTGTAGGGATATTCTTTAGAAGGAAGTGAGGAAGGCAACGAGGGGACAGGAGTTAGCCTTGGCAGATAGGGTAAAAATTATCCAAAGAGGTTCCATAAATACATTGAATGAGCGAGCAACTGGAGAGAGAGTAGGACCCCTTAAAGACCAACGAGGTTGTCTTTGTGTTGAACCTCAAGCGATGGGAGTGATATAAAAAATATTTTGCATCTATTTTTATTGTTGGGAAAGAAATGGAGGCTGGAGATATCAGGGATACAAATATTGATGTTTTGGAATCAGTTCACAGTACAGAAGAGGAAGTGCTGGAGATCTTAAAAAAAACATAAATGTAGCTAAACCTGATCAAGTGTGTCCCAGGACGTTGTGGGAAGTTAGAGAGAAAATTATACGGCCCTAAACCGAATATTTGTATCATCTATAAACCATGGGGAAAGAACTGGAGGACTGGGTTGTGGCTAATATGTCATTGTTTAAGAAGGGATGTGAGGAGAAGCCTGGGAACTATCGACCTGTAAGCCTATCCTCGGTGGTGGGTAGGTTTTTAGAGATGATCCTGAAAGATAGGATTTACAGAGGTTGGAGAGGAAAGGATTGATTAGAGATGATCAGTCTGATTTAGACGTGAGCAAAATCAAGTCTCCCATTTAATTGGGTTTGTTTTTGTAAGTCACCAAAATGATTGAGGAGGACAGAGAGTTAGATGGTGTTTGCTTGGCCTTTAGTAAAGCTTTTGATAAGACTCTGCATAATCGACTAATTGGTAAATTTAGATCACATAGGATTCGGGGTGGACTTGCCAACTGAATACATTATTGGCTTTTGGCAGAAGATGGTGGATCATTGTTTTTCAGACTGGAGGCCTGTGACCAGCGATTCCCAACCGGGATAGGTACTGGCTCCACTTCTGTTTGTCATTTAGACAAAGGATTTGGATGACAATGTAGGAGGCATGGTTAGTAAGTTTGTGGATGACACCAAAATAGTAAAATAGACAGTAAAGAATGTGACCCAAGATTACAAAGAGATCTTGATCAATTGGGTCAATGGGCTGAGGAGTGGCAGATGGAGTTTAATTTGGATAAATGTGAGGTATTGCATTGTGGTAATACAAACAAGGTCAGGAGTTAACAGTAGGCACTGGGTAGTGGGGGAGAGCAGAGAGACCTCAGGGTTCAGGGGCATACTTCTTTGAGGTTGGCCTCCCAGTTAGACAGGGTAGTTAAGAAGGTGTTTAGCATGCTTGCATTCATTGCTCAGGCCTTTGAGTAAAGGAATTCTGACATTATATTAAACTTGTACAGGTCAATGATGAGGCCTCTTCTGGATTAATGTGTGCAATTCTCATCGCCCTATTATACGAAGCATATTATTAAACTGGAGAGGGTTCAGTAAAGATTTACCAAGATGTTGCCAGGAATGGAGTGTTTGACATATAGACATGGGCTGTTGCATTGGAGTGTGAGAGGTGACCTTATTGATGTTAAACATGTGGGGCACAGATAAGATGAACGATAAGGGAGTTCAAACCTGGTGGTATACTTTTAAGGTGAGAGGAGAAAGATTGAAAAAGGACATAAGGGGCAATGTTTTTAGAATTTTGGATGTGGAATGCACTACGAGAGGAAATGGTGGATGTAGGTACAGTTACAATGTTTAAAATACATTTGGATAAGTTCATGAATAGGAACAGTTTGGAGGGATATGGGCCCAGCGCAGGTAGGTGGAAACAGTTTAGTTTTGGAACATGGTCGGTGTGGCCTGGTTGGTCCAAAGGGTCTGTCTCGTGCTGTATGACTCGACGGCTCCATGACATTACGGTACGCAGTCAAAACACACGTTCGTCTCTGCACACGCTCACTTTGCCCTCCAGCTCATGGGATGGGACACAGCACGGGGAAGGGTATTGTTGATGGATGGAGATACCGAGGGGCTTTTATATACAGTGGGTGTATAATCGAGGAACTACAGAGGGATAGATCAAGATTGATGAAGCTGTGCAAGGGAGGGCAATTAGACAGGGGCCATGGAGGAGGGCAGGGACTAAATTTGTGGTGGGGGGGCAGGATTGTCCAATATTGAAGGGGGTGGTGCAGATTCCATCTCAGGATTGAACAACAGAACCAGGGAAGTAAAGAACGAAAGAGAGAGAAAAATGAGAGAAGAAGAAAAAGCAAGAGAATGGGAACGAACACAGATAAAGGTGGGAAGAAGAGATAAATACAAAAGAAGAGGCTGTCAGTACGGTAGAGAGAGGGAGAGAGAGAGAAATGTTGAGAGGGAGAGAGAGATGTAGTGTGATACAGACAGAGGGTGAGAGACAGATGCAAAGAGAGAGACAGAGAGAGAATAAAGGAAAAATCAGACAGATATAAGCACGTGCTAAGGAAAGATATGGTGAGATTTAACAATTGATATTCACCATTCCTGTTGGTCTCAGCTCTCGTGATGGTCTCTTACACTCTTTCTCTCCCATTCAGGACAGACTCTGCTCCAGGGGCTCGCTCTTGACATTCAACCATTCCCCACACTCTCACACACAGAGACATTAAGAAACCCTGCTCACAGATACTCACCCCCTGCTCAGTGCATGCAGTGAAAGCCGAGTAGGTTAGGATAGTTTTCATTAGAAAAAAGATTGAGAGGAGACCTATGAGGTCTACAAAGTTGTGAAGGGTATACTCTGGGAAAAAGCTTATCTCTGTCAACCCTGAGTGAAGGATTCAATAATGAGAAGTCATGCCTTCAAGTTGAGAGGTGAAAAGTTAAATGGGGACACACGCGGCAAGGACTTCACACAGAGAGTGGTGGGTGTCTGGAACACGTTGCCAGTAGTGGTAGTAGAGGCAGGCACAGTAGTTCCATTGAAGATGCGTCTGGACAGATGCATTAGTAGGTGGGGAGCAGAGGGAGACATATGCTTAGGAAATGTGCGACTGGTTTAGACAGAGGCTTTGGATTGGCTCAGGCTTGGAGGGCCGAAGGGCCTGTTCCTGGGCAGTAAATGTTTTTGTTCTTTGTTCTTTGAAGGGAAAATGGCTGTAAGAACCTGTTTGAAATATCCCCAAGTCTATCACTGAAAGCACCCTCTCTGCCCAAGTCCCAGCTCATCCACTCAGCTCCCAGCTACCTCAAGCCAGGGCATACCTCCCTCAGGGATGGAGCATAGCCTGAGTCATCTCAGTGGGATTAGAGGGGAGTGAGGGAATGAGGAGATGTGAGAGAATGCAGCAGATAAACAGTTTCATCCAGTCTGCCTTTGTCTACTCCTACTTTGCATTTTATTGTCTTGGAATTTCAAAAAATATATATTTTCAAACTGATCAAATTCCTTTTGTCTTTGTGGTTTCCTATTGATCAATGTGACAAATCTCAACTTGCAATTGTCAGGAATCTAACCCAGGTAACCTGTTTGGAAGACAGCTACACTAACCACGATAGCACCATCACCGTGCACTTTAACACAACACAGTCCCCAAACATGATTAAAGTCTTTTTAACTATGAAAAATCAAACAGTGTTCATGTTGATTCACTGAAGGTGATATTGGATCAGGTGACGATAGCTTATATGGAGAGGTAGATTTGAAGGAGCATCTGAAATCGGGGAGGGAGCTGGGTCATTGGGGGGGTACAGAGAGAGAGTCCAGAAATCCCTCTGGTTGGGCTTGGATTCCCCCGGCAACGCATCAGCTGGTTCATGGAAAGGAGCAAATAAAGAAACGGGATGACGTCAGAGAACTGGTTTAGTCCAGACTGCCTTCGCCTTCTCCTGCTTTGCATTTTATTGTTTTAGAATGCAAGCCACATGTATTCACAAACTGACCCAATTCCTTTGCTCTTTGGGTTTACTGTTGATCAATGAGAAAATCTAAAAGTGCAATTGCCAGGAACCAACACGAGGAATTGAATGGAAACAAAGTAAATTATTGTTCAAAATAAAGGTGCAAATAAAGACACAGAATCGTCACAATATTTTATTTCCTTTTTCAATAGGAAGCTTCTCGTTTTTAAAAAAACATGTTCAGATGTGTGGCTCAGAGAATTCAGTGGGGAAGAGTGGACATGGGCCTGTCGTTGCATTTCCCTCTCTGGCCTGCAGTGAACAATTACACCTTCCTCCACATCATTTATGTTTCTACCCACTTCACTCACTGAGAATGGTTTACTTGGGATGAATGTCGCTTTTGTGTATATTTGGTTTTGTTTTTGTTGTCCCACTTCCTACTAATTGTTGCTGATTACTAACAGCACTTTACACTGGCTTTACCCCTCCAGTCTCTATCATTTTGCCCCTCAGATGGAGTCATTCCTTGCCCATGAGGAAAGGAGTGTTATCATGTTGCTGCTCCTCCTTCTCCTTTCGGTCCATTCCTCGCGTGGACTCCTCGTTCCATTCTCTGCTGCACCTAATGTTGGCTCCCAGTTACTTGGATTGATTCACCAATTTAATTATTGTTCTAACTGGATATGTCATGGCATACTTTAACTGGTCTCTGAAATGTTTCTGTGTCACCAGATAAATAAGGGCATTTGTGCAGCAACTTAAGTTCCTCAGCATATATCCAATCTGAACAAAGAGACGATAAGAACCAGAATCCAAGGAATAACTAGCATTAAAGAATTCTAAAATATGCAACAACCAGAGAAGTATGAAGCTGGCAGATATGGCAAAGAGTAAAATCACAGAATTCTTCCTGCTCTCTACCTCTGGATCATTCTCTGTTTTTCTCTGACCTCTCAGTTCTTTCCGCACCTTAATGGCCTCAAAGATATGTCTGACAGTCAGAATGTTGATAAAGGGAATAAAGGTGAATGGGAACATTGGTGTTAAAAAAGTCTGAAAATATTTAAACCCTATCCACCGACCGTCATTATAATAACCAGGCCTGATATTACAGTACCATGGAACATTGTTGATAATCTTTCCAGGGTAATACACAAAGGAGTTGGGAATGTTCTTTAAACAAAAGAAGATGCAGATTGTTGCTAGAACCCTGGTTGCAGTTTTCCCTGTGCAATACTTAGTTTTCATCTCATGAAAACAAATGGCAACAAATCGATCAAAGGAAAAAGCAATGGTGAACCATACAGAACAATCAATGGTCAAGCGGTTGAGGGCATAGATAGCACGACAAACAGGAGTGATTTTCAGGATACACTGTGGACAATAATATTTTCGAAATTGGTGAAGGATGATATAAAACACAATGAACAGTAGATCTGACATTGTCATTGCCACCAGGTAGCGAGTGCTGCACACAGAAAGACCACATTTGCCCCGAGCTAAGATTACAATCATCACGAGACTAACTGTAAGAGAAAGGAAAAAATAGATTTGAAGTCACTAATGAAACATTCTCTGTGCGTGAGCCCAGTCTGTAAGTAATGACACAAAGATAATTGTTGTTCCATGTTATATGAAGTTTAAAGAATCTCTCTCAATGAATCATTTGCTCTTTTAAAGGACATAGGGAAGAACATGAGTGGCAGATTACTCACAGAAACACGGTCATATACTCAGGATGTTTTTGGGTCAGCAGCAGTCGATTTCGCCTGCTCCTCAGATGCAATCTTGCCTGCTGTGCCTTTTCCAGCACATCGTCCTATCAGCAGTCCCCATTATTTCCTAATTCCTAATGACCTGCTGAACCCACCCATTAGCTTGTTGTATCTGAGCTCCCATTTGGAGCAAACTGCCTGAACAAGATCCACCAACACAATCCCTTTCTATCAAGGAATGGGAAACACTAGGTGTCACTGCGAGGTGGGTTGTTACATAACCCATCTGACCGATAGCAGCCTGTGAACTACCACAGAGAGAGGGCGGTTTTCCGACCAGCCAGGGGCGGTGCTCAGCCAAAGTCCATCAATATGGCCTCAGTGTAAACCCATTCTGCACAGCATAGGGAAACACACAATGCTGCACATTACTGAGGAGCCTCCAAACTGACAAACTATTCACTTTACACTCAGTCAGTGAGGACACTAATGTCTGACATCATGATTTGCCTTGCTAAATGGAAATATAATAATTTATCAGTTATCTGTAGAAATAAGGATGATTCAATGCAATGGTTTATATAAGTTGTTCCAAAGCTTACCAGGAACACCGACAGCAACAAGGATGGTCTCGTACACTCTATTGATCCTTTCCCTGAGAAGATGCATTTCATTTTTTATGACACAACCTTTCCCTTCCTGCTGCTGGCAATCTGTTGGAATTAGAGAATTCTCTCAGAGATGGAGTTGACACAGTTCCAGAGAATTTATTTTATATTGTGTGGTATCTCCACTGGGAAACCGTGATTATATCTTCAAATTTTTTAACGCATTTTGAACAAACAAGTTATGACAGCAGGTTTATTTTAATGATGATAGCATTGAGAATAACAGCTATATTTGAATACCCCAAAGGCTGGATTGATCTGATCCTGTTAAGTCTCAAACATTCATGTTTTCAACTAACAATATTTGCAATATTTCACTCACTATCAATCCTATCAATATCTAAATACCTTTTCATATTCTTTTCAGTGATGATCTTCGTTCTGCTGAGGTTATTCAGTCGTTCAATGCCTCATGCTGTTGACGTTTTTGAGAGTTGTTCTCCTGCACACTGTTATCCCACAGCTTTCCTTGTTAATGCAACTGATTTGGGAAATTCTTTCTGTGAATGAGCACTCTAATACAGAACCTGAAGCTGATATTCACCACACCAACTGCTGGAACATCCACTCGGTCACATTTTCTCAAAACAAAGACAAAAATAATCAGATCCTTCAGTTCAAAACCATAGAATGATGACATCATACAGGATAGAGATGGCCCTTCACTCCGTCGAGTTTTTATCTCTAAACTCACACTCAAAGCTACTCAGGGCTGGACAATGGGAAGCCTTCAAACATGAGATAATCAGAGTCCAGAGACCGTATGTTCCTGTTTGGGTGAAAAGCAAGGCTGGTAGGTGCAGGGAATACTGGATGACTTGAGAAATTGAGGTTTTATTTGAGAAAAAGAAGGAAGCATATGTCAGGTATAGACAGCAGAAATCAAGTGAATCCTGAGAAGAGTATAAATGCAGTAGGAATATATTTAAGAGGAGAATCAGGAAGGCAAAAACGGAACATGAGATAACACTGGCAAATCGGGGTAATGAGAATCCAAACAGATTCAATAAATTCATTCAGGATAAAAGATTAACTGGGGAGAGAACAGTGCCTCTCAAAGATCAGCAAGACAGCCTATATGTGGAACCACAGGAGATGGGGAGATACTAAACAAGTATTTTGCATCAGTGTTTACTGTGGAGAAGGTCATGTAAGATATAGAATGTGGGGAAAGAGATGGCGACATCTTACAAAATGTTCATGTTACAGTGGACATCTCAAAATTCATAAAGATAGATAAATCCCAGGACCTGATCAGGTGTACCCTAGAAATCAGTGAGAAGCAAGTAAAGTGATTGCTGAGCCTCTTGCTGAGATATTTGTACCATCGATAGTCACAGGTGAGGCGCTGGAAGGCTGAATGTTGGCTAACAGGGTGCCACTATTTAAGAAAGGTGGTAAGGAAAAGCCAGGGATCTATAGACCAGTGAGCCTGATTGATGGTGGAAAAGTCGCTGGAGGTAATCCTAAAGGATAGGGTTTACATATATTTGGAAAGGCAAGGACTGTTCAGGGATAGTCAGCATGAGTCTGTGCGTGTGAAGAGGATTGATGAGGGCAGAGCACTGGCTGTGATCTACATGAACTTCAGTAAGGCATTCAACAAGGGTCTTTACGGTGGACTGGTTAGCAAGATTAGAGATCATGGAATGCAGGGAGAACTAGCTATTTGGATGCAGAACTGGCTCAAAGATAGAAGACAGAAATTGTTGATGGTGGGTTGCTTTACAGACTGGAGGCCTGTGATCCATGGTGTGCCACAAGGATCTTTGATGGGTCCATTGCTTTTCATCATGTTCCAGTGGACATCTCAAAATGCATAAAGATAGATAAATCCCAGGACCTGATAAGGGGTACCGTAGAAATCAGTGAGAAGCAAGTTGGGGTGGCATGGTGGCACAGTGGTTAGCACTGCTGTCTCACAGCACCAGAGATCCTGCCTCAAGCAACTGCCTGTGTGGAGTTTGCAAATTCTCCCCATGTCTACGGGGGTTTCCTCCGGGTGCTCCAGTTTCCTCCCACAGACCAAAAGATGTGTAGGTTAGGTGAATTGGCCACACAAAATTGCCCGTAGTGTTGGGTGAAGGGGTAAATGTCGGGGAATGCGTTTGGGTGGGTCGTTCTTCGGAGGGTGGGTGTCAACTTGTTGGGCCGAAGGGCCTGTTTCCACACTGTAAGGAATCTAATCTAATCATGAGTCGAATCATTTACATTAATGATTTGGATGTGAAAATAGCAGGTATTATTCGTAAGTTTTCAGATGACACCAAAATTGGAGGTTACCTCAGAGTACACAGAATCTTGTTCAGATGTGTCAATAGGCCAAGGAGTGGCAGATGGAGGTTAATTTAGATAACTGTGAGGTGCTATACTTTGAAAAGACAATTCAGAGCAGGAGTTGTACACTAATGGGTTTGTTGCTGAACCTCCTTCCAAGGCTCTAAAGGAGCCTTCCACATCCATCAATGTTTTACCTGCACATCCACCAATATCATTTATTGTATCCGTTGCTCCCGATGCAGACTCCTCTACATTGGGGAGACTGGACGCCTGCTAGCAGAGCACTTTAGGGAACATCTCCGGGACACCCGCACCAATCAACCACACCGCCCTGTGGCCCAACATTTCAACTTCCCCTCCCACTCTGCCACAGATATGGAGGTCTTGGGCCTCCTTCACCGCCGCTCCCTCACCACCAGACGCCTGGAGGAATAACACCTCATCTTCCGCCTCGGAACACTTCAACCCCATGGCATCAATGTGGACTTTAACAGTTTCCTCATTTCTCCTTCCCCCACCTCACAGCCCAGTTCCAAACTTTCAGCTCAGCACTGGCCTCATGACTTGTCCAACCTGCCTATCTTCTTTTCCACCTATCCACTCCACCCTCCCCCGCCCCCGACCTGTCACCTTCATCCCCTCCCCCACTCACCTATTGTACTCTATGCTATGTTCTCCCCACCCCCACCCTCCTCTCTTTTATCTCTCCATAAAACCCTTGTCAATTGTTTTTGAAACCGATGTGGTTCTCTAAAACCCTTTAAGGATTGGGGCTGTCCTTGTCTTATCTGGGCTACATTTGACTCCAGACCCACAGCAATTGATGCGGTTGGTGGAGGTCAGCCATCTAAGCTCCAGGGCCTCACAACAGGAGGTCCTCAAGATTGTGTCTTAGCCCTAACTATCTTTAGTGACTGTATAACTGACCTTCCCTCAGTCAGAATGTCATGAGTCCGAGGGTTCACTAATACCCACACAATATTCAGCAGCACTCTTTCCTCCTCAGATACTGAAGCACTCCATGTGGCTCTGCAGCAAGATCCTGGCAACTTCAGCTCCTCAGAAACAGGTACAGGGGAAAGGTAGATTACAGTCAGGAGACAGAAAGGAACAGGCAGACAATGCAGAGTTCCCCTGTGTCCGTTCACCTTAATAACAAGCATACTGTTTTGGATACTGCTGGGGAGGGACAACTTACCAGGGGTAAGCAAAGGGGCACAGGTCTCTGACACAGAATCTGTCCATGTTGCTCAGAAAGGAAGGATTAGAAAAAAGAAAATTGAGGGGGGACCTGATTGAGGGTATGAAGGGTATAGACAGGGTAGATAGAGATAAGCTTTTTCCCAGGGTGAAGGATTCAATAATGAGAGGTCACGCTTTGAAAGTTGAAGGTGAAAAGTTTAAGGGGGGATACACATGGCAAGTACTTTACACGGAAGATGGTAGGTGTCTGGAATGCATTGCCAGCAGAGGTAGTAGAGGCAGGTATATTAGATTCATTTAAGTTTCGACTGGACAGGTGCATGAGTAGGTGGGGAGCAGAGGAATACAGATACTTAGGAACTGGACGACAGGTTTAGACGGTAGGCTTGAGTTGGCTCAGGCTTGGAGGGTCGAAGAACCTGTTCTTGGGCTGTAAATGTTCTTGGCTCTTTGTTGTTTGAAGTGAATGAGGTGCAGAGCATGAGTAATTGGGGACTTCACTGTGAGGGGACAGATAGGAGATTCTGTGGAAACGAGAGAGAATCAGGGTTGATGTGCTGCCTCCCAAGTGCCAGGGTTCATGATGTCTCAGATCGTGTTTTCGGGATCCTTGAGGTGGAGGGGGAACAGCCCCAACTCATGGTCCACAGAGGCACCAATAACATGGGTAGGACAAGGGATGGGGTTTTAAAGCAGATATTCAGGGAGTTCGGGTGCAAGTTTAGAGCTGGAACAAACAGAGATGTCAACTCTAGTTTGTTACCTATGCCACATGCTGGCAAGGAATAGGGAGAGAGAAGAGTTGAACATGTGGCTACAAGGATGATGCAGGAGGGAGGGATTTAGATACCTGGATAATTGGGGCTTATTCTGGGGTAGGTGGGTCTTCTACAAACAGGATTGTCTACACCTGAACCAGAGAGGTACTCTAACCTGGGGGCAGGTTTGCTTATGCTCTTTGGGAGGGGTTAAACTAATTCAGCAGGAGATGGGAACCTGAATTGTAGCATCAGTGCACAGGAGTTTGAGAACAATGAGGTCCTGAATAGGGTTTCAAGGTCACGGGAGTGCAGCGGCAGACAGGAAGTTGGTTTCAAGTGTGTCTACTTCAACGCCAGGAGCATCCAGAATAAGGTGGGTGACCTGGCAGCATGGGCTGGGACTTCGATGTTGTGGCCATTTCAGAGACCTGGATCGAGAAGGGCCAGGAATGGTTATTACAAGTTCCGGGGTTTAGATGTTTCCGTTAGAACAGGGAAGGTGATAAAAGGGAAGGTGTGGCTCTGTTAGTCAAGGACAGTGTTATGTTGGCAGAAAGGACATTTGATGAGGTCTGGTCCACTGAGGTAGAATGGGCTGAGGTTAGAAAAAGGAAAGCAGAGGTCAAGCTTTTGGGAGTTTTCTGTAGGCTTCCAGAGATGTAGAGGAAAGGATTGCAAAGATGATTCTAGATAGGAGAGAAAGTAACAGGGTCGTTTTTCTGGGTCCCATTTACTTTCCAAATATTGACTAGAAACATTGTAGTTTGAGTACATTAGATGGGTCAGTTTTTGTCCAACGTGTGCAGGAGTATTTCCTGACACAGTATATAGACAGGCCAACAAGGGACGAGGCCACATTGGATTTGGTCCTGGGTCATGATCCCAGGCAGGTGTTTGATTTGCAGGTAGGTGAGCACTGTGGTGATAGTTACATTTACTTTCGTGATGGAAAGGGACAGGGATATATCGCAGGGAAAGTGATATTGTTGGGGGAAAGGCAATTATGCTGTGATTTGGCAAGATTTAGGATGCATAGAATGGATGAAACTGTAGAGGATGGGCACAATTGAAATGTGGAGTTTTTTCAAGGATCAGCTACAACATGCCCTTGATAAGTATGTACCTATCAGGCAGCGAGGAGGTGGTAGAACAAGGGAACCATGGTTTAGTAAAGAAGTTGTTAAGAGGAAGAAGGAAGCTTATGTGAAGATGAGACATGAAGATTCAGTTAGGTGCTTGAGAGTTACAAATTAGCCAGGAAGGACCAAAAGAGAAAGCAAAGAAGGGCCAGGATGGGACATGAGAAGTCTTTGGCAGGTCGCATCAATGAAAGCTTTCTATCAGTATATCAGGAATTTTAAAAATGACGAAAATAAGATTAGGACTAGTCAAGGACAATAATGGGAAGTTGTGTGTGAAGTCTGAGGAGATAGGACAGGCGCAAAATGAATATTTCACATTCGTATTCACACTGCAAAAAGACAATGTTGTCGAGGAGAATACTGAGATCCAGATTATTAGACAAGACGGGATTAAATTTCATAAGAGGAAGTGTTAGCAATTCTGGAAAGTGTGAAAATAGATAAGTCCCCTGGGTTGAAGGGGATTTATCCTTGAATTCTCTGGGAAGCCAGGGAGGAGATTGCAGAGACTTTGATCTTTATGTCATCATTATCTAAAGGAATGGTGCCAGAAGACTGGAGGACAGTAAAAGTTGTCCCCTTGTTCAAGAAGGGGAGTAGAGACAACTCTAGTAATTATAGACCAGTGAGCCTTACTTTGATTGTGGATAAAGTGTTGGAAAACGTTATAAGAGTTCAGAATCATCCTTCAATCATCCAGAAAGGATGAAGTTGATTAAGGCTAGTCAACATGGTTTTACCTCACAAACCAAGCAGCAGATGAGTTGGTCAATGTGGTGCAATATTGGTTTCAGTCAGGCTTTTGATAAGGGACTCCATGATCGGCTATTGCACAAAATACGGAGGCACGGAGACATGGGATTGAAGGTGATTTAGCTTTTTGCGTCAGAAATTGGTGAGCTGGAAGGGTGGTTGTTGATTGGAAATGTTTATCCTGGAGTTCAGTTACTAGTGGTATACCGCAAGGATCTGTTTTTCGTTCACTGGTGTTTGTCATTTTTATAAATGACTTGGATGAGGAAGTAGATGGATGGGTTCATTAAATTTGCGGATGACACCAGGTCAGTGGAGTTGTGGACAGTGCAGAAAGATGCTGCAGGTTACAAAGGGACAAAGATAAGCTGCAGAGCTGGGCTGAGAAGTGGCAAATGGAGATTAATGCAGAAAAGTGTGAGGTGATTCACTTTGGAAGGAGGATCAGGAATATGGAATACGGGGTTAAAGGCAAGATCCTTGGTGGTGTGTTGAGCATAGAGATCTCGGTGTCCATGTACATAGATCCCTGAAAGTTGCCACCCAGTTTGATAGGGTTGTTAAGAAAGCGCACAGTGTGTTAGCTTTTATTAGTAGAGGGATTGAGTTTCAGAGCCATGAGGTCATATTGCAGCTGTACAAAACTCTGGCGTGGCCGCACTTGGCTTATTGCGTACAGTTCTGGTCGCCGTAATAAAAGTAGAATGTGGAAACATTGGAAAGGATGCAGAGAAGATTTATCAGGATGTTGCCTGGTATGGAGAGGTGGTCTTATGAGGGAAGGCTGAGGGACTTGAGGCTGTTTTTGTTAGGGAGAAGAAGGTGACTGCATAGAGGCATACAAGATGATCAGAGGAGTAGATAGGGTGGACAGTGAGAGCCCATTTCCTTGAATGGAGATGGCTGGTACGAAGCGACAGAGCTTTACTGTCAGAGGTAGTTTCCTTACTCAGAGAGTAGTCGGGGCATGGAACGCCCGGCCTGCAACTGAAGTAGACTTGCCAACTTTAAAAACATTTCAATGGTCATTGGATAAACATATGGACGATAATGGAATGGTGTAGGTTAGATGGGCTTGAGATTAGTTTCACAGGTCGGCACAACATCGAGGGCTGTAGGGCCTGTACTGTGCTGTAATGTTCAATGATCTATGTTCCAGGCCTTGGCTGACAAATGACAATTAACATCCGTGCCACACAAATGCAAAACAATTATCACCTCCAAGAAGAGATCACATTGATAACGCCTTTTAACATTCAAGGCTTTTCTGTTGCTGAATCCCCCACAATCAACAACCTGGGGGTTCCCATTGAGCTGAAAATGAAATGGATTTATAATGTATGTACTGTGGCTATAAGAGCAGCTCAGGGGGCAGCAACACTGCAGTGAGGGGTGTACCTCATGGCTCCAAAAGCCTCTCCACCATCTCCAAGGCACACGTCAGGAGTATGATGGAATACTCCCCACTTGCCTGGATGGAAATATCTCCAAAATCCCTCAAGAAATGGGATCCCAGCATGACCAAGCAGCCATATAAAAGCACAATGTTGCAGACACTCAAAATCTGAAATGAAATCAGAAAGTGCTGGAGAAATTCAGCAAATCTGGCAACACCTTTGGAGAGATACATAAAGTTAAACTTTTGAGTCCAATATCACCCTTCTTCAGAACAGGCTGATCAGGAATCATGTCGGACTAGAAAGATTCATTCTCTTTCTCTCTTCACAGTCACACCAGGCCTGCTGAGTTTCTCCAACATTTTCTCTTTTATGATGAACTACCCAGTTTGATCGGCACCACATCTATGACCATACCTTCCTAAAGACAAAGGCAGTAGATGCATGAGAACACCATGACCTGCATGTTCCCTTCCAAGCCACTCACCATCCTGACTTGGGTATATATTCCTTCAGTAAAATCGCCATAGTCCCAGTGGACCACGGGGCTGCTCTCTCATTAGTGAGAAACGACTGGCCGTGAGTTTAACCTGAGGGTCACCGTGCCTCAGGGGAACGGTGAGGTTGGGAAGGTAGGGCCTTCATGATGGTCTCAGCCAGTGTGGGGATTGAACCTGTGGTTTTAACATAGAACATACTATAAAACAGCATAGTACAGGCCCTTCAGCCTTCGATGTTGTGCCGACCATTTATCTGACTGTATTGTTCTTTCTTCAATGTGCCTATCCATGAGTTGCTTAAATTGCACAAAATACAGAGACATGGGATTGAGGGTGTTTCAGCAGTTTGGATCAGAAGGTGGCTAGTTGAAAGAAGACAGAGGGTGGTGGCTGGTGGGAAATGTTCACCCTGGAGTTCGTTACTAGTGGTGTATCACAAGGATTTGTTTTGGGTCCACTGCTGTTTGTCATTTTTATACATGACCTAGATGAGGGTGTAGAAGGATGGGTTAGTACATTTGTGGATGACAACAAGTTCGGTGGAGTTGTGGATAGTGCTGAAGGATGTTGCAGTCTACAGAGGGACATAGATCAGTTGCAGAGCTGGACTGAGAGGTGCAAATGGAAGTTAATGTGGAAAAGTGTGAGGTGATTCACTTTGGAAGGAGGAACAAAAATACAGAGAACTGGGCTAATGGTAAGGTTCTTGGTAGTGTAGATAAGCAGAGAGATCTCGGCGTCCAGGTACATAGATCCCTGAAAGTTGCCACCCAGTTTGATAAGGTTGAGGCTCTTTTCATTCGAGAGAAGAAGGCTGAGAGGTGCCGTAATTGTGAGATACAGATTATCACAGAATTAGATAGGGTGGACAGTGAGAGCTTTTTCTTCGGATGGTGATGGTTAGCACAAGGAGACATAGCTTTAAATTGAGGGATGATAGATATAGGACAGATGTTAGAGGTAGTTTCTTTACACAGAGTGTATTAGGGGCATGGAACGCACTGCCTGCAATTGTCGTAGACACCGACTTTCAGGGCATTTAAATGGTCATTGGATAGTCATTTGGACAAAAATGGAATAGTGTAGGATAAATGGGCTTCAGATTAGTTACACAGGTCGGCACAACATCAACGGCCGAAGGCTGTACTGCGCTGTCATGTTTATTTTCTATGTTCTCATTGTTCCTAATCTATC
Organism: Chiloscyllium punctatum; assembly: GCF_047496795.1. NCBI lineage: Eukaryota > Metazoa > Chordata > Chondrichthyes > Orectolobiformes > Hemiscylliidae > Chiloscyllium > Chiloscyllium punctatum. Next base: position 5,663,414 of record NC_092755.1, read on the forward strand.
TGACTCTGCCGCCACTGCTGGTAGTGCATTCCACACACCCACCATTGTGTGTGTTAAGGACCTACATTTGACATCTCCCCGAAAAGTTCCTCGAATCACTTTAATACGATATCCCCCCGCCTCATGATGACCATTTCCACCCAGGGAAAAAAATCTCTGTCTATTCCCTCTATCTGTGTGTCTCATCACTTTGTACACCTCCATCATGTCAGCTCTCATCCTTCTTCACTCCAGTGAGAAATACACTCGATCCCTCAACTTTTCTTCAGAAGACATGCCCTCCAGTCCAGGCAGCGCCCTCTCTAAAGCTCCCACATCCTTCCTATAATGAGGCAACCAGAACTGAGCACAACATTCCAAGTGTGGTCTCAGCAGGGCTCTGTCGAGTTGCAGCATAACCTCGTGGCTCTTAGACTCCATCCCTCTGCTAATGAAAGCAAACACGCTATAAGGTGCCTCAACGAATTTGGGGGGCACTGGGTGACTTTGAGGGATCAATACGCATGGACCCCAAGATCCCACTGTTCCTCCACACTGCCAAGAATGCTGCCTTTAACCCTGCATTCTGCATTTCAAGTTGACCTTCCAAACTGAATCACTTCATGCTTTTCCAGGGTGAACTCCATCTGACATTTATCAGCTCAGTTCTGCATCCTGTCAATGTTCTGTTGCAACCTAGGGCAGTCCTCCACACTATCCACCACTCCACCAACCTTCATGTCATTGGCAAACTTACTAACCCAACCTTCCACTTCCTCATGCAGGTCATTTATAAAAATACACAGCAAGCAGAGGTCCCAGAACCGATCACTGCGGAACATCACTGGTCACCAAGCTCCAGGCTGAATTCTTCCCATCTACTCCTCGCCTCTGTCTTCTATGGACAAGCCTACTCTGTGTCCAGACAGTCAAATTTCACAGTATCCCTTGCCTCCTTACTTTCTGAATGAGCCTCCCATGGGCAACCTTATCAAATGCCTTGCTAAAAATCCATGTGCACCACATCCACTGCTCTACCGTCCTCAGTGCATTTTGTCACATCCTCAAAGGATTCAATAAGGTTTGTGAGGCATGATCTGCCCTCACAAAGCCATGCTGACTATCTCTAGCCAAGCTATGGTTTTCCAATTAATCATAAATCCTGTGTCTCAGAATCCTCTCCAATAGGTTGCCCAACACATGAGTAAAACTGACTGGTCTGTAATTCCTAAGATTACCCTATTCCCTATCATGAATAAGGGAATAATATTTGCCACCCTCCAATTATTTGGCGCTACTCCAGTGGACAATGAACACACAAAGATCATTGTCAAAGGCGCAGCAATCTCTTCCCTCGCTTCCTGCAGTAACCTTGCTTATATTCCTTCCTGCCCAGGGGAGTTAGCCATCCTTAAAACATTCAGCGCATCCTCCTTTTTAACATCAGTCTGTTTGAGCATGTCAGCCTGTTTTATGCTGTCCTCACAAACATCAAGTTCCCTCTCAGTGAATTTTGAAGCAAAGTATTCATTGAGGACCAACACTACCTCCTCCTCCGACTCCTGGCACAAGTTCCCTCCATTGTTCCTGATTGGCCCTACCCTCACTCTGACCATCCTCTTGTTCCTCACATCAATGTAGAATGCCTTGGGGCTTTCTTTCATCCGACCTCCTTAAGGCTTTACATGCACCCTCCTAGATCTCCTAAGTCCATTCTTCAGTTCCTTCCCAGCGACCTTGTAACCCTCTAGAGCCCTGTCTGATGCTTGCCCCCCCCAACCTTATGTAAGCTTCCTTCTTCCTCTTGACTGGATGTTCCACATCCCTTGTCACCCAAGGTTCTTTCACCCCAGCATCCATTTCATTACCTCAGTGGGACAAACCTGTCCTCCTAAACAACCTTCACATTTCTGTCGTGCATTTCCCTGAGAACATCTGTTCCCAATTTAGATGCCCCAGTTCCTGCCTAATTCCCCCTCCCCCAATTAAATACTTTCCCAGACCATATGCTCCTATCCCTCTCCATGAATACAGTGAAGGTCATGGAGTTATGATCATTATCACCAAAATGCTCTCCTACAGAGAGATCTGACACCTGGCCTGGTTCGTTGCCAAGCACCAAATCCAACATTGGATGTTGGTATCACTCTACATCACAAACCAGCCGTCCAGCCACCAGTGCTGCCGGGGCTCAGTTAGCACAGTTGGCTGGATGACTGATGTGAGATGCAGAGAGGTGAGGTGGTACTTCGGTTAAACTCACCATCAGTTGTCTCTCGACCTCTCTCCAAGACAGAACAGCCTTTTGAATTGTGCAATTCCTTCGGTATCCCTCTGTCACAATCCTAGAGAGAAGGCTGAGAGGCGACTTAATTGAGACATACAAGATAATCAGGGGATCAATAGGGTGGACAGTGAGAGCCTTTTCCCCCAGATGGTGATGGCTTGCACGAAAGGACATAGCTTTAAATTGAGGGGTGATAGATATCGGACAGATGTCAGAGTAGTTGGGGCATGGAACACCCTGCCTACAACAGTTGGAGACTCAACAACTTGAAGGGAATTTGAATGGTGATTGGATAAACATATGGATGAAAATGGAATAGTGTCAGATCGATGGGCTTCAGATTGTTCCACAGGTCAGCGCAACATCTCGGGCCGAAGGACCTGTACTGTGCTATGTTCTATTTTAGTGACCAGTTGATCACGAAAAGGCTGAAGGGTGAGAGCAAAGGAGAGACCTAGAGACCCAGAGATGGAGAGCAGAAGGAAGGCTGTGATTCTGCTCTTCACCATCTCTGGGAGCTTCACCCTCCCGTGGTTCTTCAATATTGTAGATTTCTGATATTATGTCATTCGAGGCATCAATACTGATGATTACCCACAGTTTCTGTTAGTGTTCAGTGTTGTTGGTTACATGATGCAAAGTTTTACGTTGTTGTACAAACAGATTTATTTATGCAGCAACATTGTCTACGTTCAGTGGGAAGATCAGGAACACAGTAAAAACTCTGGCTACACAAATTCATTACGTTCTGATTAAACAAAACTCCTCATTGAAGCCAAAGGGACGGTCCCATTGTTCCCAGACTGTGGAATGATATTTTTCATTGACCCGTGGGATATGGGCAGCACTGCCTGGGCCAGTGTTTTTTCACCGTCCCCTGTTGCTTCTTGAGAAGGAGATGGTGAGCTGTCTTGAACTCACTGTACTCCTTGTGATGTAGGTAGACCCACAATGTGCCCCATAGGGAGGGAATTCAAGGATTTTGACCCAATGACACTAAAGGAACAGCGATATGTTTCCAAGTCAGAATTGAGAGTGGTCTGGAGGGGGACTTGTAGGGGGTGGTATTTCCATGTATCTGCTGCCCTTTTCCTTCCAGATGAAAGTGATCCAGTGGAGAGCTGACTGACCCCACTGTGTCTGGGTCACTGATGTACGGGCAGCAGACTGACCCCACTGTGTCTCCATCACTGACCCAGTGGAGAGCAGACTGACCCCACTGTGTCTCTGTCACTGGCCCAGTGGAGAGCAGACTGACCCCACTGTGTCAGGGTCACTGATGTAGGGGGAGCAGACTGACCCCACTGTGTCTTATCACTGACCCAGTGGAGAGCAGACTGACCCCACTGTGTCAGGGTCACTGATGTAGGGGGAGCAGACTGACCCCACTGTGTCTCTGTCACTGAGCCAGAGGAGAGCAGACTGACCCCACTGTGTCTCTGTCTCTGACCCAGGGGAGAGCAGACTGACCCCACTGTGTGTCTGTCACTGATCTAAGGGAGAGAGCAGACTGACCCCACTGTGTCTCTGTCACTGACCTAGGGGTAGCAGACTGACCCAACTGTGACTGTGTCACTGACCCCAGGGAGGGAAGGCTGACCCCACAGTGTCTGTATCACTGACTCCACTGTGTCTGTATCACTGACCCCAGGGAGGGAACGCTGACCCCACTGTGTCGGTATTACTGACTCCAAGGAGGGAAGGCTGACCCCATTGTGTCTGTGTCCCTGACCCCAGAGAGGGAAGGCTGACCCCACTGTGTCTGTATCACTGACCCCAGGGAGGGAAGGCTGACCCCACTGTCTCTGTATCACGGACCCGAGGGAGGAAGGCTGACCCCACTGTGTCTGTGTCCCTGACCCCACTGTGTCGGTATCACTGACTCCATGGAGAGCAGACCCTTGTCCCTTTAAGGAGGATGTGTTCTGTTTCTCTTGATGAGGGATGTTATCAACCAAGTTGTATGTTCCATGGAAAGCAGAGTAAATAACTTTGGGTTTTCTTAAATTATGACCAAAACAGCATGAGGAAGTGGAGTCTGGCTCTCACCGATCCAGGGGCTCAGTGCTGCTTTCAGTTACTGAAGTTGCAGTATTTGGTGTTGAAGCTATTAGTCACAGCTGTCACCTCTCTGCTGTAGGAAAAAAGGTTGAACTCTCTCTCTGCTGTGAGATTGTTTGTTTTGGTGTTCCCATCTTTTGGATTGGAGGAGATAGTAAGTGAGGGAAGTCTGTTTTGCTGAATTTGCCTTTACTAAGGATCTGTTTATAGGATGTGACTGTATTGGAACAGTTGATGGGTAGAATTAAATAATATATTATTTTGTTCCGTATTCCGACAGGATCGAGTTGTTTTTTTTCATAATTCTTACACCACAATTAAAATGCAAACTAAGTGTTTTGTGTAAAGCTCAACATTCTGACCAATCGAATTCCATCCAGAACAGAACACTCTAGAACTGTCCATGATGCTGCCAGCGATGTCTAAGGTTCGACATGACCATTTTCAAACTCACTTGAAATATTAGCCAACAGAGTTCTGTAAATTCTAGAAGAGATGGGAGTGCATTGGAGCGGGTGCAGAGGAGAATGACCAGGACGTTCCATGGGCTTGGAGAGTTTTAGTTCTGAAGAGAGTTTGGACAGACTGGGATTGTTTTCATGAAAGCAGAGGTGATGGAGAGAAGACATGACTGAGATATATAAAACTGTGATAGCCATAGGGTATACAGGAAGAGAACATTTCCCATGGACGGGGCGATTAAGGACCGGGGCATAGATTTCAGTGAAGGAAACTGAACTCTTTAGTTGAAGGAGGAGGAGAGTGTCAACAACTAAATGGCTGGAGGATAAGAGAAAGAACGTTACGTGGGCGTCTGGAAAGCGCAGCCTAAATGAGTGGTAGAGGTGTAAACCCTGAAGACAATTCGGAATTCTCTGACTGATATTTTGAAATGCCACAGTGGACAAGGCTGCAGACTGATGTAGACAGTGAAGCAAGAGGATCTGACAGATAAGGAGTGAAACCCACACCTCTCTGTATAGTGGGCCCAGACCCATACCCTCCCTGGTCTCACCCCTCCATCTCCCTTCAAACTGCTCCATCATCAGTCAGCTGTTTGGGTTTCTTCACTGAGCATGCCCAGTACACTGCAGGGAACAAAGAATGATTCATCCCCAGATGCTGCTGTACAGATTGTGTGTGTCTCAGAGTCAGCTCTGAGACATCTCCTGGGCAGTCTCAATCTGTATCTGTGTGTCTCTGACTCCGTGTCATTGAGCATCATCCGTACACCCTAATGTCTATGTCTAGAACTGTTTGGTATATTCTGGAATATGAACACACTGTAACCTGATAAAGGTGAGGGTTTCGGTCCTCCCAGGCTTACTCCCTGTTTGATCGTAGTGAGGGCACTTGAACTGGACAGGTCAAAGTGTGACCTCACAGAACAAGTGTGACCTCACCGTGTACATCACAGAGAGAGTCCTGACATCACAACTGGTTTGTGTACTGGCTTCAACTGAGACTCGAGGCTGTGTCAGGAAACACAGGGAAGGCTAGGTCACTGCACTGACCGTGTCTCGGGCTGATCTATCTGGGAGTGAATGTGATCAGAGAGATGATCAAAACTGCTGGACATTACAAAGAGAAAACAAAGCTTTGTAAACACCATCAGCAATCTGATCAGGCAGAAGATGGGGAAGTTTGAAAGACTTTTTTTAGATATTACATTAGATTCCGTACAGGGTGGAAACAGGCATTTTGGCCCAACAAGTCCACACCGACCCTCCAGAGAGTAACCCACCCAGTCTCATTTCCCTCTGACTAATGTACCGAACACTACAGGCAATTTAGCATGGCCAATTCATCTGACCAGACATCTTTGGACTGTGGGAGGAAACCGGAGCACCCGAAGTAAACCCACACAGACACTGGGAGAACGTGCAAACTCCACACAGTCGCTCGAGGCTGGAATGGAACCTGGGACTTGGTGCTGTGAGGCAGCAGTGCTGACCACTGAGTCACCATGCCGCCCTAAAAAAGGTTAGTGTAAAATTCTTCCTCTTGCACAAACTGTTGATTTGGGGGTAACTGGGGAGTAATGCTCTGGAGATTTATTCTGAGAAAGTTTCGGGCTTATTGAAACCGGTGAGATACACAGAATGTTCTTAATGAGGGACAGAAACTATCCCAAAAGTCACCCTTCTCCTCGGACCTAGGCCAATCCCTCTGTTCATCCTTTTGAAAAGCATTAAGGGTGGTAAAAATTGTTCAGTGTAGAACTGATGTGCCAACAGTTTGAGGAGAGCCCAGAGTCAATGCATGTGACTGGGAGGAAGACGGGTTCAGAAATTGAGATTGATTGAAGTGGAGCTCCCTGTGAGAGAATAGGGTGGGAGAGGAGTTTGATGGTGAGGATTAGAGGGTAAGGCATTGTGGAGAGATGATAGTTATGATTTGGAGATGCCGGTGTTGGACTGGGGTGTACAAAGTTAAAGGTCTCACAACACCAGGTTAGAGTCCAATAGGTTTAATTGGAAGCACACTAGCTTTCGGAGCGACGCTCCTTCATCAGGTGATTGTCCTGATGAAGGAGCGTCGCACCGAAAGCTAGTGTGCTTCCAGTTAAACCTGTTGGACTCTAACCTGGTGTTGTGTGATTTTTAACTTTGGAGAGATGATGCCCTGCTTCACACCATCGTTGCCCTCAATTCCACCAACATTGCCAAGGGTGCCAATCTCAGGAGCTTGCAGAGATGCGAACAATGCTCAGCATGTGGCCATGGTGCCCAATACTCCTCATTAGATTTAAAAAAGATGTTTGATCTTAATCTTGAGATTTGTTATTTAGTTGGATGGAAGTCGCCATGGATTTGAAAATCTGCACTCTCTCTTGTATCTCATGCTGCTGACATGATTTGGAGATGCCGGTGTTGGATTGGGGTGGGGTGGACAAAATTATAAATCGCATAACACCAGTTTATAGTCCAATAGGTTTATTTGGAAGCACGAGCTTTCGAAGCACTGTTCCTGATCAGGTGGTTGTGATAAAGGAGCAGCAGTTCAAAAGCTAGTGCTTCCAAACAATTCTGTTGGACTATAACCTGGTGTAGTGTGATTTTTAACTTCTTGCAGACACATTTCATAGTCAAAGAACAAAGAAAATTTACAGCCCAGGAACAGGCCCTTCGGCCCTGCAAGCCTGAGCCAATACAAATCTACTGTCTAAACCTGTCGCCCAATTGATAAGCATCTGTATCCCTCTGCTCCCCACCTACTCATGCATCTGTCCAGATGCATCTTAAATGAATCTATCGTGCCTGCATCTACCATCTCTGCTGGCAATGCATTCCAGACACCCACCACCCTGTGTGTGAGGTACTTGCCATGTGTATCCCCATTAAACTTTTCACCTCTCACCCTCTAATCGTGACCTCGTATTATTGAATCCTTCACCCTGGGTAAAACTTATCTCTATCCACCCTGTCTATATCCTTCATGAATTTGTAAACGTCAATCAGGCCCCCACCCAATCTCCTTTTCTCGAATGAAAATAAACCTAACCTACTCAACGTTCCTTCATAGCTAGCACCTTCCATATCAGGCAACATCCTCGTAAACCTTCTCTGCACCCTCTCCAAAGCATCCACATCCTTTTGGTAATGTGGCGCCCAGAACTGTACACAGTATTCTAAATGCGGCCGAACCAATGTCTTGTACAATTTTAACATGACTTGCCAGTTCTTGTACTCAATACCCCGTCCGATGAAGGCAAACATACCATATGCCTTCTTAACCACTCTATCCACCTGTGCAGCAACCTTCAGGGTACAATGGACCTGCACTCCGAGATCTCTCTGTTCATCAACTTTTCCTAAGGCTCTTCCATTCATTGTATAATTCGTTCTAGAATTAGTGTTGCCAAAATGCATCACCTCTGGATTGAACTCCATCTGCCACTTTTCCGCCCAACTCTCCAGTCTGTCTATATTCTCCTGTATTCTTTGACATTCTCTTATGCTTTCTGCTACTCCACCAATCTTCGTGCCATATGCAAACTTGCTGATCATACCAACAATTCCCTCTTCCAGATCATTTATGTATATTACAAGCAACAGTGGCCCCAACACTGACCCCTGTGGAACACCACTGGTCACCTTTCTCCATTTCGGGAAACTCCCTTAAACTACTACACTCTGTCTCCTGTTGCTCAACCAGTTCTTTATCCACTTAGCTAGAACACCCTGCACACCATGTGACTTCACTTTCTCTTTTCGTTTACCATGAGAAACCTTACCAAATACCTTACTAAACTGCATGTATATGACATCAACAGCCCTCCCTTCATCTAACAACATCCCTCGCACAAAATCATGTTGCCTATCACTGATAAGCCTATTCTTTTCTATGTATATATAGATCCTATCCCTCAGCACCTTCTCCAGCAACGTTCCCACCACTGATGTCAGGCTCACTGGTCTGTAGTTACCTGGAATATCCCTTCTATCTTTCTTGTACAGGAGGACAACTTGAGCAACCTCTCAGTCCTCTGGCACCTCACCTGTGTTTAAGGATCCTACAAAGATATCTGTCAGGCCCCTGATATTCCCTGTCTCACCTCCCTCAGCAATGTGGGATAAATCCCATCTGGTCCTGGGGATTTGTCCACCTTACTAACCTCTAGCCTACCCAACACATCTTCCCTACTTATGTCAACGTGATCCAGACTAATCAAACATCCATCTCTCATCTCAACATTCATCATATCCCTCTCCTCAGTGAACATTGATGTAAAGTAATCATTCAGAATCTCACCCATTCTCTCAGGTTCGACAAATAGCCTTCCTTCATTATCTTTTAGTGGATCAATCCTTTCTCTAGTTAACCACTTGCTTTTCATATAAGAATAAAATGCTTTGGTATTCTCTTTAATTCTGCTCGCTAAAGCTATTTCATGACCCTTTTTATCCCGCTTGATTCCTCGTTTAAGACTGGCCGTACTCTTCCGATATTCTTCCAGGGCCCGTTCTGTTCTTAGCTGCCTAGACCTTATGTGCGCTTCTCTTTTCCTTTTGGCTAGTCGTACAATTTCTCCTGTCATCCACGGTTCACCAATCTTGCCCTTCCTATCCTTTGCCTTCAACAGGACATGCCTATCCTGCATTATCTTTAACCTCTCTTTGAAAGCCTTCCACATCTCAAATGTGGACTTCTCTTCAAATAGCTGTGTCCAGTCCATATTTCCCACTCCTGCCTAATTTTGAGAATATTGGCCTTGGCCCAGTTTAGTACTCATCCCTTAGGACCACTCTCATCTTTATCTACGAGCATTCTAAAACGTACAGAATTGTGGTCACTGTTCCCAAAGAAATTCCACCCCCCCACAACTTCTACTACCTGGCCTGGCTTGTTGCCCAGTACCAGGTCCAATATGACCCCTTCCCTCATTGGACTATTGACATACTGCTCTAGAAAACTCTCCTGGACGCTTTGTACAAATTCTACGCCATCCAGACGTCTGACGCTAAGTGTGTCTCAGTTAATGTTGGGAAACTTAAAATCTCCCATCACTCCTACCCTACTGCCTCTACATCTTTCCATAATCTGTTTACCTATTTGTTTTCTACCTCATGCTCACTGTTGGGAGGCCTGTAATACAGCCCCAACAATGTAACTGCACCCTTCTTATTTCTCAGCTCCACCCGTCGTGCCTCACGACTCAAGCCCTCCATAGTGTCCTCCTTTAGCACTGCCGTGGTATCATCCCTGATCAACAATGCAACTCCATCCCACCCCCACTCTGACTTCCCTCGCTGTCTTGTCTGAAGCATCTATATCCTGGAACATGCCAATCATGCCCTTCCTTCAAACAAGTATCTGTGATCACAATAACGTCAACTCCCAGGCTCCAATCCAAGCCCTTAAGTTCATCTGCCTTATACACTAGACTCCTTGAATTAAAGTAGATGCATTTCAGGCCACCAGTTTTTTTGCATTCTTCTGGTCTCTGCCTACTCTTCCCTTTATTAATGCTATCTTCATTATTCTTACCATCTCCAGTCTCCACCTTGTTGCCTACTTGTTTTCTCTTCTGGTTCCCAGCCCCCTGCCACATTCGTTTAAAATCTCCCCAACAGCAGTAGCAAAACTACTCCCAAGGACATTGGTTCCACTCTGGTTCAGACGTAGACCGTCCATTTTGTAATAGTCCCAACCTGCCCAGAACCGGTCCCAATGTCCAACAAATCTGAACCCTTCCTTCCTACACCATCCCTCTAGCCACGTGTTCATCCTGCCTATTTTTTTCATTTCTATGCTGCCTAGCACATGGCACTGATAGTAATCCCGAGATCACTACCTTTGAGGTCCTTCTCTTTAACTTCTCTCCTAGCTCCCTGAATTCTGCTTTCGGGACCTCATGTTGTTTTTTTAATTATATCATTGGTGCTTGTATGCACCAAGACAACTGCCTGTTCACCCTCCCCTTTTAGAATGCTCTGCAGCCAATCAGTGACATCCCTGACCCAAGCACCTCGGAGGCAATATACCTTCCAGGAGTTCCGTGTTTGGCCACAGAACCGCCGATCTACTACCCCCACAATAGAATCTCCTATGACTATGGCCCTATGATTCTTTTTCCGGCCATTCTGAACAGCAGTACCCACCACGGTGCCGTGATCCTGGCAACTGCCTGGTCAGCCATCTCCCTATAGTTTCCAAAACGGTATGGCTGCTTTGGAGGGAGATGACCGCAGGGGACACTTGCACTGCCTTCCTACTCTTTTTCTGCCTTTTGGTCACCCATTCACTGTCTCCCTCAGCAATCCTAATCTGCGTGTGACCAGTTCACTAAACGTGCTATCCACGACCTCCCCACCACCACAGTGAATCCATCCGCAGCTCCAGAGCCATTATACGGTCAAACAAGAATTGCAGCTGGACATACTTCTTGTAAGTGTAAGGGTCAGGAACATCAGACACGTCCCTGAGCTCCCACATCAAGCAAGAGGCACAGGTCCTGGGTCTGAGGTCCCCTGCCATTGTAGGCTTAGCTTTATATCAACTAACCAAAACCAAACAATGCACTTGAATACATGAAAAAGAAAGATAAAAAAAAGCTTTATATTACAGAATCTTTTTCTTCCGGTTCGAGGGGGGGGGGCGGGGGTGGTGGGGGGATGTGCAGGAGGGAGATACTATACGTGTAGTATCTCGGGTGCAGCCACTGCCCAAATATAAATTAAGCCCTTACCTTCCCAGCAGCCCTTGCTTCACTCCACCTTCTCTACTCGCCGCTCTGTCAAAATGGAGGCACAGCCAACCCCATTTTCATCTGTCGCCCAGTGATCAGCTTTTCCTTTCTCCCTGCCTCACAATTATCGGTCCCCTTTATCTGTTTGTCTGCTCTTCTGTCTCTTTCTGGGCTCCATCTCCACCTATTGCAGCAGTGAGATGCCTAACCCCCTCCCCCCCCCCCCACTCCATCTGCACCTTTTCCTAGCTCCTTTCAGTTACGATGAAGGATTACTGCATCTGAAACGTTAACTCTGCTTTCACTCCACAGAATCTGCCAAACCTGCTGAGTTTCTCAAGCGATTTCTCTTTTCATTCACATTCACATCCAGACGACGTTCCCAAGGTGGGACCGAACTTCCTGTTGGCTATAAGCTCGAGATGGACTATGAGTTATAAAGTAATCTCACAACTAACAGCAGGGCAATTCCAAACGACTCTTTCAAACATACTGCAGCCTTAGTGCACCACCACTTCCCAGACAATGCTGAAAAGAGAGAAAGAAAGAACATAATAAGAATGGGCCATAAAAAGTGAATTTCACCAATCACAGTCTCGATTAGATTACTGTGAGAAACAAAGCCCACTCACTTCAATAATTTCAGTCCGAGACAAGATCTGAATCAGTAGTGCCATTTATTTTACACTTGCAAGTGGGTGTAATGTCCAGTGCCTATAAGGTAGAGGACATACACACACCAAATTCAATTCATACACAACATTTATATGATTTGATGTCTATTGTTTTACACAGCTCCCTCCCCTGTTTACATCGTCCACTTCCCTAAGACCGGCCCCCATTACCCCTGTTTATCTCTTGCCTTATCTGTGACAAAATGCTTATTTCTGGTCTCACAAGGCTGTTTGACCTCATCCTGCTGTAGGTCATTGTTAGGCATATTCTTTCTTCATCATTATCTACCCCCTTCATCTGTGTCTTTCCCGAGGCCGTTCTGATCCCTATGACCCTTTTAATTGGGGTTTGTTCCTATGTTTTTGTAAAAGTGGGAAGCACATGTTTATATCTACTGTTTGTACAGGCGTATCTAACTTAACTTCATCCCCTCACAACATCTTATCTACTTGCCCATAATGTCTACCTTCTGACATACAGTTTTAGCTAATACAAAAACAATTATATATTTCCTCCACATCGTTTCCATTCTTGTTGACTCAGCTCTTGGCTAAAACAATTACACACTGGTGTGAGTTCATTTTACTTTGTAAGATGGAATTGCATAATTGCAGAAGTAACATTAATTTACCTCTCTCCCACAATTTCCCCCTTTTCTTTAATTACCATTTGTTATCTTCTGCATTTTTCCTTTAGGGGCACCTGTTTCATCAAGGCTGTTTCAATCAGTCTTTGGGAGAGCCCTTGTATACAGGGTATGATCATTTTTATTAATTGTTACCCACCAAAAGAGAGCTGACACAAAGCCTGCTGCAATCTGGTTACAAGCCTTGAATTCATCAGGTACCCCCCTAGGGACTCCTACCGAATCGAGATAAATCCTGTCATCGAAAGAAGTGTCTAACAGTAATCTCTTACCCCTTCCCTTTTTCCCTCCTATCTTTTCCTTCTCAAATGCCAGGGTAAATGGAATTGCCAATTGTACAACTGCACATATCCCTCTCCAATCCGGAGGGAGGGTGGGTCTCTGTATTTTGCCTCCACAGTCCCACCACAGATCCGCTCGGGGAACCTTTAATGCTGAGTAGTTCCCTCCCTTCTCCATTTCGGTTACATTCTTAATTTCTGTACATAATTTCAGCTCCCCCAAATCTTTCGACTGACTTGTACCTTGTCTACACACACGATGTGTGATTTCCAACTGCGGCAGAAAACGGGGGGGAACTTTTACATCTTTCTTCTCCAAGGGAGGGAACATCAGAGATAGGGAGGTACAATTCCTATCATTCCATGCAGTCTCATCCTGGTACAGGGCTATCATACATTTCATGCCCTTCCTGTCTCGCTTCCACCCAAGCAGAAAGGGAACCCCCTGGGTCACTGTCCGACCGGAGGCACATGCATAGCAATTGCTCTTGTTCAGACTTTTCACAGTATACTTTACCCATTCAAACCAGGCATTTGCATCCCCATACCCAGTTTCTATTTCAATGGTCTGTTTCAAGTCCTTTACCTCTATAAATTTTACTACTTTAGGATCAGCGGGAGGGGTGAAAGATTGTATCTTATTACCCAGTAGTTCTACCCGTTTTCCCTGTCCTACACTAATTCAAAAACAATAGCCCAAGAAATCCTTCCCATTTGCTTTCATTTCTATCCCAAATATTTCATTTCATTGTATCTCATAGGTGCCCCCCCCCGCCCACCAGGATTGTTTCGTGCCATGTGGTTTTCCTTATCGTTAGGTATATTGGGTTACACTTTTTATCAGGACAATCACGAGCTGGTCGGAAGGGGGCCTGGTGTACTGTGACGAGACCATTATACTAAGTACCATCCCCAAGGCTATCCCCATAGGACTTAAGATGTATCTCAGAGCTGCGGTACTGTCTCTGATTATCTACATCCCCAAAATTTACTAAGCTGCATACATCAGCGTCTATTACTTGTGGATTATCAGACTTGGGGACCGTTAATAATACATATGAAAATGATATTTGACAAAATCCCAATACTAAAAGGGCTAGCATCATATCTCCAGCAGCATTCCCAGTATTCTAACCATCACGCTGAATATACAATCTTACAGAAATAATCCCGCGCTCGCATCGCCACTGTATAATCAGTTACTCAAAGTCTCTTTAGCCTGAGTTTCAGCGAATCTTGCGTTGATTCGGCTGTCCAGACTTCTTCCTCAACTGGAGGGTCCACTGGCCCTTTGATCCGAGTGTAGTGAGTCCAGCCTTTCTCTGCTGTCCTTATCGCTGTTTCAGGGGTCAAAAGAGCCTGGTACGGCCCTTCCCAGTCCGGCTGCAATTTAGTCTCTGTCCATGATTTACTAAGATTCAATCTCCCGGCCGGATGGGATGAATGGTGCATTCAAGGGGTGGAGTCTGTGCCAATAAACCCTGTTTCCTGAGGAAAGACAAAGAGGAGGACAAGCCCAGTATATACTTCTTTAAAAACAAATCTTTAGTTTCGGGACTTGGCAATTCTCCATTCGTTCCCAAGTAAGGTAATCCAAATAAGATTTCATAGGGGGATAGTCCCAAATCTTTCCTTGGGGCTGTTCGTACTCGCAAGAGAGCTATAGGTAAACATTTGGTCCAAGGGAGTCTGGTTCCTATTATCAATTTAGAGAGCTGTCGTTTGAGTGTTTGGTTCATTCTCTCAACCTTTCCTGATGATGGCGGGTGCCATTGAGTATGGAACTCCCAGGAAATTCCCAACCCTTTCATTACCCCCTGTAACACTTTCGAGGTAAAGTGAGTTCCTTGGTCGGAATCAATATGGTTCACGAGCCCATATCGGGGAATTATGTGCTCCAATATTGTTTTGGACACTCCACTCGCAGTGGCAGTAGCTAGGGGGTATGCCTCAACCCAACCAGATAAATGATCTACTATGACTAGCATATATTTTAGTCTCCCTACCCTGGGGAGTTCAGTATAATCTACTTGTATACTCTGGAAAGGTCTCAATCCTGGGTCTCTTCCTCCCGGGGTCTGTTTTCTCAAGACTTTCTTATTTACCTTTCTGCATATGATACATCCCTCACATATTTGTTTAGCAATTGTATATATTCCTTTACATCCATATTCCCTAAGAACCAAATCACACATTGCTTGTACTCCCCAATGGCTGCCTTGGTGTAGGACAGCCATAATGTCTCGCATCATCATTTTGTTCAACATTCTCCTTCCATCAGGTAACCTCCAATGCCCGTCTGCTGTTTTTACAGCCCCTAAATCTCTCAATTCTTTTTCTTCGCTTTCAGTAAATATAGGAGCTTCCCGAGGACCTGGGACAGTAGGTATTAGGGAATGAATCACCAATTCTTGTGGGTTCAGGGCTGCTTCCTTAGCCACCTCTTCGGCTAATCTATTTCCCCTAACCTCTAGTTCATTTCCTTTCTGATGACCATTTACATGCACTATTGCTATTTCTCGGGGAAGTAATAGGGACTCCAAGACCGGTTTAATCAATTCTTCATGTACTAATCCCTTCCCCCACCTCTGGGTTAATACTCCCAAAACCACTCCCTTATCCACGGTAGCAAAGAGGTGGAAAGGTTTATCTAGGGAAGGTAAGGCTAACACGGGGGCATGGATCAGATCTCTTTTGCCTCATCATCCCAATTTAGACATTTTGGTTCCCCCTCTAATAGTTTGAGATATAATTTCTTAGTCTTCTGTACATAGGAATCAATCCACAATCTGCAATAACCCGTGAGACCCAAACATTTGTGTAACTCCCGTTTAGTGCTAGGCAGCGGCATTCCCACTATTCCCTCTATCCGTTCCGGGCTTATCTTTCGCTTTCCCTCACTAACTAAATGTCCCAAGTATTTCACTTCTTGCTCCACATATTGTGGTTTGTTTTTAGATACTCACAGTCCTTGCTGACCCAGGAAATTCAATAATTTGTTAGTGGCTTCTACTATTCTTTCTCTTCTTTTTCTTGTTACTAAGAGGTCGTCTACATACTGCAACAGGGTAGTCCCCTTGGGGCTGCTAAATTTCTCCGATACTTGTTCTAACATCTGTCCAAATAAATTCGGGGATTCCGTAAACCCCTGGGGAAGCACAGTACACTGGTATTGCTGTTTCTGTCCTGTCTTAGGGTCTTCCCACTCAAAGGCAAACAGTAAATCCTTCCCCTTTTTAACCCCGAAACAGTAATTGACCGTGTTGACATTCCTACTTTCTTTGGTTTAAAATTCAGCCATGACCGTGCTGCCCCCGTATCTACGAGGAAGACTACCTCTTCCCTATAGGGTCCCACCTTCAGGTTTATCAAGGGTTCCTGGTGGGTTCCCGGGGGCAGGAACCCCTGACACCCCTATACTTCATCAAAATTCATAAGCGGAATTGCCCTCTCTTCCCTTTGTACATCAGGACACTCCCGCTTAAAATGCCCTATCTTTCCGCAATAATAGCATCCTGCCTGTGGAGACCTCCAGCTCTGCCCCTGTCGCTCGAACCCTCTATCAAATACTCCCCCTTGTCCTCTCTCTCTCTCTCTCCATTTCCCCCTTCCTCTCTGTCCTACATGCTGCCACCCACCGCTCCAGTTGCTCAATATTGGTTCCACTCTTTTCTTTAACTACCTCATCAACTGCAGCTACCATCATTTTCACCTTCTGTTTCTGTCTCTCATCCTCTCTCTTTACAAACACTTTCTGTGCCTCTCTTAACAATTCATCTAATGGCTTTTCACTCCACCCTTCTATTTGCTATATCTTTCTCTGTATGTCTGGCCATTCCTTTGTCACAAAAATATACTTTCAAAAGACCCTGTGCCACTGGATTCTCAGGGTTCATTCCAGAATATTTCCACATTGAGTCTCTTAATCTTTGCAAGAAAGCTGAGGGAGTCTCATCTTTCTCCTGTCTAACTTCAAAGGCTTTAGTCAAATTCTGTGACTTCGGAACTGCCTCTTTTATTCCTTTTAGAATCAGGTCTTTCAATTCCCTAATTTCTTCTCTATGCTCCGGATTTTGATTTTCCCACTGGGGGTCTCTGAGGGGAAACTTCACCTCTCCCTGTCCAGCATCCCCATCTCCAATCGGATGTTCCCTGTCCCATATTTTAATGGCTGCTCCCCATATAAGTCCCCTTTCTTCCCCAGTAAATAGTATATTCAAAATAGACATTAACTCAGCCCAGGTATACAGACTGGGCCCCAAAAATTGATCAATTTGTTCAGACAACCCTACCGGATCCTCAACCAGGACCTTCATTTCTTTTTTAAATGTTCTGACCTCCCCACTGCTGAGGGGGATACTTACAAACCCAATCTCTTTGTCCCCTATTGGTACCTCCCGAAGGGGATAAGTCATTCCGTTCTTTCCCTTTTTCTTTTTTTAAAGAAGTATTGCAATAATTCTAGCTCCCCATAACTTCAAACACCAATTCATCAATTCATGCTTGACTAACTTTAAAGCCTGTTCCAAACTTGTAAATATATTTATATATTTACATTCATTTATATTTAATATTCAAAATGTATACAGTTCTCAATTTTGAAATCCACTGTAATCACCCAGTTTTAGTCCCTTAATTTAAATCCAAAATTAGTTTTCTTAAGTAGTCCTGACCAATCATTGCTCAATTACAATACTATAGGTCGTGAAATAATCAGAGCTGCCTTAAAATTATTTGTCTATTCAAGTTTAAAGAAAAAAACTTCTAATGCATGAACAATGGCCGATTCCAAGGTCACAGATATTAACCATAGGATCTTGTTTTTACTACAATCTAATGTTGAACTGAAACTTCAACTGTCCTCCATAAATCGCTTTCATGTAAAGATAAAATAGATTAGTTAGAAACTGATAGTAAGGCAGTCATGACCTGTAAGAAGAACAGGAGTTATCATTCTTTTTTTTCATAATCTCTACAGAATCCTTAACCTTAAAAGAAATCATGTAAAGTTTCCATAATAAAAATCAGATTCAAAACAGTCCCGGAACTCAAGCTCCAGGGAATAAAACGCAAACATTCAATCACCAACAAACAAATGTGTATTCAAACCAAATCACAAAGGGTTAAACTTTCCACCAGCTGTACAGCTCTCTTCATTCTCTCTCTCTCTCTCACTCATTGACAAATAAATTCAGATATTTACAAACCCAGTCTTTGTCCGACCTGAATTTTGGCCAAAAGAGGCGGGATGAAGAATGGATTCCTTAGTCCATATGAAGCAACAATATTTAATTATCTTTTTCCCCTGTACAAGTATTATTTTGCCAATTCCACAACATCCTCCCCAAAGAACTTTCTGGAGGTATGTTGTAAGGGACCCCGCCTCCAATTCCATTGCTTTTTCCTTCTTTTGTTTTCCCGGAGGCTTTTTCCTTACCCACGGCACAACCCATATTGAGTTCCTTCGTTAGTCCCTTATTAACTACTAAAATTCAATCCCGGCCACCAAGGCAATACTTAAAAGTCAGGTTTCTTACCTTGGTCTGTGCACAGAGTTGCCTGGCCCCTTTGTGCCGTATTGTCTATCGAGCTCCTATCACTGTCTGATTCAGATGTCTCTCTTGTGG